>NC_057387.1:33462433-33774588 GCF_019320065.1 Cervus canadensis | reverse complement strand
TTTATCTTTCTGGCTTACTTCACTCTGTATAATGGCTCCAGTTTCATCCATCTCATTAGAACTGATTCAAATGAATTCTTTTTAATGGCTGAGTAATATTCCATGGTGTATATGTACCACAGCTTCCTTATCCATTCATCTGCTGATGGGCATCTAGGTTGCTTCCATGTCCTGACTATTATAAACAGTGCTGCGATGAACATTGGGGGTGCACGTGTCTCTTTCAGATCTGGTTTCCTCGGTGTGTATGCCCAGAAGTGGGATTGCTGGGTCATATGGCAGTTCTATTTCCATTTTTTAAGAAATCTCCACACTGTTCTCCATAGTGGCTGTACTAGTTTGCATTCCACCAACAGTGTAAGAGGGTTCCCTTTTCTCCACACCCTCTCCAGCATTTATTGCTTGTAGACTTTTGGATAGCAGCCATTCTGACCAGCGTGAGATGGTACCTCATTGTGGTTTTGATTTGCATTTCTCTGATAATGAGTGATGTTGAGCATCTTTTTCATGTGTTTGTTAGCCATCTGTATGTCTTCTTTGGAGAAATGTCTGTTTAGTTCTTTGGTCCATTTTTTGATTGGGTCATTTATTTTTCTGGAATTGAGCTGCAGGAGTTGTTTGTATATTTTTGAGATTAATCCTTTGTCTGTTGCTTCATTTGCTGTTATTTTCTCCCAATCTGACGGCTGTCTTTTCACCTTACTTATAGTTTCTTTTGTAGTGCAAAGCTTTTAAGTTTCATTAGGTCCCATTTGTTTAGTTTTGCTTTTATTTCCAATATTCTGGGAGGTGGGTCATAGAGGATCTTGCTGTGATTTATGTCGGAGAGTGTTTTGCCTATGTTCTCCTCTAGGGGTTTTATAGTTTCTGGTCTTACATTTAGATCTTTAATCCATTTTGAGTTTATTTTTGTGTATGGTGTTAGAAAGTGTTCTAGTTTCATTCTTTTACAAGTGGTTGACCAGTTTTCCCAGCACCACTTGTTTAAAGAGGTTGTCTTTTTTCATTGTATTATCGTCTCCTTTTGTCGAGATTAAGGTCCATAGTTCGTGGATTTATCTCTGGCTTCTATTTCTTTCCATTGAGGCTATATTTTGTCTTTGTTGCCAGCACCACACTGTCTTGATGACTGTGGCTTTGTAGTAGAGTCTGAAGTCAGGCAGTTTGATTCCTCCAGTTCCATTCTTCTTTCTCAAGATTACTTTGGCTATTTGAGGTTTTTTGTATTTCCATACAAATTGTGAAATTATTTGTTCTAGTTCTGTGAAAAATACCGTTGGTAGCTTGATAGGGATTGTATTGAATCTATAGATTGCTTTGGGTAGAATAGCCATTTTGACAATATTGATTCTTCCAATCCATGAACACGGTATGTTTCTCCATCTGTTTGTGTCCTCTTTGATTTCTTTCATCAGTGTTTTATAGTTTTCTATGATAGTCTTTTGTTTCTTTAGGTAGATATATCCTAAGTATCTTATTTCTTTGTTGCATGGTTAATGGTATTGTTCCATTTTCTTTTCTGTTTTCTTGTTTAGTATATAGGAATGCAAGGGATTTCTGTGTGTTAATTTTATATCCTGCAAATTTACTATATTCATTGATTAGCTCTAGTAATTTTCTGGAAGAGTCTTTAGGGTTTTCTATGTAGAGGATCATGTCATCTGCAAACAGCGAGAGTTTCACTTCTTCTTTTCCTATCTGGATTCCTTTTACTTCTTTTTCTGCTCTGATTGCTGTGGCCAAAACTTCCAACACTATGTTGAATAGTAGTGGTGAGAGTGGGCACCCTTGTCTTATTCCTGATTTCAGGGGAAATGCTTTCAATTTTTCACCATTGAGGGTGATACTTGCTATGGGTTTGTCATATATAGCTTTTATTATGTTGAGGTATAAAACGTACCTCTTTTTAAAGTTGTTATAGTGCTGATTCTTCTTCATTATTGTTGTTGATTTTAATTAACCTTTCTTTTTCATATCTTTGGGCTTCCCTAGTGGCTCAGCTGTAAAGAATCCCCCTGCAACGCCGGAGACCTCAGTTCTATCCCTGGGTCGGAAAGATCCCCTGAAGAAGAGAACAGCTACCTGCTCCAGTATTCTGGCCTGGAGAATTTCATGGACTGTATAGGACATGGGGTTGCAAAGAGTCGGACACGACTGAGCAACTTTCACTTTCATGTCTTTAAAAGTCTTCTGGATGTTGACTCTGTATAAGGCATTATATTACATGTGTGTAAATACAGGCAATTTATAGTCATACCCTAGTTCTGTATTTTCTATTTTCAAAGAAAAATACTTGAAGAAACTTAGTAGGCTATAAAGAGATAGTGTTTGGAGAGTCCAACTGCCAGAAACCCAGACTTATTAGTTTATGCAAGAAGCGAAGGACTACAGCTGGAACTCAGGTAAAATAAGAACCATGGGGACTTCCCTGTAGTCCAGTGGTTAAGATTCTGCACTCCCACTACACAAGTTTGATCCCTTGTTGGGGAACTAAGATCCCACATGATCAGAGACATGGCCAAAAAATAAAAGCAAATTAAACCAAGAATCATGAACTGGAACAGCCTCAAGATTCTGCATCGTGTGTCTCTGCTCCCATCTGTGCTCCTGCCTCTGCCTTCTCCCACAGTGCAAATCCCTTTTCTTCACATAGTAGGAAACATGGTTGTAACATCTCCCAGTTTCATGTCTCACTACCTCAGGCACCAGAGACAGCCTTTTAAACACTTTTTCTGGCACTAAGTTTCCAAATCCTCTTCAGGGACTCCTCAACTTAGGTTAGGTGCTCACCAGGAGGAAATAACAATGTCCATGGGCCAGGATTATAGCAGTGCATTGCAGTTCCCAGTGAATCCAAATAAGAAAGGGGAGAAGTGCATTTTGTGGAAGAGTATACAGATGTACAAACAGAGTTTTCTTTTTAAATATAATTGACTTGGGTTTCAGTATACCAGATTATATGTAATTTGTCAAATGTTCAAAAATTAGTTCCATTTGAAAACAAATCAGAAAAAATTAAGCATCTCTAAAATTGACTTAAATCAATGGCAAAATGAGATTCAATTAACAAAAACCAAATTAATAAGCAACCTTGTAGGGACATAAATTTTATATAAAGTAAAGTAGAATTAACAGGCTGTTAAATAGAAATTTAACTAAGATACCAAGACAACATATATCCTAAGACAAAATGAGATGCAAGGCCATAAAAGCAGAATTTTCAAAGGACATTTAGTAGAAAGTCAGTTTTGTGGCCCTTGAACCCCTCACCCATATTGAGAATAAAAAGGGTTGGGTTGGGATTAGAAGCTATTTAGAGAGGCTGCTACTGTACTGAATGTCCCCTTCCACTCACCCCCACCTCCTACCTAGGGAAAAGGGTACCTGTCTCTCACCACAGCCTAGGGCAAGGAAGTTCAGTAAGACTACCTGAAAAGTTTGGTATAAAATTCTTATGGTTTTTAAGACACAGTGGACTGGTATCTGATTCATGCTTAGGAAACATGTGCTAACCATCCTCACAATAAAGTGAAAGAGAAGCTGTGCCGTAGACAAGTTACACCCTCAGAGTTTGTTGAAACAAAGAATGTGTGAATATTTCTCTGGTACTCTTGTACCAGAAGTAGGCTGTGAAAAGAGAACCAAGGTGGAGTTGTCTTAAATCCTGTCTGAAAGGACTAAAGAGCTGTTTGAAGAGATTAACTTCCTCAGGAAAAAAAAAAAATGGTGGAAGTACCATCAGATATCTAGAGATTGTTCAGAAGGAGACATAAGTGACCAGCATGATGTCCAACAAGAAACTACAGAAGAGATTTCCTAGTAACTAGGTGGGTCTACAAAGAACCCACAAAAGAGCTGATAAGGGAAAGAAAGAGCTTCACGAGACGTCAGGGCAGAAAACTCAAGTGCTGCTCACCATGGTCTTAGGTAAACACTGGCCTGCTGGCCCTTTCCTCACCTCTCTGTTCTACTGGGACTCTGAGGGGGTTGGCAAGCTAAAGAAACTGAATCCTAGATGGGAAAAAACAAGAAGCCAAAAATGCCTCTCTCTCATCATAGGCCTTTTGTCTGTGGCAGGTCTGAGCAGAGGTAGAGAAAGAAATTTTAGTTTAAATCAAGACTGAAGTTTTGATGACTGTGCTAGGCCAAACATTTTATTAATTGAAAGTGATAAGAAAGGTGGTGAGATTTGCCCTGAAGTTCATCTAGAGCAAACAAAGAACCAGCCTCAAAAAACGAGTTCAAAGAGACTCTGGGAAAAGTCACAAAGGCCTTTACATCACACAAGTTATACTTGTTCCCATACTTAAAATACTCAGCTACAATACAATCTCACACCTGTTAGAATGGCTGTTAACAAAAAGACAAGAATAACAAGTGTTGGGGAGGATGTGAAGAAAAGGGAACCCTCATGTACTACTAGTGGGAATGTAAACCAGTGCAGCCAATAAGGAAAACAGTATGGAGATTAGTCAAAAAACTAACAAGAGAACTACCACATGACCTAGTTGGGGCTTCCTAGGTGGTGCGGTGGTAAAGAATCCACCTGCTAATGCAGAAGGTGCAAAAGACACAGGTTCAATCTCTGGGTCGGGAATATCCCCTAGAGTAAGAAGGGGCAACCTGCTCCAGTATTCTTGCCTGGACAATTCCATGGACAGAGGAACCTGACCAGGCTACAGTCCATGGGGTCACAAAGAGCCAGACATGACTGAGCAACTGAGCATGACCCAGTTATCCCACTTTTGGATATTTATCCAAAGAAAATAAAAACACGAATCCAAAAAGATATATGCACAGTGAACTCCAACAGTCATCTTGGTCATGTGGTGGTCTGATCAGCATCATCTTGATTGTTTTAAGCATTAGTTAATCTTCATTTCTAGGGCTGATTTGTTCCCACTTTCTTGAGGCCAGTTCTTGGAAATATGCAAGATGGAGCAGCTTATCTCATGGCTACAGTCTGGTTATCATACAGTTAGCTTTTTCACTCTGGTTATAAGTAACTGCAAGACAACTCAGGAATGTGCATCAGACACTGTTATCTATGTCCTTCAGGGAGGAAATAAAGATTCTGTGATGCTATTGTCCTAATCATTAACTGCCTGAGCACCTGTTTTGTGTGTGTGTGCGTGTGTGTGTGTGTGTGTGACTAAGAGGAGTCCTGGATGACTACAGATTTTTTTACAAACAAAGAGGCAGGCAACATAGAGGGGCTTTCATACCTCAGAGGGCCCTGCACGGTCTTGCTTGGTTTCAAAATGAATTGAGGCAGCTGTTAGAGAAACATCCTAAATTCTAGACACTTTACATATGTAATTCTCATATAAGTCCTATAACAATCCTTCAAAGTAGGAATTAATAACCCCTCTTTTTTTTCACATATGTGAAAGAAGACTGAGTGACTTTCTCAAAAAGCAGAGTCATGATTCATATTCATGTTTATCTGGTCCCAACAAACATGTCCTTTCTAAAGGTCACATTAGTTCCTGTTTCTGACATCTTTAAATTCCAGATAATTTATCAAAAATCTCTGAGCTCTAGTTTCTTTGTGGACAAGATTGTATTAAAAATGCCTGTTCTCCTTCCTTCTAAGGATACTGGAAGAATCATGAGATAATACATTATACATTATAAAGAGGAAAGGAACAATACTTTATTGCTCCTTCCTCTGCAGACAGATTTATATTGGAGGTAATCATATGAGGGGATCATATATATAATCATAAATTGCTTGGGGTATACTATACTAAAAGCCATTGTATCTTCTCTGAAAAACATTTAAAAACGGAAATGCTTGCTTTAAATATAAGTTTACTGGCCTACGAACATAAAAAACAAAAGTAGAGAATGGAAACCATTCCTTTTTCACTTGTTCACTGAAACAAAAAACTTATTTGGATTATGCAAATCATTACCAATCTGATAATTATCTTGGCTACAGTAATCCAGACTGTACATGCATGATGTGGAGGAAGGCTGGCCACTATGTGCACCTATTTGAATTTTCTTTGGGCAAATTTGTTTAGCCTCAGAATAACTTCCTGTTGCCTACATAACATCCTGCATAGACCTCTTGGTAGCCTTTTGTGATATGTCAGGGTGAGTAACTAAATAACATTGTAAACAACATTTCAACTTGCAGTGAGGCATTATTACCATCCTCTCCCTAGGAAAACAAAGGTTATTTATGAGAAAGAGAGGATGACTAAGAAAATTGACTACTATAAAATTACTAAGTTTTAAAAAATGAATTAAAATATGCCCATTTTAGTTACCTTTTTATTCTGTTTAAATGCTAAGGCATTTAATCTTAAATGCGAGGCTTCATTAGCCGCCTGTGTTATACTAAAATTTTTTTCAACCATTTAAAAATTCTCCCCTTTATACCAATTTCTTTTGCTATTTTTAACTGACCTATATAATTTCATTTCTGATTACGAAATGATACATGTTTATTGTGTGGAAAATACAGAAAATCACAAAAGAAAAAAAGTAAGCATGATCCCACTGTCCAAAGGTTTAACTTAAATGTGAAGACTTTCACTTCCTCCCTCCGCTGTCTTTTGTATAACTGCTTTACTGCATATTCCTTTTGTTGATTAAAATAATCTCAGATTACATATTACTATTTTGAATACTGCCTTTCCTAGTTCATATAGTATAGCCATTTGTCCATGTCATTAACACTCCTATGTCATTATATCAAATAACTGTTTAATACTGTATTGTGTTATGTTTAAATATTTTGTTAAACATTTTCATTATTACAATTCTCTGCTATTATAAACAATGAAAAATATAAACTCTCTAAAAGATAAATCTTAACCTTTTTTCCCCTCTCTTCCTCTACTGCTTTATTTTGCATTACATGAATATTTTCTACATAAAATGGCCACATCTTAATAGGGTATTAGCTCTATAAAGGGTTTTTCTTTCATTAATTCACCAAATACTCAACAAGAAGCTTGTACTGACAGGCTATATTGCTTTAACAAATAGACCCAAAAATGTAACCAGCTAAAAGTAATTATTTCTCACTCACATAATAGTACTACACAGGTGTTCCAGGTCACAGTTACCTTTCCTCCATGCAGCTTCAGGAAATCTAATTTCAGGCTTAGAAACTGTACTTGTCATTTCCACTCACAGTTCCATTGGAAAGAACTTCACCATATGTCTACCCTCACTACTGGGGATGCTGAGAAATCTTTAGGTGTATTTCAAGGAAGAAGGGGAGATTGCATATTTTTTGGACACCCAGACATCTCTTAACTTAGTACTATGAAGAAACCTGAGGAAATATGTTTCTCTGGATAGTTCAATATTCTGGAATTAACTCCTTAATTTACAAGCAAAAATCCTAAGCTTTATTTTTAAAAATTAAGCAATATATATACTTTCACAAAAGAAAAATTAAAGCAGGCTACAGTGTCACGATGCCTTAAAATTTTTTTATAGACCCACAAAATTTAGAGTAGGCTTTTCTTTCCAGGATCACCTGTAGGAGCTATTCCACTAAAGTCTATATATTACCTAGTGCTTCACAGTATGTCTAATGTACCACTATTTCTTGGTATTCTTAATCTATCCTCCCCTGATGTGGTTATTGAGGTCATTATACTCATATGGTCCTTCCCTCGACATAATCTTCCATTTTCCTATGGCAGTGTTCTACTGGTCTGACTTTTCCAGTAATAAGATAAAATTTTATGTTTTCACATAGCCCTGTGTCTTCCTTAACCAGACTTCTTTTTAGTCATTCACAGAACCCATAGCTTTTATAGAAGGGACTTTTAAAAATCATTTCCTTCCTGATATTTTCAGTGATTATAGTTATTTTAAAGGAGATATAGCAGATGTCAGGTCAGAAATTCATTCCTTCCTCTTAAGGCTTTTCTTCTCTGATTATAGATCCACTACCTTGGCTAAGAAAAATCTCTGCTGAGGCTGGTATAAGTATGAACTCTAACAGAACAATATTACATTTCTTAAAGTTCAGTTACTACTCTACACAGCAAGGAAAGTCAACTACACTAATTGATTACAGGAAAATCACATCAATGACAGTTTTCACTTGTCCTTCCAGTAATAGGTCTGAGAATTCAAGTGTATTCAGGAGTTTCTAACTCCCTCTGTTCAGTTCAGTTCAGTCGCTCAGTCATGCCCAACTCTTTGCGACCCCATGAATCACAGCACTCCAGGCCTCCCTGTCCATCATCAACTCCCGGAGTTTACTCAAACTCATGTCCATCGTGTCAGTGATGCCATCCAACCATCTCATCCTCTGTCGTCCCCTTCTCCTCCTGCCCCCAACCACTCCCAGCATCAGGGTCTTTTCCAATGAGTCAGTTCTTCACATCAGGTGGCCAAAGTATTGGAGTTTCAGCTTCAGCATCAGTCCTTCCAATGAATTCAGGACTGATTTCCTTTAGGATGGACTGGTTGGATCTCCTTGCAGTCTAAGGGACTCTCAAAAGTCTTCAACACCACAGTTCAAAAGCATCAATTCTTCTGCACTCAGCTTTCTTAGTAGTCCAACCCTCACACCCATACATGACTACAGGAAAAACCATAGTTTTGACTAGACGGACCTTTGTTGGCAAAGTAATGTCTCTGCTTTTTAATATGCTGTCTAGGTTGGTCATAACTTTCCTTCCAGGGAGTAAGCGTCTTTTAATTTCATAGCTGCAGTCACCATCTACAGTGATTTTGGAGCCCCCCAAAATAGAGTCTGTTACTATTTCCATTGTTTCCGCACCTATTTGCCATGAAGTGATGCAACTGGATGCCATGATCTTAGTTTCCTGAATGTTGAGCTTTAAGCCAACTTTTTCACTCTCCTCTTTCACTTCCATCAAGAGGCTCTTTAGTTCTTCACTTTCTGCCATAAGGGTGGTGTCATCTGCATATCTGAGGTTATTGATATTTCTCCCAGCAATCTTGTTTCCAGCTTGTGCTTCATCCAGCCCAGCATTTCTCATGATGTACTTTGTATATAAGTTAAATAAGCAGGGTGACAATATACAGCCCTGACATACTCCTTTCCATATTTGGAACCAGTCTATTGTTCCATGTCCAGTTCTAACCATTGCTTCCTGACCTGCATACAGATTTCTCAAGAGGCAGGTCAGGTGGTCTGGTATTCCCATTTCTTTAAGAACTTTCCACAGTTTGTTGTAGTCCATACAGTCAAAGGCTTTGGCATAGTCAATAAAGCAGAAATAGATGTTTTTCTGGAACTCTCTTGCTTTTTCGATGATCCAACGGATGTTGGCAACTTGATCTCTGGTTCCTCTGCCTTTTCTAAATCCAGCTTGAACATCTGGATGTTCACAGTTCATGTACTGTTGAAGCCTGGCTTGAAAACTCCCTCTGTAGTTTATCATTAATATCCCATCATCAATATTAATGTAATTAACAACATCATCATTGTAACAATGTACTGGGCTGAACATCAAATTATCTAGTAAAAATATTTCATACAAACCCTATGGCAAGTGAAACAGTGTCATTAGCTATTCCTTTAAATAGCTAATGCGTGTGTGCGTTCCCCTTTACCTTCAATTTTTCTAGGTGAGCAAGCAGAGGGAAGCCATCAGAGCTTAAAGTTTGGGACTAATTCAGTAGGTGTTCAGTGAGCACAATACCACCTCCTAGAAAGCAACTTGAAAATTTATGAAAGAATTTTAAAATTATTCTTAATAAAAAATTAATTTTGGAGTAGTTTGAGATTTACAGGAAATTTGTGATGATCATACAAAGAATACTGAGGTATTTCATGCCCAGTTTCCTCCTGTTATTAACATTTGTAATTAGTAAGGTACATGTATCATAAAGAAGCAATATTGCTAAGTTATTAACTGAAACCCATAGTTTATTCACATTTCTTTGTTTTTAACCTACCACCCCTTTTATTGTCCAGGATCCCACCCAAGATACCACATCCTGTCCAGTCATGATGGTTCCTTAATTTCCTATTGGCTTGGCTATGAGGGTTCTCAGATTTTCTTTGTTTTTGATGATCTTGAAAAACTTTGATGACAGTTTTGTGGAGTACTAATCAAAGAATTTTGTAAACTCTCACTCAGTTTAGATTCCTCTGATGTCTTTCTTATAATTATGGGGTTTTGGGAGGAAGACACAGAGGTAAATTGCCATTCTCACCACACAGTACTGGTAATACATATGATCAGTATTGAGCTTCCCTGGTGGCTCAGACAGTAAAGCGTCTGCCTACAATGCGGGAGACCTGGGTTCAATCCCTAGGTCGGGAAGATCTCCCGGAGAAGGAAATGGCAACCCACTCCAGTATTCTTGCCTGGAAAATCCCATGGATGGAGGAACCTGGTAGGCTAGAGTCTGTGGGGCCGCAAGAGTCGGACACAACTGAGCGACTTCACTTCATATTATCAGTATAACTTAGCTGATACTGACTTTGACTAGCTGGCTGAAGCAATGTTTGTCAGATTTCTCCAATTAATCTAAGTAACTTTTCCACCTTCCATATTACACTCTTTGAAAGTCACTATGCATAGCCCACACCTAATGAGTGGAGAATTGAGGAGTTAATTCTACATAAATTATTTGGAATTCTTCTGCAAAGAAGAGTTGTCACTTCTCTCCCGTTTATTTATTCAATCATTAATTTACATTAATGTGTACTCATGAATATTTTATGTTGGATTATAATGCCATACCACTTCATTCTGTTGCTAAAATTTCTCCAGCTTTGGTGATTTGGAGCTCTTTCTGTGGGCTCCTGTGCCCCGTCGACATATCTCCTTCAGTGTGTGCACATGTGTGGGTTTGGCTTTTTGTTTTATTTGGTTTTGTGAGCACTTCTTTACTTTCTGGCACTACAAGATGCTTCAGGGTCATCACAGGTCCTTACTTCCCGATTCCCAGAACCAGTTATTCCCTGGAGTCCTGCTTCCTTATTGGAGAATGGTATTAGAAACCAAGATTTGGGCATAAGATGTGCTCACTGCTACAGGGGTGTTGTTTCTCTGGGGCAATTTCAGCTGATGATGCAAAGAAACATAGGTGCGTATGCTGTAAATACAGCTAACTACAAATGTTCCCTAGATGTAACTATCTGTATCTATATTAAGATAAATATGAGTTCTTACTGATGTCTCCAACAGTAGTCCTTAACACATAGAATAGGGCCTCCTGCTCTTGTTTATCTCTAACTTCCACTCCACAGTGAGAAAGGTGGCTCCCATCATCTGCCATCATGTACTTAACTATCAAATTTCAGTATCCATGTATGCACATGTTAGTTGCTCAGTCATGTCCTACTCTTTGCAACCCCATGGACTATAGCCCGCCAGGCTCCTCTGTTCATGGAATTCTCCAGGCAAGAGTACTGGAGTGGGTTGCCATTCCATTCTCCAGGGGATCTTCCCGACCCAGGGATCAAACCTGGGTCTCCCACATTGCAGGCAGATTCTTTACCGTCTGAGTCACCAGGGAAGCTCATACATGCATAGTGGTTTCAGAATTGTTAAACTGTACCTCTGTGGGAAGCAATTTTTATCAACTATAGCATAATGCTCGTGTGCAGTTCTTTTTGCCTTTAGTCTTAACAGACTTGTGGAAGCACTTTTTGATGGTCATAATGTTTGTAGGGGTGGCTCTGACATTTATAAGGGAGGATTCAGGAATACTAAATGTCCTGAAATGTGATGCACAATTCTGCACAAAATATTGCATACATGACTTAAACATCCCACTGGCCATGTGTGCAAGTAAAACCTGTTTATTATCTATTTTTACACAGTTTTAATTTTCATTAAACATTTCAAGAAAGTATCATGTAAATCAAGGGAAAATCACATTTCTTTTGTTCAGAATGTTACCAAGTAAACATTTACCATTTGGGAAAATAATGACACTGATGGTAACACTGCTTGTGGTATTTGAGCTGCCAAAGCAACTTCTCTGCATCTGTTGTTGTCACATTTGTGTAATTCTGTGTATGTATACAATCATGCTTATTTATCCTTTATTTTAAATGTCAAATACAAGGAAAAATTGTCTAAAGATTCAACTGAATATATTTGCCTTACTTGGAGTTCCTGGTTCCGATGAAATGAAGTAGATGCTAAGTTTTTAATTGTTCTACTTCTCTTAGAAACTGGAGGAAAAGTAAAAGGAAATAAAATCCCTTAAATACATTTCAGTGAAAATGGGAGAGAGTGAAAATCTGAAAATTTCAAAATTGGGCATGAGTGCTGCCCTATGGCCCCTAAGAAGTTGGCATAGGAGTTTGTAACACATGTCCTAGGGAGGAACAGAGGACTCAGCAGTAGATCTCAGAAATCTCCACAAAATGTTGTACTCTCATAGAGGGCCCTATGTGTAGAGGAAACTATGTTGAGCAAGACTGAAACTGGATATGACACATGAAGGGGAGAGGCAAAAATAGAATGCTCAGAAAGTGCTGGTGGACTGAGGCCCTGAAGGTGCAGATTTCACCAAGTTCCCACACACTAAACCTTCTAAGATCGCAGCATCTTGGAAGGTGATTACTTTGTTTCCTGGTAATGGAATCCTTTAAAGAATGTGTGCAAGTCCACTGGTCCTTAACTAGGCTGGGTTTAAGAACCCAGCAAGAGGAGATATGACTACACAAAGGCAGCGATTTTAAGTTGTCCCTTCAGCAATGAAGCTTAGAAAGCTACCTTGGCCTCCTCTACCAGAAAAAGATGTGCCCTGGAGAAGAGATGAAAGTATTCTGGCTAATGGAAAGTATTAAGCGCCATTGTAGATTAATAACTTTGCATTATGGTATAAACCTTAGACTTGTAATTTTGGTTAGTTTATCACCAATAAACTGATCACCTTGAGGAAATGAATAAAGTCAAATTTTCATATCAGCAAGGCTAAGTCTCCAGGCCTGGACTGTATCTGTTTAGCCTGGAAGTTCTTCAGCTGAGTCTGTTGTGGCCACCAGCCCATTACCACTGTCTCATCACACTTTTTAATTTCAGCATAGAATATGATTCTTTTTTTCATAAAACCAAGAAGAGAGAGTTGGAATTTCAACTGACTCAATCAACTCCTAAGTTGAAATAAGAATTGCTTTCAGAAATAATGGATTTAATTTTAAAAACTCAAATGTTTTTCAAGCAGAAGATAAAAGAAAATTCCTCCAATGCTAATTTGTTTTCAGTGCTGACTTCCTTTAAACAATTGAAAGTATCAAGAATAAAAACCAACAATGTTTACATTTGCAAATGAAAGTACCCAGAGAAATAAGCAATGTGTTATGTCATCACTATTCCATCTACAATCTGATAGAAGGAATTATGAAACTCACATTTTATTTTGCTTAAAAGAAGGGAACTAGACTAATCTTCCACACAACATCAATTTTAAATACACTGATTTTTCTTCTAGTGTATAAAATATTTTCAAGCTCTGCTTTTTAAAAAATTGTTTAAATACAAAAAAGCTAACACAAACTGCTACAACTAACCAAATGTCTTATACAGTGTTACTATGGTATCTTCCAACCCAATAAAAACAAGTTTCAAGTTAGGATTCTGAGTAGTGGGAAATGTAAATTGAATCTGTGGGTGTGAAGGATTTCAAATAAAAGAACTTTAACAGAATAATTATTTAATATATAAATTCAGTAATAGATAAAAAGAAAATATTTTAACAATTACTTGATATCTCTTTCCTTTCAGGAAAAAAGTCAGTTTCTCCTTACAAACAAGTATTACCTTACATAGTAAAGGAAACAATTTGATATTCTACTTTCTAAGTGAATCCCACATGTCCTCTCACTTTTTCAAAAGTCACACAGCTAATGCATACTGAAGGAAGCACCTTTATGATGTTTGGCGTGACGCCCCTGAAAAATCCCCTTTTTCCTTCTTTGTTATATATATCTTGAATGAGCTGAATCATAGACATTGTTCCTTTTTCTTCCAGTGCTATAAAGGAAAAAATCAATGTAATACAATACTTAATCTAGAGATAGTTCAATGGTTAAAGTGAGAATTCATAGAGGTTGAAATTACTTCAGAGTATATGTCTCTCCCTACATGTAGAATTTTCCTGTGCAGTCCAAGCTATAGTCTCTAGATAAATGAAGCTACACATTTAAATTAATTAAAATTAAGCAAAACCAGAAAATCAGTTTGTCAATTGCATTAACAACATTTCAAGTGCTGTGTCATTAATGGCTACCATACTGGATAGCACAAATAAAAAACAATTCCATCACTGCAGAAAGCCCTCTTGGACAGCACTTGAAATTCTTTCACAAAGGACCTCAAAGGAGCATCTGGAATTGTGTATGACATACATAGTTTGATAGAGGGATAGACAGATCTTCACCTGAACTGCAATATAAATAAATTTTTAAAAATCTCACTAAAAAGAGGAGAAAAAGCATTTAAAAAAAGATAACTTACCACATGACCCCTTGAATAGTTAACTCAGGATGACAATCAGATTATGTGGGGTTTCTTTTTCTTATCAAAAAATGACATGTGTATTTTCTTATAGTCTAAATTCCTAATATTTCACTTGAAAGAAACAAAACAGATACCCTCTACTTAATATCTCTTGCTAAATGTACTGGAATACAGAATAACTGCATTCAGATCCACAAGTGTATTAAGTTCCTGATGCAGACTATGATAAGAGCAGAACTAGGGGGAAATACGTGCATATTGAGTAAATGATGACTCAGTTTGAAGAAAGAAAAATCTTTTCTATTGTTCTGCATGGAACTGCCTAATTTGAAACTCTATGAAAATCATCAATAATTGAAGGAAATGTGGAGAGTTCCAAATAGAACTTTGGAGAAGAAATAAAATCTAAAATTTGCAAGACTCTGCAATAAAACAACAAATCCAAGATTCATGCTTTAAATATCAGAGAATTAGCTTTTGACTTTTTTATTAATTCTACCATTTTTGTTTTTGAAATCATTAATTTCCACTCATTTAAAACAATTTATTTTTAACAGTCTTAAGTTAGTTCTTACTACTGTTTCATTAAAATTATTTTAAATAACTTTTAAAACTTATGATTATTTCACTTATATAAAACTCACCTTGAGCCTGCATACGAGTTCTAATAAGGTTCAGGGGGAAGCTGGCCATCTGACCACAAGCATGAGACAGTGTACTACATCCCAGCAAAATCACTATTCCAGGGTCTAGAGAGCTTGTGTGTTGTTCTAGCCAACGATTCTTCAAATGCTGGCAGAAAAAAGAGTAGTAAATACCCTTAAACTACTATGCAAGTCTAAGCACAGCACAGCAAGTCTAAGTAGAACAAAGCTCACTGCTCACTCAGTTTCAATAAATATTTATGAGTAGCTTCTTGATTCAAGAATTATAAAGAACATTTTCATCGACATCATCTCATTTAATCCCTACAGAAATTTGTTAAGTTAATACTGTCACCTCATTTTATAAATTTTATAAATGAAGAAAGTAATTCAGAGACTAAATGAATTATCAGGTCAGAAAGCTGAAAAATAATAAGTCAAGCTTGGTCACTTGAATTTAGTAACTGTTCTTTCCAAAACCTTCACAAAAGATTGTTCCTGCTCTTCCTTGTACAGAGGAGGCATCTCTGGTGTCCTATTGGGCATCGAGTGCACAGATGTTTTCAAATTAATGATTCATACAATCTCAGTGTGAGTTCTCTGTTTGCTCTCTGTTCATGCTTTATTTTGTTTGGCTTGATTGTTTTGGTCTGTGAGGATATTCAAAGACCTAAGCAAAATCCGGAGATTCTCAGAGGGATTAACAGGACACTGCAGAGAAGACTGGATAATGCACTCTAAATTAACAAATCCATATTTTCTCAAATTTTAAGAAAGATTCATCTTTCTAGATTTGCTTTTCTGTGAATAAAAATGGCCAGAAAAATTATATACAAGTAATTGGTTGAAAATATCAACTAGGTGCTTTTAGAACTATTAATGAATTAAAGGATACAACTCCACCATTATATACTGGGACAATTACTATCAAATATATAATTTGACACTTTTGAAAAAATGAATTTCAAAATGTCCTTACTCAGTGTGCATTTATTAGAGTTATGCAATAATAAAGAGAGAAATGTGTAATGGCACTCTGTCACAACAGCAAAAAATATTTAACTGTAAAAATAAAAGAATGGAGGGAGCCTAACATAAACAGGGGCAAATAATTTATTTTAATATGATCATAGAAAAGAAAATAAATATATGGTATAATATTGAATAAATTCTATGAAAACATAACTGTATTTCTTTCACAGCTAAATGAAATTGGCTATCTTTCATATAATGGTGGTACCACTTACCAGAAATACCACTAGGCTTGTACCTAGAGAGACAATTTCTTGTACTGAGAAAGAATTTTAAGTTAATCTAGTCACATACTCTCAATGTCCTTATAACCAAGGACATTGTTGGTTGGTATATATTGTTAAATATATGGTATATATTGTTATTTAAATGGTATATATTGTTAAAGTGGTCTACCTGAAGCAGATGAATAGCCATAAAATGAAATGACTGGCTGAAGTAAGGGGAGCAACCTACGCTTCACTAGAAGGCTATTTACACTATCACTCTTGCCTCTCCCCCCATGTCCCCCAATTACTACTCTCCTCAATTCTCATTTTCACAACTGTACACTATTACCTCAGTTTTCTTAGTTTTAACTGATATTACATCAGATTTTTCTAGGGAGCTAAAAAACCTGAATTTCAGGCCTCTTCCAAGAACAATGAAATCAGAATATCCTAGGATATAGCCCAAAAATCTTATTTTTTAAATATCCACAGGCAGATGATTCTGATATGCATATAGAGTTGAAAACAACTATTTTATCAGCCCTGAGGTACTTAATTATTTTTTCAGACCCACCCCTCTTAATTATGACCTCATAACTATTCTGTAGCTTTTACGTTACTTATAATTCACAGTAAATGTCAGATGTCAACTTAATTCTTCTTCATATGGGTGTTTCAAGTTTAAGGTAACTGGTGCAATAGAAAACTGTGAGACAATCATAAAGAGTAAATTCCTAGGTAAAAAAATGAAGTGATAAGTTTAGAGTAGAATATTTAGAATTTGAGTAATCGCCACAAATAGCTTTGGAGTATATTCAGCTCAGTTTGGGGGTTTTATTGTTCTTTCTTTTTTTAATTAAACTATAGTTGATTTACAATATTGTGTTAGTTTCAGGTGTACATCAGAGTTTTGTATGTACGTAAGTTTTCAGATTCTTTTCCACTGGACAAGATATACTGAATATAGTTCCCTGTGCCATACTATAAATTCTTGTTTATCTATTTTATATATAGTGATGTGTATTTGCTAATTCTATGCTCCTAATTTGTAGCCACTTCCCCTTTGGTAATCAAATAAACCATATGTTTATTTTATGTGTCTCTGAGTCTGTTTCTGTTTTGTAAATTAAATCATTTATACTATTTTTTAGATTCCACATATAAGTGATCAAATTGCCAACAAAGTTGACAGAAAAAGCAAGAGAATTCCAGAAAAACATCTACTTCTGCTTCATTGGCTACACTAAAGCCTTTGACTGTATGGAACACAACAAACTGTGGAAAATTCTTAGAGATAGAAATACCAGACCACCTTACCTGCCTCCTGAGAAATCTATATGCAAGTCAAGAAGCAACAGTGAAAACTGAACATGGAACAAAGGACTGGTTCCAAACTGAGAAAAGGAGTACGACAAGGCTGTATGTTGTCACCCCTCTTATTTAACTTATATGCAGGGTACCTCATGCGAAATTCTGGGCAGGATGAAGCACAAGCTGGAATCAAGACTGCCAGAAGAAATGTCAATAACCTCAGATATGCAGATAACACCACCCTAATGGCAGAAAGAAAATAAAGTTTTGCACTATTTCCATTGTTTCCCCATCTATTTGGCATGAAGTGATGGGACCAGATGCCATGATCTTCATTTTTTGATTGTTGAGTTTTAAGCCAGCTTTTTCACGCTCCCTTTCACCTTCATCAAGAAGCTCTTTAGTTCCTCTTTTTTGGAAAAATGTCTCTTTAGGACTTCTGTCCAATTTTTGGTTAGGTTGTTTGTTGTTGTTCTTCTTTTCCTTTTTTGATACTAAGGTATTTTTACATTTTAGAAATTACGCCTTTGTCAGTTGCATTGTTTGCAAATATTTTCTCTCATTGTGTAGAATGTACTTTCATTTTGTTTACAGTTTCCTTTTCTGTGGAAAAGTATTTCCCATTTGCTTAATTTTGCTTTAGACTCATTTAAGAAAACACTGGTACAGGAAGGGATACAAGATGGTGGAATAGAAGGACTTGAGCTCACCTTCTCTCAGGAAAACATCAAAATCACAACTAACTACTAAAGAACCATAGATAAAATATGCACACTACTAGATAAAAGATCAACAAGGACCTAATGCATAGCACAGGGAATTCTACTGGGAAAAGAATTGAAAAAGAAGGGATATATGTATATGTATAACCGAATCACTTTGATGTACACCAGAAACCAATACATTATACATCAACTATCCTACAATATAAAATAAAAAAAAATTTAAAGCAAAATATTGGTATGATTTATGTCCAAGAATGTTTTGCTATGTCCTCTTCTAAGAGTTTTATGGGGTCATTATTATATCTAACTCTTTAGGCCACTTTGAATTTATTTTTGTGTATGCTATGAGGAAGTGTCCTAACTTCACTGATTTACATGAGGCTGTCCAGCTTTGCCAACACCACTTTCTGAAGAGGCTGTCTTTTCTCCATTGTATATTCCTTTCTCCTTTGTCAAAGATTAATAGATAACAGGTATGTGTGTTTATTTCTGGGCTCTCTATTATTCAACTGATCTAGATATATATGTTTTTGTGCCAAAGACACGCTTTTTGGTTATTGTAAATTTTGTAGTATTGTCTGAAGTCTAGGAGGGTTATGTCTCCATTTTATTCTTTTTCTGCAATATTGCTTATGCAATTCTGCTCCACATAAATTTTAGTATTATTTGTTCTAGTTCTGTGAAAAATGTCATGTGTAATTTGATAGGGATTGCATTAAATCTGTAGGTAGCATTGTGTAGTATGACCAATTTAACAATATTGATTTTTCCAATCCAAGAGCATGGGATATCTTTCCAGTTTTTAAATCATCTTCAGTTTCCTTTATCAATGATTTATATTTCTCAGAGTACAGGTCTTTCACCTCCTTGGTTAGGTTTATTTCTAGGGTTTTTTGGTCCCAATTTAAACAGGAATTTTTTTAAACTTTCTTTTTGTAATATTTCATTGTTAGTGTAAAGAAACTCAACAGATTTCTGAGTGTTAATCTTGTACCTGCTACCTTGCAAATTCATTATTTCTGGTAGTTTTTATGTGGAGTCTTTAGGGTTTTCTATATAGAGTATCCCGTTATTTGCATATAATCACAATTTTACCTTTTCCCTTCCAATTTCCATATCTTATAGGTTTTTTTGTTGTTTGATTGCTGTGACTAGGACTTCTAATACTATGTTGAATAGAAATGGTGAGAGTGGGCAATCCTTGTTTTGTTTCACAATTTAGAAAGAAGGCTTTTATAATAGCTTTCACTGTTGAGTATTATATTGCTGTGGGTTTGTCATAAATATTCCCTCTATATCCTTTTGGTGAGAGTTTCTATCATGAATGGATGTTGAATTTTATCAAATGCTTTCTGTGTATTTATTGAGATGATCATGTGGTTTTCATCTTTTCTTTTGTTGATGTGCTGTATCACACTGATTGATTTGTGTATGCTGAACCATCCTTCTGACCCAGGGATGGATCCAACTTGGTTGTGGTGCGTGATCTTTTTTATGTGTTGCTGGATTTGCAACAAAATGTGTTTGGATTTGTAACAAAAATGTGTTGAGCATTTTTGTATCTATATTCATCAAAGACACTGGCTTGCAATTTTCTTTTTTTTGTAGTATGTTTGATTTGCTATCAAGGTGACAGTGGCTTCACAGAAAGGTCTTTCTCTATTATTAACAAAAATGAATTCAAACAAAAAAACACAAAACAAAAAGTTATTACTAGACTAGCAGACAACTAACATATAAAAAGAAAAGCCAAATAAAACAATTCAGTTTACTTCTTGGTTGGAAGCTATTTCATGAAAAGTCCTTTATAGCCAGATTTTTAGAATAAAAACTAGTACTGAATCAAATTTTCAAATATAATACAAAATATCATGTTATAAGAATAAGCTCACCTCATAAACACAAAGATCTATGCCTGCATAAGGTATAATTCCTAGCAAGTTAGGAATATAACCTTTGAAAAAGGCTCTAGCACCTTCTTGCTTCAGAAGCTGCTTGCCACAATCAATAATCCCTGAGTACTGTCCAGTTTTACCTACAGCCAGTCTGGTCTTTATAACCTAAATGTGAAAGAATACAATAAAAATATATTGATCAGATTCACTCAACTCACCTAGCAATCTATTAAACTGTATTAGGGCAGGATGTTTGCTAATTATCACAGAAATAAAAAAAAGCAATCTCAAATATAATTTTAACTTTTTGCTAACTCTTAATTATAAACAACTGATACAGTACAGAGGTTTTTTAAATTATTTAAACAGGAAAATATTTGTGGCTTTAATTGATATACCCACTCAAACACCTTTCATGTGCTATAGGAAACATATTCTAAAACAAACCAGCTGAGATAACATTATTGATTTAAGATAAAGCAATAACATTCTCGAGGCAAGAATACTAGAGGTGGTAGCCATTCCCTTCTCCAGGGGATCTTCCTGACCCAGGGATTGAACCTGGTCTCCCACATTGCACACAGATTCTTTATTGTCTGAGCTACCAGGGAAGCCAAAAATAAAGCAGCTATAGCCAAAATTCAAGTTTTAAAAAAGTATATGGTCATGGTAAAGTGAACAACAAGTGCGGAAAAAACATTCTATAACATACTAAAAAATACATACTCTGGGAACTATCATTAACAACAAGGTCTATAAACTAATTTAATATAACTTGGGTTCATTTTGTGCTCATAAAGTAATAATATAACATGGGTTATTAAGACAATATAGCCTCTTGTAGGCTGTCTGTGATCCATATTCCTGTGTTTAGTGTAATTCTTCTGATAGAACTTCACTTACTGTCCTTTTAATTTTTATTAAGCTAATTTAACGGAGTTCCAGATACACTTTTCAAAGGAGGAAATGGCAACCCACGCTAGTACTCTTGCCTGGAGAATCCCATGGACAGAGGAGCCTGGCCAGTTCTGGCCCATAGGGTTGTAAAGAGTCAGACACAACTGAAGTGACTTAACATGCACACATGCAGATATACTTGGAGAAATGGCTCTCTAAAATATCCAAGACAAGAAAAACACAAACTTTGTCTTGATTGGGCAACTGTATGTCCTGATGGAACTTCCTCTGAGTAGTCAGTTGGAAGCCCTCTGTACGAACTTCTCTGTAGGACCCAACACTTTGGATAATCCCATTCTTAAAACTCTTTGCCTTCTCCAGGGCAGTGCACTCTCTTCTTACCCAAGTAAATTTTTTCTGTCTGCTTCCCTGGCATGTTTTTTGTTCCTTTCATTCTCTAAACTAAGATTTTCTCAAAATTTAAAAATAAAATTATGACTTATTTCTAAGCAGTTTCAAGGCTTTAACTAACACCTCTTCACAGATGACACATCAAGACTTGAAATCTCTCAAGTCTTATTACTACATTTGCAACTGCCTGTAGAAAATCATGACTCAGTTGCCCACCAATAACTCAAATTAAATACAGGCAAACCTGAACTCATCATCTTTCAGAGTCTGGCTCACTTCCTTCATTCTGTACCTCTGTTAGAGACCTAACTCAGATATAACTCTCCTAAACACTTGGGCACAGAACCCAGACAGAACTTTGTCATCTTCCTTTCCCTTTCTTCTGTTCTCCATTTCTCAAGTGATCTTATGACTGTTCTAATGACTATTCTAATGTGAGTCAGTTTCTGCTAGTCAATATCATATGTCAAGTCCTTATTATCACTTCTCTGAATGATAGCAATATCTTGTATCTAGTCATCTCATTTCTCTAGTCTCTAAAAAACTTTACCAGGATTACACTTCAAGCTCCAAAGTCTTTAATGGCTCTTATTTTTTTAAGAAATTAAAGCTAAATTTCTTAAGTTGCATTGACGAGCCATTCTGATCTAGTTCCAACCCATTATTTATAGTATTGTCCCATCTACACCTGAATATCTGCTCTTATACCCCCATTCCTTTGCTCAAGTTGTTATCTGCACTTAAAATCCACTTCCTCATCATCTCCAAACATCCAAATTCTAAGTCAAACTCGCACATTCAACTCATGTCCTTCAGGAAATCCATTAACTGGAATAATATCTCCCTTCTGAATTTCCATAATACTTGGTATTGATCTCCCTTCTAGAATTTATATTTATATTTGGACCCACTCCATTTTTCTGGCCTGGAGAATTCCATGGACTGTATAGTTCTTGGGGTTGCAAAGAGTTGGACACAACTGAGCAACTTCCACTTTCACTTTTCATCATTACTGATGTACATATTCTATCTCCCCTTCTGGACTATAATAAGCTCCATGACCAAAATGTCTGTCTGATTCAACTCTGGATCCAGAGAAGTACTTTAAAGTTTGTGGGTGTTCAGTACAAATTTGATTTTATTAATGAATAAGTGATTCTATCAATTAATTAATCAATGAAATTATTTATCTTCTTAGTACAATACTAATTTTTTCCTAAATCAAAAATGACTGGGCAACTGACAGTTACTAAGGGCAACCGACACTTCATGTGAGACACATCTTATAACTATAAAGCTATTTATTGTATAAAATACTGATCTGTGATTCACTTGTTTTTTTAAATTACAATTTGCATTAAAAACATTCCTTTGGTTAAAATTTTGTAATAGTACATACCTCCATAGGGTAAATACATGTCTGTGCAGTTGCACCAGCCAATGAACCAGAAATAAATCTTTCAATAATTCCTATTTTAGCACCATCAGAACTAAGCCATTTCTTATACTGTATAAATAAAAATATTAAAATGTAGAAAATTACTGAAATTGAATATACATTGTTTATTTGTTTATAACATTAATATTAATAACAATTATTTGAAAAAGTATTTCAGACACCCAACATTAGAATATCTAGTAGAATATCTGATTTTAATTTTATGCAATTAATTATCTAAGATAATAAGTAAGACCCCTCTATTTTCACCTCCTTTTCCTCTTTTTCTGCAGAAGAAGTTAGCTATTCATGAATTCATAAAAGTATTTCATAAAAGGCATGCAAATGACACAAAGGAACTGTATTCTCTTATCTCTTTTTAGCCCCACCCCTTACACATGGAACATACTTCATATTGTTTAGATAGTAGATAATCAGGAATAGTAACTTTATGTGAGAGGCTTTTTGTTACAAAGAACAACAGTTTCCTGTTGTTAGCTTAATAACAGAGATTATTGAATTACATGTGGAAATAAGGAAAACAGAAATATCAGTGTAAAGGTCAGGCTTCACAGGGACTAAACTAAGTTTCATGAAAATTGAAACTGGAAACTCATTTAGGATCCAAGATAACCTCAGCAAGCAGATTATCTTGTTACTTCCTAGGCAAAATGTTTTTCCATTTGCCTCTTCTGATGGTGTTTCATCAGCATGATTCAGCCACTCTCTATGAACTAACTCTCTGGTCCTCAAATCAGTAACTCCCCATCAGAAAGTGTGATGGTTCACTTAACGTGTCAGAGACTGCTATCTGTTCCCATCCGTGTGTGCTAAGTCACTTCAGTCATGTCCGACTCTGTGACCCTATGGACTCTAGCCTGCCAGGCTTCTCTATCTATGGGATTCTCCAGGCAAGAATACTGGAGTGGGTTGCCATTTCCTCCTCCAGGAGATCTTCCTGACCCAGGGATTGAACCTGCATCTTTTACATCTCCTTCATTGGCAGGTGGGTTGTTTACCACTAGCACCACCTGAGAAGCCTAGTACTATCTATTCCCAGTCTTATTTGTTCCAAATACCCTTTATCTTTTTCTTCCTTTTAGTGTAACACAGCTGACTCAGCTACAAACTACATTTTCCTCTTCTTCCTTGCAATAGACTGTATGTTCTGATTCCTACCTCCCTCTCAGGTTTATTCTCTGATATCCCTTCTCAGGTAAGCAGAAGCCTAGCACACTTGACAGACTGAGGTACAGGGTCCTGGAACTCTGCCCTAAGGATGTATAACCAGAGACTGTCCTAAGAGACAAGATCCAGGGACAAAAGAAAAATAAAGCCAAGAAGACAGTTTGCTTGCCATCAATCTGAAAAGACTAAGCAGAGTGGGAGGATATAGGATTGAGATGAGATAATCAAACCAGAGCAATACATTTTTGGAGTACAGAACTCAAGGAATTTCCTGAGCCATGGGAACCATTTGGACCTCTAATACACACATACACACACACACACACACACACACACACATCTCACTGGTAGAAAGCTGAACAAGTAGGTTAATATCAGAAGACTGTTTTGCACTGGAAATAAAATGATTGTTTTCTCTTGGTATTCTGAAACTTCCATCTAAACAGTTTTTAAATAATCAAGATTCATCTAGAAAAAAAAAAGATTCATCTAGAGAAGAAAGGCATCCCTAATTTAGGCAAAGTACTAAAACAATCAGCTGAAGAGTAAATCCATGGATCAAGGTCTGACTCCCCTTGGGTCTTTGGTATGGGATCACAGCTCTGGGAACCCAGGTGTGCCTGTCATTTGAAGAAGACTCTGAAGCATGAATTGTGGGTGGTGAATGACTAGAGAAAAGATAAAGTCTTTGACTTCTGCACTGGCAAAGGCTAATGAGGCCTGTGAAATCCTGTGCCAGTTCAGTAAATGGTGAATGAGTCACCAGAAACCAAATCAGCATCTTCCAAAAACCCCAAGAGGAGGTTCTGGTGTTTGTTCAAAGTGATCACTTTAAGAAGATGGAGACGGTGTTTTGCTGGGCTACCTTTTCCCTCATGAGAGGCTCAGGGAAGTTATGCCCACCCAGGACCCTTGGGAGTGCCTCTGGAAAGGGCAAGTCTGGATTTGAGACAGGCTAGGACCTGGGACCCTTTGCGGAAGTGCTTGCATTTTCCTGGACAAACATCTCCTGGAGCAACAAAATACAAAGAAACTATGAAGGACTAAAAATAACGAAGTGGATGCACCCTGGAACAAATTATGGACAAGGTACAAAAAGACAAAAAACCCAACCACCACTTCTGAAGAACCTAGAGCAAAAACAGAGATACTGCCCAGGCCCCCATGCCAATGGGATGGGCAAACCACCTAAGCCACCCCTCCTGCCTGATGGCCTGAACACATTCCTACCCTAACCCCCTAGTAGGAATCATCTTGCTCCCGCCTCTGGGAGCAAGTAAGGAAAACTGTTACTTGTTTACTCTATATACCCTGTTGCAGCAGTGGCCCCAATAAAGCCTTGCCTGAATTTCCTGACTGACCTCTTATTAATTTTTATTGATTAGGGAAACCCAAGAATCCTGGTCCAGTAACACCTTTACCCTCTGCCCAGCACCTCTCCGGACCCGCGGGGCCACTCACCTCCCGGGCAAAAGAGGGGTTCCAGTTTTTCAGGCCCTCTTGGAGCTCCAAGATGTCCACCACGCCGTCCCCGTTGTGGTCCAGGTCTTGGAAAAGGATCTTGTAGTGTAAGTAGTCTTCCTCGTCGGTGTGGCAGCTCGCCGCGGGCAGCACGAAGCCCCGCAGCCGGCGCAGCATGGTCCGGCCGGCGCTGCCCCGCGGCGGCGGGGACCGCTGGCCGCCTCTCCTCCCGGCCCCAGTGAGGGCGCCCCGCCGGCGGCCGCGCCACCTGCCGCCTCCTCGACGCCGCGGCTGCTCAGGGCGGCGGGTCCGCGCGGTCAGCCGGGCTGCCGCAACCGCCCGACTCAAGCCACGGCGGTTCTCAGCCGCCTGAGGCGAGAGGGTCCGCGCCAGTGGCTCTCGGGCGTCGCTTGAAGAGCCTCGTGGGGGGGGCGCTGGCCGGGACGCCGCGGGAGCGTCCGCCCTCCCAGAAGTTGGAAGTGCCAAACGCGGCGGCCGGGACCTTCCAAGCCTAAGTCGACCTCGAGCCGAGGAGAGCTTGGGAGAGAGGAAGAACGCCCTCCCTTGGGAGGGAGGAAGGCGTTCCTCCCCGCCCCCGGCGGCATCTAAAGAGCGCTCCGGTGTCAAGGATCTTCCCTGCAAACTCAGTGCATCTGGGGCAGCAGGTCAGTGAGTTGCTCTGACCTGCACCTCTGCTGAGAGTGCCCAGTGCCACAGCGTAGGTCATCGCTTTGCAGTCGGGGCCCCGCTGACCCAGCGGAGGAAGAGCTAAAGAAGGTAGTCCCCAGCTAGCAGCCTTCATCTCTGTCTCTCTCTTCCTCTCCCTGGGAACCTGCGGTTGTTTCCTCTTCAACCTGTCTCCTCTTCAACTCCCACTTTTCTCCTGGATCCACTGCAGTCTCATCTCTGCCACCACCACCTACCTCACTGAATTTCCTCCTCACAGAATCCAGAGGACACTAAAACGCTTGCTTTATTTAATCCCAGTTCTAAGACACTACTGACCACGCCCTCCATCCTGAAATATTTAACTTTTTACTTTGTCTTCTGGAACATCACATATTTCTGCCATTCCTGCAACCCACTCCTGGTAGGCTACAGTCCATGGGGTGGCAAAAAGTCAGAGACGACTAAGCGACTTCACTTTCTTATACTCTCTTGCAGGCTCCCACAAAAAGAGCCTGAAATCATCTACAGTTGAGGCTCTACAGATTGCAGTAGATAGGGTTGAGGGAGTAGGTAAAAAACTAGTTCTGTAATTTGTTGCATTGAATCTTTGCACCCTCAATCCCTAGTCATATCCTTTGAAAGTCAATGGCATAATCTAATGACAAACCCACCAGTGTTTTGAAAAGTTTTCTTGTAAAATTCCACAGACCACAGAATAAAATTCACTTATTTTTCAAAATAACAGTTTAAGATGTTATTTATTCCATCAGTTTTTATACCATTTGTTATTAATAAGTGTTAAAGATATAAAAGTAAAGAACATTGAATCTGCTCTCATAGAACCTCACCATCTAGTGTGCTCTAGGTGTGTAACCAAATAAAATTCAACCTAATAAACTTTAGGCCTAAAGCCTAATAAGCTTTATATTAGATATAGTGAAGTGAAGTCGCTCAGTTGTGTCTGACTCTTTGCGACCCCATGGACTGTAGCCTACCAGGCTCCTCTGTCCATGGGATTCTCCAGGCAAGAATACTGGAGTGGGTTGCCATTTCCTTCTCCAATATTAGATACAAAGCATATATGAATAAAGATAACTGAGATGTGACTACACATGATAAAATACATGTTATTTAAATGAATGAGATTTAGGAGTTAATAAACAGAAGGCTATTAATAAAGCTTTTAGAAAATATTCTAAGTAATAGGAAAATGTAAATATTAAGGACTTTTTCTTTAAAAGATAATTAACTGTCAAAAACAAAATATATTGTGGAACTTATGTAGAAGTAAAATGTATGACAGCAGTAGGAAAAAGGATGGTAGAGGAGACATAGAAGTATACTACTAAAAGCTTCTCACATTATATGTGAGGTAGTATACATTTAAATGGAGGAGGACCTGGCAACCCACTCCAGTATTCTGCCTGGAGAATCCCCATGGACAGAGGAGCCTGGCAGGCTACAGTCCATAGAGGTGCAAAGAGTTGGACACAACTGAAGCGACTTAGCATAAATTTAAAACTGCATGCTAGAAACCCTTGAGCAACCATTGAAAAAACATGGAAGTATAGCTAATAAACCAATAGAAGAGATAGAATACCAAAAAACACTGAATTAATACAAAAGAATATAAGAGGGGAAAATGAAAAAGAACAGTTGAGATAAGCAAAACAAGAAAGATGTGGGACTTAAAACCATGTCAATAATTATTCTATATGCTTCAACAAAGACAGAGCAAACAAGACCCAACTATATACTTTCTAAAAAACTGAAATATAAAGATACGAATAGGTTAAAAGTAAAAGGATGGACAGGAAATACTTGAAAACACTGATCTTGAGGAAGCTGAGGTAGCTATATTAATATTAACCAAAGAAGACTTCAAGACAACAAAGACATTTTATAATCTTAGGAGGGTTTATTCACCAAGATGGTATACCAATCATAAAGTATATGGAGCTAATAACAAAGCTTGAAATTACATAAAGTAAAAATGGACAGACTGCAAAGTGAAATAGATACATCCACAATTAGAGCCAAACAATTGACAGAATGAGGAAACTGTCAATAGGGTATAAAATACTTCAGTAATATGATCAACATTATTTTCAACTGCACATGTAAAGTTAAAAGACTAAGGAAGATCATATGCTGGGCCATAAAGCAAGTCAATAACTTAAATGACTGAAATCATACAGAGTATTTCTTTGATTACAATAAAATTAAATTAGGAATCAATCACAAAAAGATAGTGAAGACTACACAAACACTTGGAAATTAAATGATTTACTTCTAAATAATACATGGGTCAAAGAAGAAATCACAGGAAAAACCAGAATATATTTTGAACTGAATGATAATGAAAGCATATCAAAACATGTAGAATACAGCTAAACTAGTAGTAAAGTAATGCTCAAAATTCTCCAAGCCAGGCTTCAGCAATACATGAACCATGAACTTTCAGATGTTCAAGCTGGTTTTAGAAAAGGCAGAGGAACCAGAGATCAAATTGCCAACATCTGCTGGATCATCGAAAAAGCAAGAGAGCTCCAGAAAAACTATTTCTGCTTTATTGACTATGCCAAAGCTTTGACTGTGTGGATCACAATAAACTGTGGAAAATTCTGAAAGAGATGGGAATACCAGACCACCTGACCTGCCTCTTGAGAAACCTATATGCAGGTCAGGAAGCAACAGTTAGAACTGGACATGGAACAACAGACTGGTTCCAAATAGGAAAAGGAGTATGCCAAGGCTGTATATTGTCACCCAACCTATTTAACTTATATGCAGAGTACATCATGAGAAATGCTGGGCTGGAAGAAGCACAAGCTGGAATATCAAGAAAACATCAGCTTCTGGTTCAAGATGGCAGAATAAAAGGACATGCACTCATCTCCTCCTGTGAGAGCACCAAAATTGCAACTAGTTGTTGAACAACCATTGACAGGAGAATGCTGGAACCCACCAAAAAAGATACCCCACGTCCAAAAACAAAGAAGCAACAGCAAGATGGTAGTAGGGGTGTAAACACAATCAAATCAAATCCCATACCCGCCGGGTGGATGACCCACAGACTGAAGAACAATAATACCAAAGAAGTTCTCACACTATTGTTAAGTTTGTGAACCCCACATCAAGCTTCCCAGCCTGGAGATCTGACAAAGGGACTGGGAATCCCCAGGGAATCTGTCCTTGAGGGCCAGCAGGATTTGATTATAGGACTTCCAGAGGATTAAGGGAAGCAGAAACTCCAGTCTTGGAGGGCACAAACAAAAATTTACACGCACCAAGACCCAGAGTAGAGGAGCAGTGATCCCACAGGAGACTGAACCAAAACTACCAGCTAGTGTTGCAGGGCTTCCTGTGGAGGTGTGGGGACAAGGGCACTGGAAGGTCCCCCTTGGCATAAACCCTCTTGTAGTTTGCCATGAACCCTACCACAAAGCCTGTAAACTCCAGATCTGGGTTGCCCCAGGCCAGACAACTACCAGGGAGGGAGTGCAACCCCATACATCAGCAGATAACTGGATTAAAGCTTTACTGAGCAAGGCCCTGCCCACCAGAGCAAGACTCAGTTTTTCCAATCACCAGTCCCTCCCATCAGGAAGCTTACACAAGCCTCTCAGCCTCATCCATCAGAGGGCAGACAGAAGAAGCAAGAAACAGTTTCACAGCAGCTAAAACAAAAACCATATTACAGAAAGTTAATCATGGTGAAAAAGCAAAAAGTTATGTCCCAGATGAAGGGACAAGATAAAATCCCAGAAAAACAACTAAAGGAAGTGGAGATAGGCAGCCTTCCAGCAAAAGAATTCAGAATAATGATAGTGAAGATGATCCAGGATCTTCAGAAAAGAATGGAGGCATAGATTGAGAAGATACAAGAAATGACCTAGAAGGACTAAAGAACAAACAAACAGAGATGAACAATACACTAGAAGGAATCAATAGCAGAATAACTGAGGGAGAAGAATGGATAAATGACCTGGATGACAGAATAGTGGAAATCACTGCCACACAACAGAATATAGAAAAAAGAATGAAATGAAATGAAGCCAGCCTAAGAGACCTCTGAGACAACATTAAATGCACCAACAATCACATTATAGAGGCCCCAGAAGGAGAAGAGAGAGAGAAAGGACCTAAGAAAATATTTGAAGAGATAATAGCTGAAAATTTCCCTAACATGGGAAAGGAAATAGTCAACCAAGTCTAGGAAGCACAGAGACTCCTAGGAAAGATAAACCCAAGGAGGAACACACCAAGACACATAGTAAACACACTAACAAAAATTAAAGACAGAGATAAAACATTAAAAGCAACAAGGGAAAAATGACAAATAACATACAAGGGAACTCCCATCAGGTTATCAGCTGATTTCTCAACAGAAACTCTACAAGCCAGAAGGGAATGGCATGATATATTTAAAGTGATGAAAGAGAAGAACCTACAGCCAAGACTATGCTAATTCAGCAAGATTCTCATTCAGATATGATGGAGAAATCAAAAGCTTTGCAGACAAGCAAAAGTTAGGAGAATTTAGCACCTCCAAACTAGCTTTACAACAAATGCTAAAGGAACTTCTCTAGGCAGGAAACACAAGAGGAAAAGACCTACAGAAAATAAACCCAAAACAATTAAGAAAACGGTAATAGAATCATACATATCAATAATTACCTTAAATGTAAATGGATTAAATGCACCAACCGAAGGACATAGACTGGCTGTGTGAATGAAAACATATGCATATATGCAGTTCCACTTACCACATCACTTTGCCTGGCACCCCCCCCCCAAATTGTATGTAATTATTTTATATTGTTAAGTTAATTATGTTCCCATTATGGCTTAAAATTATAATTATCTTTTATTTTTTGTCTGGTTATTGATTGTGAAAACTGATAAAACATCTTTTACTATTGTGATTATGTAACTATTTTTCACTTAATACCATTGTATCATGATTGGTCAACAGAAAAACAAGAGAACTCTATATCACCAAAACTAGGATCTAATAGAAAAACTTGTAATCACTTTTTAAAATCCAGCTGCATATCAGAATTATCTTGAAATTTTTTGAAAAATACAAATGCTCAGGTATGGCATTTTCTCCAGAGTGCCTGATAGGTCTCTAATAAGCCGTCATGTTTAAAAATAATTGGACTTATTATGATCCTTTACCTAGTTTGTTTCACTTTCTCTATTTCATATTCAGTGCTCCCATTTCATTTAGTTTATGTTCCCCAATTTCTCCATCTCTCTGTTTTTGTTTTTGATGTTCTTTCTCCAGCCTTTAGCAAATGTAGTAGAAAAGCTTTATACACACACACACACACACACACACACATATGTATTGTTGTTGTTCAGTTGCTCAGTCATGTCTGAATCTTTGCGACCCCATGGACTGCAGCATGCCAGGCTTCCCTGTCCTTCACCGTCTCCTGGAGCTTGCTCAAACTCATATCCATTGAGTTCGTAATGACATCCAACCATTTTGTCCTCTGTTGTCCCCCTCTCCTCCCATCTTCAATCTTTCCCAATATCAGGGTCTTTTCCAATGAGCCAGTTCTTCACATAAGGTGGCCAAAGTATTGGAGCTTCAGCTTCTGCCATCTGTCCTTCCAATAAATATTCAGGATTGATTTCCTTTAGGATTCACTGCTTTGATCATCTTGCAGTCCAAGGGACTCTCAAGAATCTTCTCTAACACCACAGTTCAAAAGCATCAATTCTTCAGCACTCAGCCTCCTTTATGATCCAATTCTCACATCCATACATGACTCTTGGAAAAACCGTAGCTTTGACTGCACAGACCTTTGTTGGCAAAGTAATGTCTGTTTTATAATATGCTGTCTGGGTTTGTCATAGCTTTTCTTCCAAGGAGAAAAAAAATTAAATTATTTTAATTTCATGGCTGCAGTGACTATCTGCAGTGATTCTGGAGCCCAGGAAAATAAAGTCTGTCACTGTTTCCATTGCATCCAAGTCTACTTGCCATGAAGTGATGGGACCGGTTACCATGATCTATTGATCTATTTTCCGAATGTTGAGTTTTAAGCCAACTTTTTCACTCTCCTCTTTCACTTTCATCAAGAGGCTCTTTAGTTCCTCTTTGCTTTCTGCCATAAGGGTGGTGTCATCTACATATCTGAGGCTATTGATATTGAAATTTCTCCCAGCAATCTTGATTCCAGCTTGTGCTTCATCCAGCCCAGCATTTCTCATGATGTACTCTGTAAGTTAAATAAGCAGGATGACAGTATACAGCCTTGACTCCTTTCCTGATTTGGAACCCTTCCATTGTTCCATGTCCAGTTCAAACTCTTGATTCTTGACCTTCATACAGGTTTCTCAGGAGGCAGGTAAGGTGGTCTGGTATTCTCATCTCTTGAAGAATTTTCCACAGTTTGTTGTGATCCACATAGTCAAAGGCTTTAGTGTAGTCAATGAAGCAGAAGATGCTTTTCTGGAATTCTCTTGCTTTTTCTATGATCCAATGGATGTCGGCAATTTGATCTCTGGTTCCTCTGCCTTTTCTAAATCCAGCTTGAACATCTGGAAGTTCTCAGTTCACATACTGTCTTGAAGCCTAGCTTGGAGAATTTTGAGAGTTACTTTGCTAGCATGTGAGATGAGTGCAACTGTACAGTAGTTTGAACATTCTTTGCTTTGCCTATTTTTAAAATCTTAAGAATTTTTGCCTAACTAAAAAAATTATGACATTTTTATTCTACTTCTTTGACTTAGTATAAATAGAATGCTAGACTTCTAATTTAAAAATAGATATGCAACAAGCAACCGAAGTTTACTGTATAGCATAGGGAGCTATAGTAATAACCTATGATGGAAAATAATTTCAAAAATACTATATGTGTATTTGTATAACTGAATCACCTTGCTGTGCACCTGAAACATTGTAAATCAACCATACTTCAATAAAATATTTTTTTTTAAAGAAAACATCACTACAAATTCTACGCATACTGAAATAATAGAGAACATTATGATCTCCTCTATGGCAATAAATTTGACAACTTAGATGAAATGGAAACATTCCTTGAAAGACATATTTTCAAAGCTGGCAAAAGAAGAAACAGTAAACTTGAATAACCAGTTATGTAAACCTAAAGCTAACATTCATACTTAGTGGTAAAAGACTAAGTGTTTTCTCCCACTAAGACAAAATGACTGGGTAAGAATGTTCTCACCCCTTCTATTCAATGCTGTACTGGATGTTCTCTCCAGTGCAGTGAGGCAAGAAAAACAGAAAAACACATATTGAAAAGAGGCAAGTCAAACATTGCTTATTTGCAGATGGCATGATCATTTACACAGATAATCACAAGGAATGTACAAAACAACTCTTTGAATTGATAAGTGAATTTAGCAAGGTTTCCAGAAACAAGTCAATATAAAAAGTTATATTTCTATATATATAATAACAATTGGAAAATAAAATTTAATAACACTTAAACAGCATCAATACTTAGTAATAAACTTAGTTAAATATGTGCACCATCTAAAAGTGAAAGTATTTTTGAATTAAAGAATACCTAAATAAATGGAAAGATATATCATCTTGATAGATTGAAAGGCTCATAGATAGAGTTGATTCTCTACAATTTGATTTAGAGATTTAATGTGATCTTAAACTAATTCCTAAGTGACTTGTTTATACAAACTGATAAGCTGATTCTAAAATTTATGTGGAAATGCAAAGGATGTTGAATTACTAAAACTATCTTGAAAAAGAATAAGTTTCAGAGGTCAGAAATAAACCTACACATGTATAATCAATTTATTTTCAACAATTCCATGAGGAAGGATAGTCTTTTCAACAAATAGTACTAGAAAATAAGATATCCATAAAGAAAAAAAAAACTTGAAACTGTGTCTTGAAAAGATATTGTTATGAAAACAGGCAAGACAGAGTTTGGGAGAAAATATTTCAATACTTTTATCTACAGTACTTAAGAACACTTAAAATATTACCAAAAAAACAATTTATTTTTTTAATGAGCAAAAGGTCTGAACAAAAAAGAAAATATGTGAATGACCTATTTTTAAAATGCTCAAAAATCCTTAGTCGTTATGGAAATACAAATTAAAACCACAATGAGATACCACTCTAGAATGGATAAAATTAAAAACACTAACAGTATCAAGTAGTTCTGAGTTTATAGAGCAACTGAAACTCTAGTATGTAGCTGCTTCAGTTCAGTTCAGTTCAGCCGCTCAGTCATCTCCAACTCTTTGCAACCCCATGAACTGCAGCACGCCAGGCCTCCCTGTCCATCACCAACTCCCAGAGTCCACCCAAACCCATGTCCATTGAGTCAGTGATGCCATCCAATCATCTCATCCTCTGTCGCCCCCTTCTTCTCCTGCCTTCAATCTTTCCCAGCATCAGGGTCTTTTCAAATGAGTCAGCTCTTCACATCAGGTGGCCAAAGTATTGGAGTTTCAGCTTCAACATCAGTCCTTCCAATGAACACCCAGGACTGATCTCCTTTAGGATGGACTGGTTGGATCTCCTTGCAGTCCAAGGGACTCTCAAGAGTCTTCTCAAACACCACAGTTCAAAAGCATCAATTCTTCGGCGCTCAGCTTTCTTTATAGTCCAACTCTCACATCCATACATGATTACTGGAACAACCATAGCCTTGACTAGTTGGACCTTTGTTGACAAAGTAATGTCTCTGTTTTTTAATATGCTGTCTAGGTTGGTCATAATTTCCTTCCAAGGAGTAAGCGTCTTTTAATTTTATGGCTGCAATCACCATCTGCAGTGATTTTGGGTAGCTGGTAGGAATGTAAAATAGAACAAGCAAAAAGACAGTTTGCTAGCTTCTCATAAATTGAACAAATAGTATATAATCCAGCAATTCCACCTCTACATTTTAACTCTAGAGAAATGAAAATATGTGTCCAAAAAAAAGGTGTTGGTACATGAATATTCAGAGCAGCCTTATTAATACTAGCCAAAAGCTTAGAAGCAACATTCTTCATCAGTGGATAGATGAATTGTGGTATAGTCATGCTATGGAATACTACTCAGCATTTAAAGGTAATGAACTACTGATACATAACACAGATAACACTCAATACATTGTGGAAATAATAGAAGTCAATGTGATAGTCATTACACAAATGTATACTTTCATAAAAATTCATCACAATGAATACTTAAAATGAACACAATTTATTAAATGTAAATTATGCATCAACAAAGTTGAATTTTAAAGTTAAGTAACTAGCTATTACTAACTGAATATTGTTCAATATTTTCCTATACATATAGTATTCTGTACATTTTGGGTTTATCAACATAAAAGGGAACTATAGTAGGAATGTTCAAGCTGGTTTGAGAAAAGGCAGCGGAACCAGAGATCAAATTGCCAACATCTGCTGGATCATCGAAAAAGCAAAAGAGTTCCAGCTGCTGCTGCTGCTGCTGCTGCTAAGTCGATTCAGTCATGTCTGACTCTTTGCATCCCCATAGACGGCAGCCCACCAGGCTCCCCCATCCCTGGGATTCTCCAGGCAAGAACACTGGAGTGGGTTGCCATTTCCTTCTCCAATGCATGAAAGTGAAAAGTGAAAGTGAAGTCGCTCAGTCGTGTCCGACTCTTAGCGACCCCATGGACTGCAGCCCACCAGGCTCCTCCATCCATGGGATTTCCCAGGCAAGAGTACTGGAGTGGGGTGCCATTGCCTTCTCCACAAAAGAGTTCCAGAAAAACATCTATTTCTGCTTTATTGACTATGCCAAAGCCTTTGACTGTATGGATCACAATAAACTGTGGAAAATTCTGAAAGAGATGGGAATACCAGACCACCTGACCTGCCTCTTGAGAAATCTGTACGCAGGTCAGGAAGCAATAGTTAGAACTGAACATGGAACAACAGACTAGTTCCAAATAGGAAAAGAAGTATGTCAAGGCTATACATTGTCACCCTGCTTATTTAACTTATAAGTAGAGTATATCATGAGAACGCTGGGCTGGAAGAAGCACAAGGTGGAATCAAGATTGCCAGGAGAAATATCAATAACCTCAGATATGCAGATGACACCCTTATGGCAGAAATTGAAGAGGAGTTAAAAAGCCTCTTGATGAACATGAAAGAGGAGAGTGAAAAAGTTGGCTTAAAGCCCAACATTCAGAAAACTAAGATCATGGCATCTGGTCCCATCACTTCATGGCAAATAGATGGGGAAACAGTGGAAACAGTGACAGACTTTATTTTCTTGAGCTTCAAAATCACTGCAGATGGTGACTGCAGCCATGAAATTAAAAGATGCTTACTCCTTGGAAGAAAAGTTATGACCAACCTAGACAGCATATTAAAAAGCAGAGACATTACTTTGTCAACAAAGCTCCATCTAGTCAAGGCTATGGTTTTTCCACTAGTCATGTATGGATGTAAGAGTTGCACTATAAAGAAAGCTGAGCATCGAAGAATTGATGCTTTTGAACTGTGGTGTTTGAGAAGACTCTTGAGAGTCCCTTGGACTGCAAGGAGATCCAACCAGTCCATCCTAAAGGAGATCAGTCCTGGGTGTTCATTGGAAGGACTGATGTTGAAGCTGAAACTCCAATACTTTGGCCACCTGATGTGAAGAGCTGACTCATTTGAAAAGACCCTGATGCTGGGAAAGATTGAAGGCAGGAGGAGAAGGGGGAGACAGAGGATGAGATGGCTGGATGGCATCACTGACTCAATGGACATGGGTTTGGGTGGACTCTGGGAGTTGGTGATGGACAGGGAGGCCTGGCGTGCTGCAGTCCATGGGGTCACAAAGAATCAGACATGACTGAGCGACTGAACTGAAATGATAGTAGGAATGTAATCAAACCACTCACCAGGAAAAAATTACATTTATCATATTATGGCTGACTATGTTTCTATCTGATGACAGGAATGGAGTCTTACTCAATTTCTGAGAGTAGCAGAGTTCTGGACAGAAAAAAGACTTAAGCATATGTTTAAAGTTTTATTAAATCTATAAACAAAGTTATACTATCCAGAGGGATTTTTCATTCCATTGTCCTAGAAACTTAACTTTTTCTAGTATTCCATGTTTGGTGGGGGACTTAGAATCTCTTCAAAGTTTGTTTCATTTCTCTACCCCTTTATTAACTTCTTTCAACCATATGATTAAAAGCACTAGAAGTCATACCTGAACTTGAATCCCACCTCTACCACTTACCACATATGCAACCTTAGGCAAACTACTTAACTACTCCAAGACTCCATTTTCTCATTTGCAAAAAGGGGATAACAATTATACCTACCTCATAAGATCATTATCAAAGTAAAAAAAAAAAAAATGATGTAAAGTGTTTGCAACTAGCCCATGGTAAGCATTTAAAAGTTTGCTATTACTACTTTCCTTGTTAGAAACCATATCCTTACAACATGCAGTTTGGAAATTTCATTAGTGGGATATTTTGGTGAAATAGTATCCGTTGTTTATAGAATTACTTGGGGGCTATGGCAGATACTTTGGACTGGCTCTTCCAACCTTCATTCTACATTTTTCTTTGGAGACTGTGGAATGCTCAAAACTGCGTTGCTAAACTCCTTTGAAGTTAGGGTTCTATATGAAAATTAGCTTCCCCAAAAACCTTACACAGATTTTGGAAAGAATAAGTAAGGCTGCTTATTCCTGTTGTTTTCATGGATATTCCAGTTTAGATAAGTTTTGGTGCCTGGACTCAGCAATCCAATGTTTATTCACCGATTTCACAGATATCTTGAAGCAGATTTGACAGTGGTGATGGCAGCTAAACAAATTTCTAAACTAGGAATCACAACTATATTCAGCTTATTAGTATAGTTCAGGGATTATCTTTTTTCCCTACAAAGAACTAATTAGTAAATACTTTAGGCATTGTAGGTCACATACAGTCTCTTATTATTTTTGTTTTTACTACAAACCATGAAAGGAAAATTGAGAAATTATAGACTTCATCAGCATGTGGAATTGCTGTTCATCCAATGACACAATTAAGAAAGTTGATATTCCAGTCATAAACTGAAAAAGGTATTCACAATACATACTGCTAACAAATGAGTCCTATGCAGAAGTTTGAAAAAGTCCTACAAATCAGTAAGAAAAAGGCAAACAATATTTAGATTAAAAAAAAAAAAAAGAAGAAGACTTGCCCAGACACTTCAAAGAAAGAATATCTAATGACTTTTGCTTTGGTCTCTTTGGCCACTCTGCATATCATACGGAACTTCCCAAGCAGGGATAGAACTCATGGCCCTGTAGTGGAAGTGTTGAGTCTTAACCGTTGGATCACTAGATGTTCCAATGACTTCTTTTTTATGATTTTATTTTATTTTTAATTAATTTTTATTGGAATATAGTTGATTTACAATATTGTGTCAGTTTCTGCTATATAGCAAAATGAATCAGTTACATATATATCTACTCTTTTTTAGATTCTATTCCCATATGGGTCATTTCGGAGATTTGAGTCGAGTTCCCTGTGCTATACAGTAGGTTCTCATTAGTCATCTATTTTATGTATAGTAGTATGTATCTGTCAATCCCAATCTCCCAGTTTATCCCTCCCTGCTTTCTTCCTTAGTAGCAATAAGTTCCAATGCCTTCTTAACAGAGCTGGTTTTGGGGGTTTTTGTTTTGTTTTGTTTTGTTTTGTTTGGCTCTTCTTGCCATGGAGCATGGGCTTTAGGGCTCATGAGCTCAGTAGTTGCAGCTCCCCGGCAGGCTCAATAGTTGTGACACATGGCCTTAGTTGCTCTGTGCTGTGTGTGATCTTCCCAGGTGGGGAATGGAACTTGTGTCTTCTGCATTGGTAGGCAGGTGGATTCTTTACCTCTGAGCCACCAAGGAAACCCCAGTAAAGGTATATTATTAAGATTAATCAAGGGGGAATTCCAGACATTATGCTGTGTTTTTAACCCCGGAAAGTCTAAAATTGCAAATCTTAAATAGTAATTTATCACTCTGGTAATAATGTTTAAATTGACTTCTCTGTTTTCTGAAGTGTGAAGTTCAAGCGCCTTTGTTTCTTCATCAATTCTGAAGAGACTCTTGGATTTCCCCCATCCTTTGCTCATAAAAGTATAAAAACCTCTAAAATGGGTTGAATTTTTACTCTTTGAAAGGAGTGCTGTATAGATGGAGAAGTCTTGAGCCTACTGTAAGAATAAGACTGAAAACCAGAGGCATGAGGCTTAAGTCCAAAACCTGAGACCAGAGAACTCCTGACTCCAGGGAACATTAATTGATAAGAGTTCATCCAACAGCCTCCATACCTACACTGAAACCAAGCACCACCCAAGAGCCAACAAATTCCAGAGCAAGGCATACCACGCAAATTCTCCAGCAACGCAGAAACATAGCCCTGAGCTTGAATGTATCAGCTGGCCAAAGTCACACCAAACCCATAGACATCTCAAAACTCACTACTGGACACTTTATTGCACTCCAGAGAGAAGAAATCCAGCTCCACCCACCAGGACACCAACGCAAGCTTCCCTAACCAGGAAACCTTGACAAGCCACCCATCCAACCCCACCCACAGGGAGGACCCTCCACAATAAAGAAGAACCACAAACTGCCAGAATATGGAAAGGCCGCCCCAAACACAGCAATATAAACAAGATGAAAAGGCAGAGAAATACTCAGCAGATAAAGGAACAGGATAAATGCCCACCAAACCAAACAAAAGAGGAGGAGATAGGGAGTCTACCTGAGAAAGAATTCAGAATAGTGATAGTGAAAATGATCCAAAATCTTGAAAACAAAATGGAGTTACAGATAAACAGCCTGGAGACAAGGATTGAGAGGATGCAAGAAATGTTTAAGAAGGACCTAGAAGAAATAAAAAAGAGTCAATCAATAATGAATAATGCAATAAATGAGATCAGAAACACTCTGGAGGGAACCAACAGAAGAATAACTGAGGTAGAAGACAGGATAAGTGAGGTAGAAGATAGAATGGTAGGAATAAATAAAGTAGAGAGGAAAAAAGAAAAAAGAATTAAATGAGGACAACCTCAGAGACCTCTGGGACAATGTTAAATGCCCCAACATTTGAATCAAAGGAGTCCCAGAAGAAGAAGACAAAAAGAAAGGCCATTACTCAAGGACATAATAGTTGAAAACTTCCCTAAAATGGGGAAGGAAATAGTCACCCAAGTCCAAGGAACCCAGACAGTCCCAAGCAGGATAAACCCAAGGCGAAACACCCCAAGACACATATTAATCAAATTAACAAAGATCAAACACAAAGAACAAACATTAAAAGCAGCAAGGGAAAAGCAACAAATAACACACAAGGAGAGTCCCATAAGGATAACAGCTGATCTATCAATAGAAACTCTTCAGGCCAGAAGGGACTGGCAGGACATACTTAAGGTGATGAAAGAGAAAAACCTACAACCTAGATTACTGTACCCAGCAAGGATCTCATCCAAATATGAAGGAGAAATCAAAAGCTTTACAGACAAGCAAAAGCTGAGAGAATTCAGCACCACCAAACCAGCTCTTCAACAAATGCTAAAGGATCATCTCTAGACAGGAAACACAGAAAGGGTGTATAAACATGAACCCAAAACAACAAAGTAAATGGCAACTGGATTATACTTATCAGTAATTACCTTAAATGTAAATGGTTTGAATGCTCCAACCAAAAGACAAAGACTGGCTGAATGGATACAAAAACAAGACCCCTATATATGTTGTCTACAAGAGACCCATCTCAAAACAAGGGACACATATAGACTGAAAGTGAAGAGCTGGAAACAGACATTCCACACAAATAGAGACCAAAAGAAAGCAGGAGTAGCAATACTCATATCAGATAAAATAGACCTTAAAATAAAGACTGTGAAAAGAGACAAAGAAGGACACTACATAATGATCAAAGGATCAATCCAAGAAGAAGATATAACAATTATAAATATATATGCACTGAACACAGGAGCACCACAACATGTAAGGCAAATGCTAACAAGTATGAAGGGGAAATTAACAATAACACAATAATAGTGGGAGACTTTAACACCCCACTCACACCTATGAATAGATCAACTAAACAGAAAATTAACAAGGAAACACAAACTTTAAATGATACAATGGACCAGTTAGACCTAATGGATATCTATAGGACATTTCACCCCAAAACAATGAATTTCACCTTTTCAAGTGAGCACGGAACTTCTCCAGGATAGAGCACATCCTAGGCCATAAATCTAGCCCTGGGAAATTAAAAAAAATAAAATAAAATCATTCCAAGCATCTTTTTTGACCACAGTGCAATAATACTAGATGTCAATTACAAGAGAAAAACTATTAAAAATCCCAACACATGGAGGCTGAACAACACACTGCTGAATAACAAAAAAATCACAGAATAAATCAAAAAGAAATCAAAATATGTATAGAAATGAATGAAAATGAAAACACAATAACCCAAAACCTATGGGACACTGTAAAAGCAGTGCTAAGGGGAAGGTTCATAGCATTACAGGCTTACCTCAAGAAACAAGAAAAAAAGTCAAATAAATAACCTAACTCTACACCTAAAGCAATTAGAGAAGGAAGAAATGAAGAACCCCAGGGTTAGTAGAAGCAAAGAAATCTTAAAAATCAGGGCAGAAATAAATGCAAAAGAAACTAAAGAGACCATAGCAAAAATCAACAAAGCTAAAAGTCGGTTCTTTGAGAAGATATATAAAATTGACAAACCATTAACCAGACTCATCAAGAAACAAAGGGAGAAGAATCAAATCAACAAAATTAGAAATGAAAAATGAAGAAATCACAACAGACAACACAGAAGTACAAAGGATCATAAGAGACTACTATCAGCAACCATACACCAATAAAATGGACAACTTGGAAGAAATGGACAAATTCTTAGAAAAGTATAACTTTCCAAAACTGAACCAGGAAGAAATAGAAAATCTTAACAGACACATCACAAGCATGGAAATTGAAACTGTAATCAGAAATCTTCCAGTAAACAAAAGCCCAGGACCAGACAGCTTCACAGCTGAATTCCACCAAAAATTGAGAGAAGAGCTAACACCTATCCTACTCAAACTCTTCCAGAAAACTACAGGCCAATATCACTGATGAACATCAATGCAAAAATCCTTAACAAAATTCTAGCAAACAGAATCCAAAAGCATATTAAAAAGACCAAGTGGGCTTTATCCCAGGGATGCAAGGATTCTCCAATATCTGCAAATCAATCAATGTAATACACCACATTAACAAATTGAAAGATAAAACCATATGATTATCTCAGTAGATGTAGAGAAAGCCTTTGACAAAATTCAACATCCATTTATGATAAAAACCCTCCAGAAAGCAGGAATAGAAGGAACATACCTCAACATAATAAAAGCGATATATGATAAACCCACAGCAAACATTACCCTCAATGGTGAAAAATTGAAAGCATTTCCCCTAAAATCAGGAACAAGACAAGGGTGCCCACTCTCACCACTACTATTCAACATAGTTTTGGAAGTTTTGGCCACAGCAATCAGAGCAGGAAAAGAAATAAAAGGAATCTAGATTGGAAAAGAAGAAGTAAAACTCTCACTGTTTGCAGATGACATGATCCTCTACATAGAAAACCCTAAAGACTCCATCAGAAAATTACTAGAGCTAATCAATGAATATAGTAAAGTTGCAGGATATAAAATTAACACACAGAAATCCTTTGCATTCCTATACACTAACAATGAGAAAACAGAAAGAGAAATTAAGGAAATAATCCCATTCACCATTACAACAAAAAGAAATCCTTAGGAATAAATCTACCTAAAGAAACAAAGACCTATATATAGAAAACTATAAAACACTGATGAAAGAAATCAAAGAGGACACAAACAGATGGAGAAATATACCATGTTCAGGGACTGGAAGAATCAATATAGTGAAAATGAATATACTACCCAAAGCAATCTATAGATTCAATGCAATCCCTATCAAGCTACCAACGGTATTTTTCACAGAACTAGAACAAATAGTTTCACAATTTATATGGAAATACAAAAAACCTCAAATAGCCAAAGCAATCTTGATAAAGAAGAATGGAACTGGAGGAATCAACCTGCCTGACTTCAGGCTATACTACAAAGCTACAGTCAACAAGACAGTATGGTACTGGCACAAAGACAGAAATATAGATCAATGGAACAAAATAGAAAGCTCAGAGATAAATCCACGCACCTATGAACACCTTATCTTTGAAGAAGGAGGCAAGAATATACAGTGGAGAAAAGACAATCTCTTTAACACGTGGTGCTGGGAAAACTGGTCAACCACTTGTAAAAGAATGAAACTAAAACACTTTCTAACACCATACACAAAAATAAATTCAAAATGGATTAAAGATCTAAACCTAAAACCAGAAACTAAAACTCCTAGAGGAAAACATAGGCAAAACACCCTCCGACATAAATCACAGCAGGATCGTCTATGACCCACCTCCCAGAGTAATGGAAATAAAAGCAGAAATAAACAAATGGGACCTAATTAAAATTAAAAGTTTTTGCACAATGAAGGAAACTATAAGCAAGGTGAAAAGACAGCCTTCAGAATGAGAGAAAATAATAGCAAATGAAGCAACTGACAAAGAATTAATCTCAAAAATATACAAGCAACTCCTGAAGCTCAATTCCAGAAAAAGAAACGACCCAACCAAAAAATGGGCCAAAGAACTAAACAGACATTTCTCCAAAGAAGACATATAGATGGCTAACAAACACATGAAAAGATGCTCAACATTACTCATTATCAGAGAAGTGCAATTCAAAACTACAATGAGGTACCATTTCACACTGGTCAGAATGGCTGCTATCCAAAAGTCTACAAACAATATATGCTGGAGAGGGTGTGGAGAAAAGGGAACCCTCTTACACTGTTGATAGGAATGCAAACTAGTACAGCCACTATGGAGAACAGTGTGGAAATTCCTTAAAAAGCCAGAAATAGAACTGTCATATGACCCAGCAATCCCACTGCTGGGCATACACACTGAGGAAACCAGAATCGAAAGAGACACATGTACCCCAATGTTCATCGCAGCACTGTTTATAATAGCCAGGACATGGAAACAACCTAGATGTCCATCGGCAGATGAATGGATAAGAAAGCTATGGTACATATACACAATGGAATATTACTCAGCCATTAAAAAGAATACATTTGAATCAGTTCTAATGAGGTGGATGAAATGGAGCCTATTATACAGAGTGAAGTAAGTCAGAGAGAAAAACACCAATACAGTATACTAACGCATATATATGGAATTTAGAAAGATGGTAACATAACCCTATATGCAAGACAGCAAAAGAGACACAGATGTATAGAACAGTCTTTTGGACTCTGTGGGAGAAGGCAAGGGTGGGATGATTTGAGAGAACAACATTGAAACATGTATATTATCATCCATGAAACAGATTCCCAGTCCAGATTCGATGCATGAGACAGGGTGCTCAGGGATGGTGCACTGGGATGACCCAGAGGGATGGGATGGGGAGGGGGGTGGGGAGGGTTCAGGATGGGGAACACATGTGCACCCATGGCTGATTCATGTCAATGTATAGCACAAACCACTACAATATTGTAAAGTAATTAGCCTCCAATTAAATAAATTTTTTAAAAATAAATAAAAAATCAAAAAGAGAAGGTTAAAATAAAATAAATAAATACATTTGAAGAGAATTGACATGTTTACCATATTGAGTCTTTCAATCCATGAACATGGTATACATATCTGATTTGGGAGTGTTACAAAATGTCTCTCACTAAAGTTTTATAATTTTCTCTGTAGTGATTCTGCACAAAATTTATTACATGTATTTATAAGCTCTTCATATTTTATATGATTATAAAAATTATTAAAATTTCATTTGCTGAATAAAAAAGAAAATTGCAACCAAAACTTCTCATGAATATAGATATAAAAATGTTAAAAATATTAATCAAAATATTATCAGTCAAATTAAACCCTATACAAAATGGCAATGCAGCATGAACAAGTGAATTTTTCCCCTTGATTTCAAGGTTAACATTTAAAAATCACTGTGTAATTTATAGAAGAAAGGAGAGAAATCAGTGTTATTGTGATAAATGCAGAAAAAGCAATTGATAAAATTCAATGCCAATTCATAATTTAAATTTCAGCAAACTAAGAACAGAAGGGAACTTTCTTAATCTCCCCAAGGGTATATTCAAAAAACCCACAGCAAACAACAAACTCAATGGTAAAATGTTGAACAATCTTCCTCTGAGTAGGAATGAGATAAAGATGCTTACTCCTACCATTACCATTGTAGCATTACACTGGAGGTCTCAACCAGTGCCATGAGGCAAGGAAAAAAGGTGAGAAGTATAAAAACTGGAAAGGAAGACCAAACTATTGTATTCACAGAAGGCATATCTGCGTCCATAAAAACCCAAAATGGAAAGAAAAATTGACAGATAAACTATTACAATTAATACATATATTTAGCAAGGTTGATGGATACAAGATTATTGTTCCAGAACCAACTGTATTTCTAAAATCTGGCAAAAGCTAATACTTAGAAACAAATACTGTAAAAAATTCCATTTGTTATCACACACAAAAAATTAAATGTCTAGTAATATACCTAAGAAAAGATACACATCACCTATATATTGAAACACATAAAATATTACTATGAGAAATTAAATAAGACCTAAATAAATAAGTGAAGGGGTATACCATGTTCATGGACTTCTAAGATGTAAATTATTCCTAAATTAACCTAAAAAATAATTTACATTACCATTATTAATCAAAAAATCTCAATCAAAATCTTAGCAGGGTTTGTTGATGTGAGAATTAACAGGATGGTTTTACAGTTTATGTAAAAATGCAAAGTGCCAAAAATTTCTAAGATAATCTTGAAAAGCAGCAACATTAAAGGGCTTATAATACATACAAAGATTTCTTATAAAGCTACAATAATTAAAACAATATACTTATTAATATAAGTAGTTAAATAGAACAGAGTAGAGAATTCAGAAACAGGACCATACAACGAGAGTAACCTGATTTACCACAATGCAATAAAGAAAGAACGATCCTTTCAATAAATTGATCTAGATGCGAAAAAAATAAGTTTTTACTCTCATCACTATAAATACACACAAAATATCCTGAGTTGCAGACCTAAATAGGAAAAGGTAACATGATAAATTTTCTAGTAGAAAAGAGAAAAATTTTGTGATCTTGTGTTAGGCAGTTTTTTAAACAAAATACCAAAAGAAAAGATTAGTAATTTGTACTTCAAGAAAGTGAGGAATATCTGTTCATCAAAAGATACCCTTAAAAGACTGAAAATGCAAGCCACAGACTTGAAGAAAATGTTTGCAGTATACAAATTTGACAACCGACTTGTATCCAGAATATATAAAGGACTTCTACAAATCTGGGGGCGAGGGGAAGCAATCCAGTTATTTTTTGATGGACAAAAATACTTTATAGAAGAGGATATACAAATGATAAGGGCTTTCCTGGTGGCTCAGTTGGTAAAGAATCTGCCTGCAATGCAGGAGACTTGGGTTCAGTCCCTGGGTCGGGAAGATCCCCTGGAGAAGGAAGTAGAACCCACTCCAGTATTCTTGCCTGGAGAATTCCATGGACAGAGAAGCCTAGCAGGCTACAGTGCATGGGGTCACAAAGAGTTGGACATGACTGAGTAACTAAACCACCACCATACAAATGGTAAATGAGCACATAAAAAATACACAAAATCACTAGACACTGAGAAATGCAAATTAAAGTCACAAAGAGATTTTATTGTACATCAGCAGAATATCTAAATGTAAGACTGACAATAAGAAGTACTAACAAAGATGAGTGACTGGGACTTATAGAATGCTTTTATAATGCAAACTGAAATAAGCATTTTGGAAAACAAATTTAACAATATCCACTAAAGTTGTGAAAGGTTGTTGCTGAACGATAAGACGCGGGATTCTTGGCCTCCGGAGGAGACGAAATCAATCCGGGGCCAGAGACTAATTCAATCTGGGGTCAGAGATGAGGCTGGATCACTCAGAGCTTTTGTGTAATAAAGTTTTATTAAAGTATAAAGGAGAGAGAGAAAGCTTCTGACATAGGCATCAGAGGGGGGCAAAAGAGTACCCCTTTGCTAGTATTAGCAATGGAGTTATATACTCTCCAATGAATCCAAAGAATGTCTGGAGGTTGTAAAGACCTCACCAGACCTACTCCCATAATTTACATTTTAAGATAACAGAGTTGGCCAGAAGGTTTAATCCAAAGATTGTCTTCTGGCAGGATACATCCTTGTAAAGACCAGACCTACTCCCATAATTTATGTTTTAAGATAACAGAATTAGCCAGAGGGTTTAATCCAAAGACTGTCCTCAGGCAGGATACATGATTGTTATATAGTCACTCACAATCTGAGTAAGTAGGTTGGGCCATTTGGCGGAACCAACTTGAAGATAGAGTCATAGCTTAAGAGAACATTTCCATAAGAAAAAGAAATGTATTGGTAACTCAAGGTTTGAGAGTAGTTAGCTTCAGGTGAAACCAGGTGTCATGGCAACACAGCATTTTAAGAGAAACCTCCTTTTAAATTTGTATAGAGAAGAAAAAATATCACTGGTTTATTTCCTCCTGCCGCTTAAGAGAGATAAAAATGTCTGGCACTTGCAGCCTCTTTCCTCCGTTTGGAGACCCCTGGCCTTCCTGCCTGTTACCCTCTCAGTTGAATATGCATTTATTCTATAAATAAAAAAGATGCTTATGTTTTTCAAAAGACAAGTACATGAATATTCATATCTGTTTTATTCATAATAGCCCCAAAACAGAAACAACCCAGATGGTCATCAATAGTATAATGGATAAAGTGGAATATTATAGAGCAAAGAAAAAGGCTACATGTAACAATGACTCTCCAAGACAGTACACAGTTTTTAAGAACAGATAAACTAATAAATGGTGATAAAATCAGAATAATAATTACTTCAGTGTGGAAGGTTTATTAACTGGGAAAGGCACAAAGAAACCTTCTGTAATGCTAAAAATGTACTGTCTTAATCTAGTTGGTAGTTTCATGTATATATATATTTGTAAAAATTCCTACAATCAACAGTTGTCAATTGAAAGACAGACTTTCTGAATTCAAGATAAATTTTTTCTAATAATTGGCAGATATTTTATCAACTTCTTTTTAAATGAATTTGAATCACTATATACCACCTTGCAAAAATCCTTTAAAAGTCACTTAGATAAATACCTAAATTTTGAATCCTTCATTATCACAATATTGTAAACTCTAGTTCAAGAATAGACTGGATACCTCTGGGCATGGAGACATTAATTCTACCACCCAAGGCAGAATATCCCATCTTCACATGGCTATAAAGTTTAGATTTGATCTTAAAAGCTCAATTTCAAATAAATAGCACCATTAAAACTCATATGAGGAGGATTTCCTAATTTAGTCTTTTCAAAAGAACCAACATGAATGATGGTAATGAGGAGAATTCTAAGATATTCTTCAGAGCAGAAAGTAAAAATCCTAAATCATGTGGGGCTTTGTAACTATCATCCCTCTCACAAAAACTCACCTTGAACCTGCTTGCAAGTTCTCACTAGGTTCAGGGGGTAGCTGACAAACTGACCACAAAAGTTAGAGAAGGCACAACATCCCATCAAAATCACCAATCCAGGGTCTTCTGCATGAGTGTTTAGCCAGTGAGTCTTCAAAAGCTGACAGAGAACAAAGCAACAATACACTTTAGCAGCTGTTAAAGAAGAATCAAGATAATAAAATGCTAATATGTTTTCTCACCATAGTCATACTCCTTGCTATCTTCTGTGTTACATTAGGAAAGTATATAAAATGCAGAATGCAGTAATCCAGTACAGAATAGCAAGAGCCATAGGATATATGTTTTTGAACTGCTAACTTTTCACATAATTTAATGCAAATTAATAAAGCCCTCAATATTTCACTTTCCTGGTGGCTCAGATGGTAAAAAATCTGCCGGCAATGTGGAAGACCTGGTTTCGATTCCTGGGTTGGGAAGATCCCCTGGAGAAGGGAACAGCTACCGACTCCAGTATTCTGGCCTGGAGAATTCCACAGACTGCGTAGTCCACGGGGTTACAAAAAGTCGGACCCAAAAGAGCGACTTTCACTTTCTTTTCTTTTCAACATTTCAAGGACTCAAATTATCTAAATATTATCTCTTTTCCTAAGCACCATCCTAGCAGTCAAAATTATCCAGAGGTATTCTCTATGCATAAAAACACCATGAGATCAGAGGACCTTGTTGATGGAAACTGAATCTGGACTTTAGATCCCTGGTTGCCTAATCTTTATGGAAGCTTATTATATCAAATTGCATTTCTTCTTACAGCAGTATTTTTGTTTCAGCACTCCTTTACACTTTTAAATATCCTTGAGGACACCAAAAAGTTTTTGTTTATGTATGTTACATCTATCAATATTATCTATCATATGAGACATTAAAACAGAAAAATTTTAAACTGAAGAATATGTTCTTATTAACCAGCAGAGGAATGATGTTATCACTAATCTGGGGCGGGGGGGGACAAAAAACCTCTTTCATCGCAACAGAATGAAAGTGACAAAGGCAAATAACATCTTCATATTATGAAAATAGTTCATGCTTCAAGGACCCTTAGAAAGGGTATCAGAAATTCATCCCTCAAGTGTCCAGATCACGCTTTAAATGATTGATTAAATGGTTTTGAAATATCAAAATAATTATTTTAATCTAAAGATACTAGACAATGCCATTGTTTACTTCTAATGGGCTGAATTGTATCCCCCCACCACCAAAATTCTTATGTTGAAGCCCTAACCCTCAGGACTTCAGAATGTCACTGTTCATGGATAAAGTCTCTAAAGAGATAATTAAGTTAATTTCATTAGGTATTCAGAGTGGAGTGTTTGTGTTCACACACGCTTGGTTGTGTCTGCCAGGATCCCCTCTCCATGGAATTTTCCAGGCAAGAATACCTGGATTGTCATTTCCTCCTCCAGGGGATCTTCCCAACCCAGGGATCAAACCCAGGTCTATTTTGTCTTCTCCATTGGCAGGCAAATTCTTTACCACAGTGCCACCTGGGAAACCCCTATTCAGAGTGGACCCTATTCCAATATGTCTGGTGTTCTTTTAAGTAGAAGTTTGGATACATACGCGCTTTCACACAAAGGAAAATATGTGAGGGCAGAGGGAGCTGGCCATCTGCAAGCCAAGGAGAGAGTTCTCAGGGTAACCTTGATCTTGGGCTTCTGGTCTCCAAAACTGTGAGAAAATAACTTCTCTTACATAAACCACCTAGTCTGTGATATTTTGTTATGACAACCCTAAAAAACTAGTGTACTACTTTTAAGGCCTTTCCTCATTTAATGATTCCCCAATTTGATTAATTATCATATTTACTTAGGATTTTTTAATTTATTTTTTATCAAAGTATAGTTAATTTCACCTGCTAGTACTCATTTCACATGCTAGCAAAGTAATGCTCAAAATCCTCCAAGCTAGGCTTCAAAAGTATATGAACCGTGAACTTCCAGATGTTCAAGCTGGATTTAGAAAAGGCAGAGGAACCATAGATCATATTGTCAACATCCACCAGATCATAGAAAAAGCAAGAGAATTCCAGAAAAACTTCCACTTCTGCTTCATTGACAACACTAAAGCCTTTGACTGTGTGGATCACAACAAACTGTGGAAAAATCTTAAAGAAATGGGAATACTAGACCACCTTACCTGCCTCCTGAGAAGTCAAGTCGCTCAGTCGTGTCTGACTCTTTGTGACCCCTTGGTCTGTAGCCTACCAGGCTCCTCTGTCCATGGGATTTTCCAGGCAAGAGTACTGGAGTAGGTTGCTATTTCCTTCTCCAGAGGATCTTCCCAACCCAGGGATCGAACCCAGGTCTCCCGCACTGCAGGCAGACACTTTACTGCCTGGGCCATCAGGAAAGTTCCTGCCTCCTGAGAAACCCGTATGCAAGTCAAGAAGCAACAGTTAGAACCAGACATGGAACAAACATACTGGTTCCAAATTGGGAAAGGAATATATCAAGGTTGTATATTGTCACCCTGCTTATTGGACTTCTATGCAGAATACATCATGTGAAATGCTGGGCTGGACGAAGCACAAGCTGGAATCAAGATGGCTGGGAGAAATATCAGTAACTTCAGATATGCAGATGACATCACCCTTATGGCAGAAAGCAAAGAAGAACTAAAGAGTCTCTTGATAAAGGTGAAAGAGGAGAGTGAAAAAAGCTGGCTTAAAACTCAACAATCAAAAAACGAAGATCATGGCATCCAGTCCCATCACTTCATGGCAAATAGAAGGGGAAACAATGGAAACAGTGACAGACTCCATTTTCTTGGACTCCAAAATCACTGCAGATGGTGACTGCAGCCATGAAATTAAAAGACACTTGTTCCTTGGGAAAAAAAGCTGTGACAAACTTAGACAGCATGTTAAAAAGCAGAGACATTACTTTGCCAACAAAGGTCTGTATAGTAAAAGTTATGGTTTTTCCAGGAGTCATGTATGGATGTGAGAGTTGGACCATAAAGAAGGCTGAGCACCGAAGAACTGATGCTTTTGAACTGTGGTGTTGAAGACTCTTGAGAGTCCCTTGGACAGCAAGGAGATCAAAGCAGCCAATCCTAAAGGAAATCAGTCCTGAATACTCATTGGAAGGACTGATGGTGAAGCTGAAGCTCCAATACTTTGGCCACCTGATTCAAAGAGCCAACTCACTGAAGGCAGGAGGAGAAGGGGACAGAGGATGAGATGGTCAGATAGCATCACCAACTCAATGGACATGAGTTTGAACAAGCTCCAGGAGATGGTGAAGGACAGGGAAACCTGGCATGCTGCAGTCCATGGGGTCTCAAAGGATCAGACACGACTGAGCAACTGAACGACAATAGTTAATTTATGATGTTGTGTTAATTTCTGCTGTACAGCAAAGTGACTTAGTTATACACATATACACATTCTTTTTTATATTCTTTTCCATTATAATTTATCCCAGGATATTTAATATAGTTTCCTGTACTGTACAGTAGTACCTTGTTGTTTATACATCCTATATATAATAGGCATCTACTAACCCCAAACTCCCAGTCCCACCCTCACCTACCATCACTCCCCCTCAGCAATCACAAGTCTGTTCTCTATATCTGTGACTGTTTCTGTTTCATAGATAGGTTCATTTGTGCCACATCTTAGATTCCACATGAAAGCGACGTCATATGGTATTTGTCTTTCTCTTTCTAGCTTACTTCACTTAGTCTGATTTTCTCTAGTTGCATGCACGTTGCTGCAAATGACTGCAAACCATCCTTTTTATGGTTGAGTAGTATTCCACTGTATATATGTACTACATCTTCTTTATCCATTCACCTGTTGATAGTTGTTCAGATTGGTTCCACGTTTTGGCTATTGTAAATAGTGCTGCTATGGACATAGGTGTTGGTGGTTTAGTCGCTAAGTCGTGTCTGACTCTTGTGACCTCATGTGCCTGCTAGGCACCTCTGTCCATGGGATTCTCCAGGCAAGAATACTGGAGTGGGCTGCCATTTCCTTCTCCAGAGGATCTTCCCCACCCAGGAATCAAACCTGGGTTTCCCGCATTGCAGGCAGATGCTTTACTGACTGAGCTACGAGGGAAGCCATGAACACAGGTGTGCATGTATGTTTTTGAATTATAATTTTCTCCAGATATATGCCCAGGAGTAGACATGCAGGATCATTCTATTTGTAGTTTTCTAAGGAACCTCCATACTGTTCTCCAGAAAGTGGCTGCACCAACTTAATTCCCACCAACAGTGTAGGGGGATTCCTTTTTCTCTACATCCTTTCTAGGATTTATTATTTGTAGATTTTTTAATGATGGCCATTCTGACTGGTGTGAGGTGATACCTCATTGTAGTTTGACTTACCTTTCTCTAATAGTTAGTGATATTGAGCATTGTTTCATGTGCCTGTTGGCCATCTGTATGTCTTCTTTAGAGAAATGTCTATTTGGGTCTTCTGTGCATATTTCCCTTGATCATTTAGTCTCCCAACATATCAAAGACCAGTTTTCAAGCTTTGTCCATTATCCTAGATGGACTTCTTCTAACATAGTGTGTGTACTTAGTCACTCAGTCAATCCTAAAATTCACATGGAAATGTGAGGGACTCATGATAGCCCAAACAATTCTGAGAGGAAAAAGAAAAACCTAGAGAAGTCACATTTTCTAATTTCAAACTTACTACAGAACCACACCAATTAAAACAGTTGTGGTTCTGGTATAAGGACAGACATATTGATCAATGAAATAGAATTTGAGGGTTCAGAAATAAACCTTTAACATGTATGGTTAACTTCAAAAATATTGCCAAGACCATTCAGTGGAGAAAATAGTCTTTTCAACAAATGGTATTGATACAACTGGATATCCACATGCAGAAGAATGGAGTTAAACCCCTGCCTAACACCATATTCAACAATTAATTCGAAATGCATAGTAGACCTAAAGTAAGAGCTAAAAATGTAAAACCCTTGGAAGATATAAATCTTCTGTGTTCTTGGATTAGGCAGTGGTTTCTTATAATACAATAGTAACAAAAGAAATAATAAATAAATTTGACTTCATCAAAATTTAAAACTTTTGTATAAAAGACAATACATGGAATGGAAGAAAATAATTGCATATCAAATATCTAAGGTACTTATAGCTATTATATGCAAAGAACCACAACTAAACAAGAAAAAAAATTAATAGTAGACAACAATACCACTTTCTATTCACAAAGATAACAAAATCAAGAAGACAGATAATAACAAGTGTCAGCAAGGATGTGGAGAACTCAGAACCCTCATTCACTGCTGGTGGAAATTAAATGGTGTAGCCACTTTGGAAAACAGTTTGGCAGTTCTTCAAGAGGTTAAACATAGAGTTATCTAATGACACAGCAATTCTACTCCTAGATACATATCCAAGAGAATGAAAACATATGTCTACACAAAAACTTGTACTCAATTTCACAGCAGCATTACTCATAATAGTAAAAAAGTGGAAATGGCTCAATTCTCCATTAACTGATGAATGAGGCAAACAAGAGATAGTATATCCATATAATGGAATAATATTCAGAAAAAAAGAATGAAATGCTGATAAATGCTATAAGATGGATAAAACTTGAAACCATATTTCTGAGTGAAAAGAAGCCAGTCATAAAAGATTACATGCTGTATAATTGCATTAATATGAAGTATCCTAACTGGACAAATCTATAGACACAGAAAATAGATTAGTTGTTTCCAGGGAGTGGAGGAGTTAGAAGTGGGGAGTGATTGCTAATGAGTACAGGGTTTCTTTTAGGAGTGATAAAAATGTTATTGAATTAAATAGTAGGGATGGTTGTACAACCTGTGAGTATATTGAACTGTACACTTTAAAATGGTATATGAATTATATCTCAATAAAGTTTTATGATAAAAAGTCTTGTCAGCTGTGGCATTCCTATGCCCAGAGCCCTCCAACAGTTACCCATTTCACCTAGAGCAAAAATTAAAGTCCCTTCTACAATCTGCAAGGCCTTGAGAAATCTGCCCCGACCCAGCAGATCTCTGACCTCATCTCCTACTTTTCTCTTCAGGCTCACTCTGCTCCAGCTGCACAGGTATGCGCCCACCCTAAATGTCCTCCTTGTACATGTATGTGTGGCTCAAGCCCCTCACATCCTCTGGTCTTTACTCAGAAGGTGTCTTTCCAGGAAGGCCTTCCAGTCACTAAACTATCTACTCTCCTCTCCTGCTTCATTTTTCCCCACAACCCTATTACTACCATATGCCATGCTGCAAAGGGTTATTGTCTGTCTCGCAGTGAAAGAGTGTTGCGCTCCCTACAGATAGGACTTTCGGTCTCTTCTAGAACAGAGCGTGGTACATGCAACTCAATAATTATTTATTGAATGAATATATCCTCATTTTTAAGGTGAGAGGATTCAGGCACAGAGAGGTTAAGCAAATGGTGAAGCCATAATTTGTACTCAAGCAGTCTGAGTCCATGATCCTAACTGCTATCCTAACCGATAAGAATTAAGAAGTTTGGTGGCGTGGAAGGTACTCAGGATTACTAAAAAAGAAGGGAGTTGTACAGGGAATGTCATGCTTGATGGTCTGTTAGGATCAGCTACAGAGAATGACCAAAGTGAAACTGGACAGTACTAACAGAAAAAAAAGGTCATTGTTATTTTGCACTCCTATTTCCCTCCCCAAAAAAGAACTTACATTCTTCTCTTCCTTTTTCTGAACCAAGTGACTATAATTGATCTGGAATAGATGATTACTATAACCAGAAATTATTCACGAGGATTACCAGAACAGAAGTAACATGAGCCAAATCAAACTTCTGACACTAGGAAAAAATGGGGAGCAAAACAGTATCATTCAATCTCCTTGGTGGTCTGAAGATCAGGAAAGAAGTTTTAAAAAACAGTTGCAAGTTACTGATATACCAGCTATATAGAAACCCAGCAACAAATGGAGTCACTAAGATGGAGTGGGTTGTGTGCAGGGAGAGGAAAGGAATGGTCAAGGTCAATACTTATAGAAAACAAGCTTATAGAAAACAATACTTATAGAAACAATCCTGAGAAAGAGAAGCCAGAAAAACAAACTGTAAAAAGGAAAATGTGTTTTCTATTCACTCAGTTTTAAATGTATTTTTGATTTAAATTTTTTTCAATTGTAATATATTTTCAGATCTAATAAATCTGATGTAAGGCCATCATAGAAACAAACTCACCTCATAGAGAGTGGTATCAGACCCGCATACGGTATAACAGTCAGAAGACTAGGAATGTAGCCTTTGTAAAAGCCTGTAATCCTTTCAAGCTTCCAGATCTTCCTGGCATAGTCCAATAGCCCAGCATACTGTCCAGTTTTACTTACAGCCAAATTAGTTTTTAAAACCTGAATGTAAAAGAATGTTATAGGGTCATTGATCAGTTACCCAACCCAGGGCAATCCTATAAAGTGTGAGTTACAGAATTAAAAAGAGAAAAGAATCTTAGGTCAAACTAAATTTTCAATGACAGTATACCTGCTATCATTTCCTACTTACTCTTGGAATATTTTACTTTTGCATACTACTATGTAACAGTTCATGGGTTCACAAAGAGTTGGACACAACTGAGCAACTGAGCACACACACATACACACACATGTTACAAATACAGTGCTTAAATACAAATACAGTGCTTTTACCAGATTCCTGAACTTAACTTTGCAGGAAGATAAAGTATCTGAATCCAGCTGTTCTTCTTTCTGTCTAAATTACATACTAGTGTAGCCACAGCTATTGCACTGTAAGTCAGATAAGGAACCCAAAATAGAATATAATTGGTCCAACTGCTATGGAAAACAAGTTGGAGGTTCCTCAAAAAATTAAAAGTAGATCTACCCTATGACCCAACAATTCCTCTTCTGCTTATAATACGCAAAAGAAATGAAAACAGGATTTCAAAGAGATGCATGCACTACTATGTTTATACGTTTAGCACTATTCTGTAGCACTATTCACAATAGCCAAGATATGGAAATAAGCTTAATGCTTGTCAACAGATGTACATACGACAGATGCATATATAACAGCTATATATACACATATATGTATATACTATAATAGAATGTTATTCAGCCATGAAAAAGGAGAACATCCTGCCATATTTAGGCCACCTCATGCGAAGAGTTGACTCATTGGAAAAGACCCTGATGCTGAGAGGGATTGGGGGCAGGAGGAGAAGGGAATGACAGAGGATGAGATGGCTGGATGGCATCACCAACTCGATGGGCATGAGTTTGAGTAAACTCTGGGAGTTGGTGATGGACAGGGAGGCCTGGCATGCCGTGATTCATGGGGTTGCAAAGAGTCGGACACGACTGAGTGACTGAACTGACTGAACTGAAGTGAAATAAATCAGACAGAGGAAGACAAGTACAGCACAGTATCATTTATGTTTAATCTAAAAAGCCAAACTTGCAAAAACAGAGTAATATGGTGGTTACCAGGGCATAAGAGGTGGGGCAGGTCAGATAGATGCAATTTAAGGGTAGAAACTTGCAACAAGTAATAATTAAGCTCTAGAGATCTAACACACAGTATAGTGAATACAGACAACAATCTTGTACTATAATCAACCATCTTGCTGAGAGACTAGAACTTATTTATTCCAACCACTAAAAAGAAAGAATAACTATAAGTGTGATTGTAGTGCTAAATATTGCTATAATATATAAATGTATCAAATTAACTGTTGAACACCTTAAATTTACATAATATTATATGTCCAATATGTTCAAAAAAGAAACCTAAAAGAAAAATGAAGCTCCTATAACCTCCATCTCCAACATAAGTGTCCTAGCAAACTGATATTAGGATTTCACAAACATCAACACATGTATACATATACACACAACTTGTGAATGGCAATAGGTTTTTTAAACCATATATATATAAATATGTAAGAGCATACACACAAATAGCAACACAAACAAATACCCAAAAAATGGAAAATAAAAGACTAAGGAACTTATCCAGATGAAAGGATGTTAAAGAGACCTGACACATGATCTGAATTGGATCTGGAAAAAGAAATTACTATAAAGACAATTATTAGAACAATTAACAATTAATTACATTTCAATAAGGACTGTGGATTAGATAACAGTATTGTACTGCTGATAAATTTCCTGATTTTGATAATATATAAAAGAAAGTTCTTTGTTCTAAGGAAATTCACACTGAAATTTTTAAAGGTAAAGGGACACACGTTTCCAACTTGCTCTGTCTCTACACAAACACACACATATGCACACACACACACCTGTATGGAGAGAGGCAAAATGTTTATTGGAAATTTGTGTAGAGTATCCAGGGTTTCCTTGGAGTAATGGAAAACACAGAAAACTCTGCTGACACTGAAGTTTAGCATGAAAGAATAAGCCATGTTTCTTTACCAAGTATGTGGGCCTTAATTGTTATACTATTTATTCATTTTTCACTGAGAAATGCTATGGTAGAAATGTATTTGCAGGAATCTCCTTATCTCCTACTATATCAGTTGCTTCTTTACTGTGCACACATAAAGCTACACAATCTGAAGGACATACTGCTTATCCTAGATTATATAAAAATACTGCCAGATAAACACACAGGTCAATTTATACTTTGAAGAGAAAATAATCTTAAAATTCAAAAACCACATGGAAAATCTGTATTGTTTTTAAAAATTGGATATTTCTTTCTTATAAAGGAGTAAAGAAGTATCATCATGACAGAAAAATATATTCTGAATATATTTAAATTTTGTACATCTGCTCTGACTCATAGCTCTAAAATTAATCACCTTCCTGATTAATCCAGGGTCTCTGGGTGTTCCTTGCATTCATTAACTTGAGATTTAGAAAAAATAAATAATAGCAAAACAAATTGGAGACTTTAAAACAAAAATAATTTAAATCCTCAGAGGAATTCAACAGTATATTTCATCTAGGAGGACAGTTCAATATTTGCAAATCAATCAATGTCACACATTACATGAACATTGAAGGATAAAAATCATGTGATCATCTCAAGATGCAGAAAAAACTTTTGATAAAATTCAACATTCACTTATGATAAAACTCCCAAGAAAGTGGGCATAGAGGGAAAAGTGAAAGTGAAAGTGAAGTCGCTCAGTCGTGTCCAACTCTGCGACCCTGTGGACTGGAGCCTACCAGGCTCCTCCGTCCATGGGATTCTCCAGGCAAGAACACTGGAGTGGGTTGCCATTTCCTTCTCCAGGGGATCTTCCCAACCCAGGAATCAATCCCGGGTCTCCTGCATTGCAGGCAGATGCTTTAATCTCTGAACCACCAGGGAAAATATAGAGGGAATATACCTCAATATAATAATGGCCATAAAGACAAACTTACTGCCAACATCATACTCAATGGTGAAAAGCTAAGATAAGGAACAAGAAAAAGATGCTCACTAAACCACTTTCATTAGACATAGTATTGGAAGTCCTAGCTACAGTAGTCAGACAAGAATAAGAAAATGGATTTAAATTGGAAAGAAGTAAAACTGTCATTGTTTGCAGGTGAGATGATACTATATAGAAAATACTAAAAAGCTGACACCAAAGAAACTATTCAAACTCATAAATGAATTCGGTAAAGTTACAGAACACAAAATTAACATCTAGGGCTTTCCTGGTGGCCCAGTGGTTAAGAATCCACCTGCCAAAGCAGGGGACAAAGGTTCAATCCCTGGTTTGAGAAGATTCCACATGCTATGGGGCAACTAAGCCCATGTGCCACAACTGCTGAGCCCATGCTCTAAAGCCCACAAGCTACAACTACTGAAGCCTGCATGCTATAACTACTGAAGCCCATATACCCTAGATCCCATGCTCTGCAACAAGAAAAGCCACTGCAATGAGAAGCCTGCACTCCGCAACTACTGAGTAGCCCCAGTCACTGCAGCTAGTGAAAGCCTATGCACAGCAACAAAGACCCAGTGCATTCAAAAATTAATAAATTTTTTAAAATTGACATGTGGAAACATCATTGTTGGTATTTCTTCACATAGACAATAAACTAATAGAAAGAGAAAATTAGAAAACAACCCCATTTAAAATTGCATCAAAAAGAATAAAATACCTAGGAATAAATCTAACCAAAAAGATAAAAGACTTGTACCAGAAAACTGTAAGACACTGATGGAAGAAACTGAAGACAACACAAACAGATGGGAAGATAACTATGCTCATGGATTAGGAGAATTAATATGACTATATTACCCAAGGCAATCTACAGATTTGGTGTAAGATCTATCAAAATACCAATGGCATTTTTCACAGAACTAGAGCAAATAATTTTAAAATTTGCATGGGAACACAAAATACCACAAATAGCCAAAACAATCTTGAGAAAGAAGAAGAAAGCTAGAGGTAACATACCCCTTGGTTTCAAACTATACTACAAAGCTACAGCAATCAAAACAGTATGATGCTGGACCCAAAACAGACACATAAATCAACAGAAGAGAATAGAGAGCCAAGAAATGAACCCATATTTATATGGCTAATTGTAAATAATGCCAGAGGAGGCAAAATGTTGGAGGTACAATGGAGAAAAGACAGCCTTCTCAATAAATGGTGCTGGGAAGACTGGATAGTTATATGCAAAAGAGTCAACCCAGACTACTTTCTCACATCATTTACAAAAATAAGCTCCAAATGGATTAAAGATTTAAATTTAAGACTTGAAACTATAAAACTCCTAGAAGAAAATATAGGCAGTGTACCCTTGACATCAGTCTTAGCAATACTTTTTGTATGTCTCCTCAGGCGAAGGGAAACAAAAGCAAAAATAAACAGATGAAATTACATTCAATCAAAGGGCTTTTTCACAACAAAGGAAGCTATCAAGAAAACAAAAAGGCAGCCTACTGAATGGGAGAAGATATTTGCAAATGATACATCTGATAAGGGGTTGATATCCAAAATATACAAAGAACTCATATAATTCAACATCAAACTCCCCACCAAAAAATGGACAGAAGACCTAAGTAGACATTTTTCCAAAGAAGACATACAGATGACCAAGAAACATGAAAGGATGCTCAATATCACAAATCATCAGAGAAATGAAAATCAAAACTATAATGAGATATCACCTCACACCTATCAGAATGGCTATCATCAAGAGACATCAAATAACAAGTGTTGGCAAGGATGTGAAGAAAGCGAACCCTTGAGCACTGTTGGTGGGAATATAAATTGGTGCAGCCACTATGGAAAACAGTACGGAAGTTCTTCAAAGAAACCTAAAGATAGAACTACCATACAATCCAGCAACACCACTTTTGGGTGTTTTTCTGAAGAGAGAAAAAACCCTAATTTGAAAAGATATATACACCCCTATATTCATTGCAGCATTATTTACAATAGCCAATATATGGAAGCGACCAAAGTGTCCATCAATAAATCAATGGATAAAGAAGACATCATACATATACACAGAGGGATAAAAAGGAAAGCAAAATCCAAAATTATTTAATAGTAGAAGATTTCCCAGAGCCAGAGAAAGCTAATTAAAAAGATCTGAAATTAACCGATGAAAGAAAAGGGCCAGAATCTACACATTTCATGATAAAATTTCAGGAAAACAAGAATTAAAAGAAACTCTTAAGAGTTTCCAGATTATTTAATAAGAGTAATGTAAAGTGGTTGGATGTAAGTTTAACTTAAAAATTCAGGAGTTTTCATATATACCAGCAATAAGCATTAGCAAAATCTAATGAAATACATTAATAGCAACAAATACCACAATGTATCTAGTAATATAAAAGCCTCAAATGCATAAGACCTATATAAGAAAATTATAAATTTTATCAAATAATACAAGAAAAGATCTAAATGGAAAGGAAGACATACCTCATTCTTGGGCAAAAAAGAAATTCAATATTATAATTGTCATTTCTTCCCCAAATTCACTAAGTACAACTAAGAGTCAAAATCCCAAATTGGTTTGCTTTGGTTTTTTTAAGAAACTTGGCAAGCCAATTCTAATGTTCATATGGAAGGGAAAATGCAGGAAAATAACAACAACAAAATGTCCCATTGGCAGATGAATGGATAAAGAACATGTGGTATGTGTGTGTATGTGTGTGTATATATACATATATATATATATTCATACATGCAACAGAATGTTACTTAGCTACCAAAAAGAATTAAATAATGCCATTTGCAACAATATGGATGGACCTAGATATTATCACACTAAGCAAAGTCAGAAAGACAAATACTATATCACTTATATAAGTAAATATAAGTGATATTTATATTTTAGTAAAATAAAACATGATACAAATCAAATCAACAGAAATGCCAGCTTAGATATCACAGCTCTGGTAACACTGCCCTAGCAACAGATTTTCTCTACTCAATAGCTACTAATAACAAGAGGATTCTGGCTCACTTGAAAAAAAATTAGCCATAATTTTCATTAAGGATAACAAATCTTTTTCAATAGCACTTACCTCTAACCGGTAGATAAAAGACTGAGAAGTGGCACCAGCCAAAGAAGCAGAAGCAAATTTCTCAAGTGTTCCTAATTTGGCTCCTTCAGAAGAAAGATACTCCTTATACTGAATTAACAAGAGTTCAAAGGTATGTTAGCATTGAAAAAGTTCAAAGAGGCATGCAAGTCATTCAATATCAGTGGATACCTAGGCATTTAATTTATAGTTAAAAACTATAATCCACATTTTTGTGCTGCTTAGCCACTCAGTCAAGTCCAACTGCGATTCCATGGACTGTAGCCCACCAGGCTCTTCTATCCATGAGATTTCCCAGGCAAGAATACTGGAGTGGGTTGCCATATCCTTTTCCAGGGGATCTTCCTGACCCAGGGATTGAACCTGTGTCTCTAGAATTACCTAATACCTAAATATAGTCATATATATTAGATAGGAGGCCTCAATCTTAACAGTAGAGACTTCATCTTGTACCTCAATTTGCTTAGAATAAGACATACAGCAAATAAGGTATATAGCAAACATTCAACAAGTGTTGATTATGATAAGCAATAAATATAAAGAAAATGGAAAACTTTGAGATGGAAACAACTGAGAACCTTATGCAATATGTTTTGATGGCAACCATGTTATATTATAATGAAGCAACATGACATGACAAACAAACCCAGTATTCTTGCCTGGAGAATCCCATGGAGAGAGGAGCCTGGCAGGCTACAGTCCATGGGGTCACAAAGAGTTGGACATGACTGAAGCAACTTAACACACACACATACACAATTATAATAATAACATAATTATATAACTTAATAGTAATGTTCCAACACAGATATTAACAACTACTTCCCTTTGTTTTGTAATAACCCCAACCGATTTTTTAAAAAGTAAAACTGAATAATATTCCCTTGTTAATAAATGTCATAGGCAGTATGGTTTTACCTGTTCATAAGACCAGATCTTAACAGCTATTTCAGGAGCAAGCTGGAGAATATTCGTACGATTTCCTCTCCACCCTCTTTCATCATCTCTATTAAATGGCTCATTATCTTCACATTCTTTGTTTCTAAACTCTGAGCCTTGAAAAGGAAAGGAAGAATTTTGAAAATTGTAGTACAATTTGAAGAACTTTGAAAACCACATATTGTAATTGGCAGGACAGAGTTGAAGTTCCTAAAATATGGAAGGTCTCTCCTGTTGGGGAAACAGCAGCTGTTCAGGTGATTAGACAGCTGTGGAGGCATGTTTATTTTAATCCCTGCACTGTAGCTTAAGAAGAGGACACCTTACACATGGGACACAAGATCATGCTGCAGACATGGTTGCTTTGTTGCCCCCTTCTCAGAGGAATGAACAAATGACTCTCTCATCAGGAAGAGTGAAATCAGGTGTACATTTCAAGAGACGTGTCAGAAAAGCAACATTTCTGAAAAGTTAAGGCCACGGAAACTCAGAGAACTTACTGCTAACAAGTAGCTATGAGGCCTTTAACAAGGGTGATCAGCATGATCAGTGAAAGCAGAGAAAAAAGAGCAGAATCCAACTAACTCTGTGGCCAAGATCTGAAACCTTTCTCCAGGGCATGTGTTATAAAAGAGATATACACTTTAGTCTTAAGACAGTATCAGAGAATGTGCTCTGGACATTGACTATACTGCATTAACATAAGAAAAATTAAACCCAGAACAATATGACTCAACATGTGAGTGAAGATAACAGGAAAAATAAAAGATAAATTCAACAAATATATAGTCCAGTAAAAGAAGCTATAAAAGTGATTTAAAAATAAGAGGTATTAAAGAGCTATGTATCTGTTTTTAAGGAGACTGGCAGCAGTCTGATGGCTGTAGTAGGATAGTTGGATTCCTAGTAAATGTGGAGGGGATCAGCAGGCTCATTGTAAAACATTTATGAAGAGAAAAGGAGGGAAAACTGACCAAAAATGGGGAAAAAACAAGAATGAGTATGAAGATAATTACCAACTCTCTACTGAGCAGAAAAAGACACAAACTCAGAATGATACTTGTATTTTACAGCCATAGTAATAAATAGATTTAATTTGTGCAATAAATCTACAAAAAAGAGTTGAAATTCAGTCAACATATAACATAAGGAAATCTTTCTGAACTGGCTGTACACAGTCACTGAGCTAAGCCCTTGCATACCCACTCTCTCCTACACCAGCCACTCTAGCTCCAGGGAGTCCCAGGTAGACGCCACTTTAAATGGGTGCCTGCCTAGGTGACCATTAATCAGTCTACCTACGTGCCTTCCTACCAGCCAACTGCCCTCTTGCATCATCCCTTGGCCTCTCTGTTCAGAGCATTAGTAAGATAAAAATACAGTTGACAATATCCATTAGAGTATTTAGATCCTTTTGGAAATTTTGGTGCATCAATTATTGTCTCTCTTGCCAGCAAGAACTTTTATAAAATAATATGATCTGATGTTTGGGAGGATACAGGAAAACAGGTAGTTTCATACAGTACTAGGAAAAGTAATGTATGATAAATGTGATTACATATCAAAAGCCTTATAGAGTAACCATTATAGTCAACAAAAGAATCCAAAATGCAGTACTTGGATGCAATCTCAAAAACAATAGAATGATCTCTGTTCGTTTCCAAGGCAAACCATTCAATGTCAGGGTAATCCAAGTCTATGCCCCAACCAGTAACACTGAAGAAGCTGAAGTTGAATGGTTCTATGAAGACCTACAAGACCTTTTAGAACTAAGACCCAAAAAAAGATGTCCTTTTCATTATAGGGGATTGGAATACAAAAGTAGGAATTCAAGAAACACCTGGAGGAACAGGCAAATTTGGCCTTGGAATACAGAATGAAACAGGGCAAAGGCTAATAGAGTTTTGCCAAGAGAACACACTTGTCATAGCAAACACCCCCTTCCAACAACACAAGAGAAGACACTACACATGGACTTCACTAGAAGGCCAACACCAAAATCAGATTGATTATATTCTTTGCAGCCAAAGATGGAGAAGCTCTATACAGTCAGCAAAAACAAGACCAGGAGCGGACTGTGGCTCAGATCATGAACTCCTTATTGCCAAATTCAGACTTAAGTTGAAGAAAGTAGGGAAAACCACTAGACCATTCAGGTATGACCTAAATCAAATCCCTTATGATTGTACAGTGGAAGTAAGAAATAGATATAAGGGACTAGATCTGATAGACAAAGTGCCTGATGAACTATGGACAGAGGTTCGTGACATTGTACAGGAAACAGGGATCAAGACCATCCCCAAGAAAAATAAATGCAAAAAAGCAAAATGGCTGTCTGAGGAGGCCTTACAAATAGCTGTGAAAAGAAGAGAAGAAAAAAGCAAAGGAGAAAGGGAAAGATATATCCATTTGAATGCAGAGTTCCAAAGAATAGCCAAAGGAGAAATAAGAAAGCCTTCCTCAGCGATCAGTGCAAAGAAATAGAAGAAAACAATAGAATGGGATAGACTAGAGATCTCTTCAAGAAAATTAGAGATACCAAGGGAACATTTCATGCAAAGATGGGCTCAATAAAGGACAGAAATGGTATGGACCTAACAGAAGCAGAAAATATTAAAAGGAGGTGGCAAGAATACACAGAAGAGCTGTACAAAAAAGATCTTCACGACCCAGATAAGCATGATGGTGTGATCACTCACCTAGAGCCAGACATCCTGAAATTTGAAGTTAAGTGGGCCTTAGGAAGCATCACTCTGAACAAAGCTAGTGGAGGTGATGGAATTCCAGGTGAGCTATTTTGAATCCTAAAAATTGATGCTGTGAAAGTGCTGCACTCAATATGTCAGCAAATTTGGAAAACTCAGCAGTGGCCACAGGACCGGAAAAGGTCAGTTTTCATTCCAATCCCAAAGAAAGGCAATGCCAAAGAATGCTCAAACTACCACACAATTGCACTCATCTCACACGCTAGTAATGCTCAAAATTCTCCAAGCCAGGCTTCAGCAATACGTGAACCATGAACTTCCAGATGTTCAAGCTGGTTTTAGAAAAGGCAGAGGAACCAGAGATCAAATTGCCAACATCTGCTGGATCATTGAAAAAGCAAGAGAGTTCCAGAAACACATCTATCTCTGCTTTATTGACTACGCCAAAGCCTTTGACTGTGTGGATCACAATAAACTGTGGAAAATTCTTAAAGAGATGTGAATGCCAGACCACCTGACCTGCCTCCTGAGAAATCTGTATGCAGGTTAGGAAGCAACAGTTAGAACCGGACATGGAACAACAGACTGGTTCCAAATAGGAAAAGGAGTATGTCAAGGTTGTATATTGTCACCCTGTTCATTTAACTTATATGCAGAGTACATCATGATAAACGGTGGGCTGGAAGAAGCACAAGCTGGAATCAAGATTGCCAGGAGAAATATCAATAACCTCAGATATGCAGATGACACCACCCTTATGGCAGAAAGTAAAGCAGAACTAAAGAGCCTCTTGATGAAAGTGAGAGCGAAAAAGTTGGCTTAAAGCTCAACATTCAGAAAACTAAAATCATGGCATCCAGTCCCATCACTTCACGGCAAATAGACGGGGAAACAGTGGCAGACTTTATTTTTTGGGGCTCCAAAATCACTGTAGATGGTGACTGCAGCCATGAAATCAAAAGACGCTTACTCCTTGGAAGGAAAGTTATGACCAACCTAGATAGCATATTAAAATGCAGAGACATTACTTTGCCAACAAAGGTCCGTCTAGTCAAGGCTATGGTTTTTCCAGTAGTCATGTATGGATGTGAGAGTTGGACTATAAAGAAAGCTTAGCACTGAAGAATTGATGATTTTTTAACTGTGGTGTTGGAGAAGACTCTTGAGAGTCCCTTGGACTGCAAGGAGATCCAACCAGTCCATCCTAAAGGAGATCAGTCCTGAGTGTTCATTGGAAGGACTGATGTTGAAGCTGAAACTCCAATACTTTGGCTACCTGATGTGAAGAGCTGACTCATTTGAAAAGACCCTGATGCTGGGAAAGATTGAGGGCAGGAGGAGAAGGGGATGACAGAGGATGAGATGGTTGGATGGCATCACCAACTCAATGGACACGAGTTTGGGTAAACTCCAGGAATTGGTGATGGACAGGGAGGCTTGGCGTGCTACGGTTCATGGGGTCAGCAAAGAGTCGGAGATGACTGAGGAACTGAACTGAACTGAACTGATGTATAGAATTCCACTTGCAGTAATGGCAAGCTGGGTAATAAGGAAGGAATGAACCTCCAAGTAAGGATAACTGAAAAAGCCAATGGCATATTTATTTCTTAAAGTTTCTTAAAGGTATCCATGAGCTAACAAGACAGAGACTACTCCAAGGCCAGTATCTAGGAGAGAAGAAGAAAATCCAGAAAGGTAGGATTAGCACTCAAGTATATTTCTCGACCCAGAAAAAAACAGTTATAAAGTTAACTCATTGTTTTGTTGCCTCGCTAGGTTAACAGAAAACAAAAGACAAAGCTCAGGGTTCACTGAAGGTACAGGTCTCTGAAGAACCATCTCCACTTTAAACTGGGACTTTGCAGGTCTGTCCCCTCATGGGAAGGGTAAACCGGAAGAAACCAGCCTCTGCAAGGACTTACAGCATGGCTTTGTATCAGCTGGGTGGTTCTGGGAACTTAAAGACTCAAATCTGAATTAAATAATGTGATCCCAGATTGATAGTCCTCCCAAGCACCTAACAGAAACAAATAAAAATAAATGTAGTCTGAAGTTGGATATCATCATCATAGTTCCTCAAGTTATTACTCCAAGTGATATTTTAAAAACAACATCAAAAACTAATGGAAGGGGAAAAAAGTAGAATAACTTTAAAAAATATAACTGAAGGCAAGAAAGGAAATAATAAAATCTTAGAACATGCAGGACAAATAGAAAGCATAAAATAAGATGGCAGTTTTGAACAAAATACCAGTAAGTACACCAACTGTTCAGTGAAATAAGTCTTCCAGTTTAAAATATAACAAAATCCAGGAAATTCCCTGTCAGTCCTGTGGTAAGGACTCTGTGATTTCACTGCCGAGGGCCTGGTTCAATCCACAGTAGAAGAACTAAGATCTTGCAAGCCATGCTGGCAAGCCAAGCAAATGAAAAATATATAAAATAAAATAAAAACCACCTATATGTCATTTACCTGTGACTTATCTAAAGCATACAAATGCTGAAAGCCTGAAAGTAAAAGAATTACAATGGATATATAACACAAATCCCAAGCAAGAGTAGGGAGTGCATCTATATTAATGTCAGACAAAATAGAACTAAAGGCATTTACAGAGACAAAGAAGATCACCTCACAGTGACAAAAGGTTCAATTCACCAAGAGTATTGTAATTTTCAGCATCAGTGTATATAATGGAAAAGTGACAGTGCTACAAGCAGAGCAGGGCTAGACTGGGAAGGGTTGCTGCCCCTGGTCCTCGATCTCAGCCTCCCAGAGAGGAGAGGCGGAGAGTGTGGAGCGCAGAAGCTTAAACCTGCCCTGCATAGAAGAGTGAAGCTGATAGCAGAAGCAATGAGACTACAAAAAAAAGTGTGGAGTTTTCAAGAGGCTGATTCACAGGGACTTATTTCTTGTGGTCATTCCTTGATTTTCTTGGTGACATAAAGACAATGTAAATAAACAGATGTATAAATTCCTTTTTTAACAGAAATTCTGATTTGCTAAGTGAGTAGATTTTAAAACTCATCAGAAGAAAAAATGTAACTATATATGGTGATGGATGTTAACTAGATTTATTGTGGTGATCATTTGCAATGCATACCTACATTGAATCATTATATTGTACACATAAAACCAATATAATAAGTCAATTATATCTCAATTTGTAAAAAAAGACAAAATCTGTGAGAGAAGCATAGCTAGAAAACACAACTGCAGAAGAAATCTATACAAGCTACCTAAAATATCCATTCTTCATTTTTAATATAAAAGAACAATAAAAGGTCATAATATATCTGAAGTAGGAAAGGCAGCATAGAACCCAAAACTAAGGTAAACAGAATAATTAAGTCCACAGAAAACAGTGACAATTTAGGAAACTACAGTTAACTAAAACTAAACAACATAAAGAACCCTGTAATGTCCTCAGAAAGAATCAAGATGATATTGAATTCATTTTAAGAAATACCAAACAAGAAAAAGATACTATGAAAAAAGAACAATCAAAAAGATAAAAAGAACTCTCAGAAATTTAAACTGTGATTACTAAAATAAGAAGTTCAATAGAAGAGTTAAAAAACGGTACTGAAGAAATGTCCCAGAATGTCGAGTAAAATGCCATAGTAATAAAAATATTTATGAAAAGATAAGATTGCAATGCAGGAGACCCAGGCTCAATCCCTGGGTCAGGAGGATCCTCTGGAGAAGAGAATGACAACCCACATCAGTATTCTTGCCTGGAAAATCCCATGGAGTCTGGCAGGCTACAGTCCATGGGGTCACAAAAAGTCAGACACAACTGAGCAACTAACACACACATACACACACACACACACACACACACACACACACAAGCTGCATCGAGGTCAGTCTGGGAGGTACCACATTCAACCATTCAACCAGAAGAACTACAGAGAGAATTAAGTGAAGAAAACTAAGGAGGAAATAACTAGAATACACTAATGCTGAGGAAAGACCCAAGTTTACAGTTAAGAAGAGCCCACCAAGTGTCAAGCACAATGGGTTGAAAAGAACCTACCTAAACTCACATTGCACAATTTCAGAATACCCCGTACAGTACTTAGTTGCTCAGGCATGTCCAACTCTTTCAGATCCTTTGGACTGTAGCCCACCAGGCTCCTCTATCCATGGGATTTTTCAGGCAAAAATACTGGAGTCAGTTGCCATTTCCTCCTCCAGGAGATCTTCCCCACCCAGGAATCTAACCTGTGTCTCCTATGTCTTCTGCATTGCAGGCAGATTCTTTACATGCTGAGCCATTGGGAAAGGCCAAGGTAGAGGCATGACTAAATGCTTCCAGAGAGTAAAACCAGGTAATCAACAAAATATCAAAATGGCATCAGACTTTTCAGAAGTAATACTGAATGCTAGAAAATAATAGCATAATGCCTTAAGAAGTTCTAAGGGAAAGCATTTTTGACCTTGATGTCCATATTCTGCCAAACTGCCAATCAAGGAGAAAAGAAAAATAAAATAATTTTAGACACATAAGATACTGACTTTCAGTAAAAGTGGTAGAATGACCTCACATGTTTATTTCCTCATCCTCCCAAAACCACACAAAAACGATAGTAAAGTGACAAAGAAGGCAATCTAGGGCACCCATCAATCCCAATTTGCCCAAAAGCTGTCCCTCCATGATTATTAAGCACCCCTTTCTTTTTTAAAAGTGTCTTGGCTCAAATGAAAATTATATGGTCACCTCATTACTAATCTGCAGGGGAAAAGGGTACGAGTGGTTTCATCCGATTTGGGGGAGGTAGAAAGCAAATGGAAAAGTGATAACTAATTTAGCAAAGTAAAAGTTATAACTTAAGGGTCTGATGAGGGGAAAGCACATAGAAGTAAATTTTCCGTTAAAAATCCATGAGGTTTTATTCTCTGGAGGAAGCAAAGAGGATCTTAACTCAAGAATACAGAATTCAAGAATTCAGTGAGGCATAGGACTAAAAACAGATGAATTAAGTGAGTAAATATACACAGTAGGCCTCCTGTCCCTTCCCCCTGCTTTGAACTCAGAATACCAGCTGCCAGACATGCTCCCTTGCTTTGTATATTTCTATAAAAAGTTAGAAACAGATTTATTCTGTGGTGACCCAAAAAAGCTAAAAGGAGACAGTGACTGAATGTTGTTATAGGTCCATCATTTCTGCCTTGAATAGAGCAATGAAGAAGGTGTACACCCTTCTCACCTGGTTTCAGTTGAACAGTCATAACCAGAGACTTGGCCATGAGGCTCAGGCAATTTCTTCATTGCCTGCATCAATTTGAAAGGGACCTGAAACTTCAGAAAACTGAAGAATTCCAGCTGCAGGGCCCTGCATTCGATAAGGAACAAAGAGGGAGTGCAACCCTGACCGCTTTCTGTCTCTTGTCACAATTTCTAGTCCAGGGAGAGAATCAAGAGTATTGTGTAGCCTTCCCTTCCCAGGCTCCACCAAAAAAACAAAAGATTTTCCTAATTTTTGCCCTCTCTAGAATACTAGTACTAGGTTGTATTTAATTATTTATTTGCAGACCTGTCTCCATCACAAAACTCCAAAATGCAAGTGAATGAGAATGCTATATCACTTGGTTGTTGCACCCTCAAGGTGAGTTGAGTGTCTGGGAACTTATTGAATAACTGAGTCTAGATTACTGGCAATGAAGTAATTTGCACACGACAAAATCAAGAAGTATTATTAAGACTTCTGAAATCCTTCTTTTTAAAAGCATCAAACATTATTCACATTACTCAAAAACAAGTACATGAACTATGCAACACACCTGCATGAGGGTTTTCAGACGCCCTAATGGCACTGTACATGTTTGAGCACAAGTACCCGCTATGCCTCCAACCAACAGATATTTCCATAGATGGCCAGATTTTCTCTTTTCATCAATTAAATTATGAAAAGTCCATCTATCTCCCATGTCAATTCCCTATCAAAACAAATTTTACATAACATTATAGTTAGCTGATCTCAAATGGAAATGTTATCTCCTAATAAGGTCTAAATTTTTTATATATTTCATCTCCACAGGAAATTAATATCAGCCTTTCCTAAAATTTTGTGTCTTACCAACTAATATAACTTTAAATAACTCATAAATTAGCTTGAAATACTGTCAATTATAAGTTAATATAATTATATTAAAAATATAAACTGATAATTTTTTGTATCATGCTTAGGATAACCTTTACAATTCAACCATTTAAAAATCTGTATCTCATTTTCAATACAAAATTATTTGTCTAAGATTAAATACAAAAAGAACAATCTGTCAAATTCTAATAAATACTTTTAGCTCTCCTGTGTCTCCTGCATTGCAGGAGGATTCTTTGCGCGCTGAGCCATCGAGGGTGCCCCGTAGTCAAATACAGGCTATTGAAACAGGGGTGAGAATAGTAATTTAAGAGGCAATAATGTATAAGTATCTTCGGTGTTCAAGACTAGTGGATTCTCCTATTATCTTCAGTCACACTCTTCACTTATAACAAGTTCAGTTCAGTCACTCACTCATGTCGTGTTGCCCTAATGGTCCGGGAGCGAGCAACTGAGAATGAAGACAGAACACGAAATCTGGTGAAATGTGTCAGGGGACCTGCAGCCGCCATTGGACTGAGGTGCAGAGTCCACTCTGAGTCCAGCTTTTATTCCTAATTGCAGACTACAAGATTTTTGTATTTTATCTCTCCTAAGACACTACACTGACACAGTCCAGATCTCCTCGTTTTTACCCCAGGCCATTCCCTTTTGGGCTAGTCTCAGGAACAATCAGCAAGTGCGTAGGCAGTGTTCATGCCTGATGCCAACCTGGGTGTTCCAAGGTCCATGCTTTCATGATCCCAGTCATACTCCATTCTGGGTTTGGCCTTGGGGTTTGTAACAAGGAGATTATTCTTAGGAAAAACATGAAAGATAATCATTAACACAATTTCTTAATATATGCTGTTTTTCCAAGTGCTATTTCTGTGGAATTTCTCAAGGCTGTGAAAGTACATTATGAGGAATTCCCACTACAGTGTCAGACTCTTTGCGACCCCATGGACTGCACCACACCAGGCTTCCCTGTCCATCACCAACTCCCCGACCTTACTCAAACTCATGTCCATCAAACCAGTGATGCCATCCAACCACCTCATCCTCTACCGTCCCCTTCTCCTCCCACCTTCAATCTTTCCCAGCATCAGGGTCTTTCCCAATGAATCAGTTCTTCGCATCAGGTGGCCAAAGTATTGGAGTTTCATCTTCAGCATAAGTCCTTCCAATGAATATTCAGGGATGATTTTCTTTAGGATAGACTGGTTGGATCTCCTTGCAGTCCAAAGGACTCTCCAGAGTCTTCTCCAACACCACAGTTCAAAATCATCAATTCTTCGGTGTTCAGCATTCTTTATAGTACAACTCTCACATCCATACATGACCACTGGAAAAACCATAGCCTTGACTAGATGGACCTTTGTTGACAAAGTAATGTCTCTGCTTTTTAATATGCTGTCTAGGTTGGCCATAGCTTTCCTTCCGAGGAGCAAGCATCTTTTAATTTCATGGCTGCAGTCACCATCTGCAGTGATTTTGAAGCTCAAGAAAATAAAGTCTGTCACTGTTTCCACTGTTTCCCCATCTATTTGCCATGAAGTGATGGGACCAGATGCCAAGACCTTAGTTTTCTGAATGTTGAGTTTTAAGCCAACTTTTTCCCTTTCCTCTTTCACTTTCATCAAGAGGCTCTTCAGTTCTTTACTTTCTGCCATAAGGGTGGTGTCAACTGCATATCTGAGGTTATTGATATTTCTCCTGGCAATCTTGATTCCAGCTTGTGCTTCACCAAGCCCAGCATTTTGCATGATGTACTCTCTATAAGTTAAATAAGCAGGGTGACAACATGCAGCCTTGATGTACTCGTTCTGATTTGCAACCATTCTGTTATTCCATTCACTTCTAACAAAGCAAATATAAAATATATAACAATACATTTAGAAGCACTTTCCTGTGTAATTGATAAAAACCTGGGCCTTCCCATGTAGTGTGCAGAGCAGATAATAAATTCTGTGATATATATATCACAAGTAGGATTTTTTTTGAGGATCTAGAAGTTTGACCACATATGTCATGATTAAGGACCTAGGCTCAGGAGTCAGGTGGGATTCAAATTCCAAATCCCCGAGATCCTAACTGAATGAACCATCTGTGACTTAGTTTCCTCAGATGCAAAGAGGAACAATACTAATACCTAACTGGGTTGACTTATTAAAATTAAGTAACTTAGAGCATATAAAGCACTCAGCATAATGCTTGGCACTAAAAAACACTCAGTGAATGTCAGTTACCAATACTATTAATTGTAAAACAGAGTGCTTGAAAGCAATTAGGCCTCCAAGTGCTTGGCTGCACTTAGTCACTAGGAATAATATGACTAGGAAATAGCTCAATATCTATTTAAGAAATAAAAACTGACATTTACAGAGCAAACCCAGTGCTGTATTAAACAGTTATATGTGTCATCTTCAGTTCTCAAAATAACCCTAAGAGAAGTAAGTATTACTATCCCAATTTTACAGTTAAGAAAACTGAGGCCCAGAGAGATTAAACAATTTACTCCCGCTCACCCAGACGGTAAATGGCAGAGCTGGGATTTGAACCGGAGCCGGCACTCTGTCTCCACCCTGCAGAACCGGCTGCTTCCCACCTCTGGGCTGTACAGCTAGAGTTCCAAGCACATCTGTATCCTGAGAAATTACTATAAACCAAACAGTGGACCTGCCCAAGGAACAAACGAAGGGCCCTTTGTTAGCACTATACCCAAAAGGCAGTTCATTGAGTTCATTTTAAATGACTTTAGTAGATTATCACCAACACTATATCAGTTAATTTTCAGAATAGGCACTTTCCATGCCTGTTTGCTGTTTATCTCATTATTAAACAGAAAACCTATCATATATTAGGCATACAATGGGCTTTCCAGGTGACACTACCAATACAGGAGACATAAGAGATGAGGGTTAAATCCCTGAGTGGGAAAGATATCCTGGAGGAGGGCATAGCAACCCATTCCAGTATTCTTGCCTGGAGAATCCCACGGACAGAGGAGCCTGGAAGGCTACGGTCCGTAGAGTCACAAAGAGTCGGACACGACTGAAGTGACTTAGCACGCACATAGGCATACAATAAATGTATTTCTCATTTACTTGAATTTGCTCTAATCATCTCTAAAAGGAAGGCATAGAATGAACACTTCCTAAAGGAAAAAATCTCTTAATGATTACATATTTATTGAAAGAATGTTGGTAACTAGACAGTTTTGTAAGAGTCATATTATGAGTAGAGAAGGTACACTATTACAGATAAGACAGTAAGATTATTATATCTATCAATAGTAATGTGACCCTACTGATCTTCACCCTTTCTCAGAGACAGGACATATGGATGCATGTATATATTTGACCCTTGAATAACACGGGGGTTAGAGGCACTGATGCCAGGTACAGTCAAAAATCCATGTAGAACTTTACAGTTAGCCCTCCATATCCATTGTCAACCATAGATCATGTAGTATTTTAGTACATATTTACTAGGAAAAAATCTGCATATTAAGTAAATCTGTGAAGTTCAAATCTGCATTGTGCAAGGTTCAACTGTATACATATAATCGTGAGACATAGAAGAATAGTATAGATTTTAGTTTGTAGTTACTAAGCAAGACTTTTAAGATATTTTAAGAAATTTTGAGAACTTTAAGAAATTATGAAGCATAGATTTTTAAGTGCACCAACAGACAAGACCTATGCCGACTCTAGGTATATATGAATATGAAAAAAACTAAAGCTTTGACACTCTTTCAAAAGCTTCTGCTCAAAGTTTATTCATTCATCCAACAAGTATTTATCAGTGAAGTGTTATATAATACAGCAATCTGCAATTCACACTCCCTACTTTTCAGGCAAGAAAATAAGCAACTACAACACAAAATGATGGTGCTGAGTAGGAGTAATCAACTCTTAAGAATGTACTTCATCTCAACAGATGTGTGCCTTTTGCAGGTTGAAACTTTAGTTGAAGTAGATATTACATGTCAACTCAGATTTTTTAGCATCATACAAATTTCTGAGGAAATATCACTTATAATATAGTATAGCATCAGTTTTTTCATCAGCAAAACCTCACTAAATAATTTTCTGGCCCCACAATTTTCTAAAAGTATGTAATGCATTACATTTATACCCATGATTCATAGAATGAGACATACAAATTCTTAAAAAGAGATGACTTACAGTAAAATGGCTCCAGTAATGGGCAATTTCCTCCATAAATCTTGCAGGTTTAAATAAAAAATACTTCCTCCATTCATCCCAATCCACTGTCAGTGACCCATCAGCATCGATGCTATAAATTAATACAAATTACAATTCATATATTCTAAAAAGCATCATCAAAATGACATCTCATACTCTTAAAGTCGGAAAATTTGAGCTGTGTTGAGTTCTGCACATTATTACTTTTGTGATGTAGAAAGTGCATCTCACACCTCTAAATTTCGTTTTATATGGGAATAATTCCTACAAAACAGAGCTATTAGAGTACTAAACAGGATTATATGTACAAAGGCCTTGTAAATTATAAAGAACTAACAAGTTGTCAGTATTACTACATCCCAACCTTCTAGTATTTCTCCTTTAAATATTTCCCCTTCTTCCTATTTGTAACTTCACCTTGTAACTCCTTTAACAATCAGAATGATGGCTGACAATTACCCTTTTTGGTTATGGATCTCAAAAGGCAATTTTCTTTTTTATGGATATAAAATATATAATGTCAAAAATATCATAAGAAATGCAAATATCAATGGAAATAGAATTTTCATTAATATGAGATAATAGTAAACTAATTTTAAGAATTCTCATCAGGGAATTTCTCAGATCTTTGAATGAAATTAAAAATGTGAAGAAAGATAATGAAATATATCGTTTTGAAATGTGAGGTTCCCAAAATTTCAAAGTTACTTGTTTGAGGTAGCACCCTTTCTCATTTTCCTCAGTGATTATTGCTAATTTTCACACATCTCAAGCCACCAAATCAATTTTTGACTCTCACTCTCAAGCCATGTTGTCTCCCATTTCTCCATAAAACATGAGTATTGAAGTGTTCTCATCTTAAAACCTCTTAACCCCACCTTTCCCACAGTCACCCCTTAGATCTCTGCCTTTGCAGTAACACTCTCTAAAGAGTTGTCTAGGGACATTCCTGGTGGTCCAGTGGTTAAGACTCTAAGCTTTCAATGCAGGGGGCCCAGGTTCAATCCCTGGCCAAGGAAATTAAGATCCATAAACTGCACGGTACAGCCAAAAAATGAGAAGGGCACAGCAACCCATTTCAGTATTCTTGCCTGGAGAATCCCATGGACAGAGGAGCCTGGCAGTCTACAGTCCATGGGGTCGCAAAGAGTCAGACACTACTGAAGTGACTTAGGATGCACGCACATACAGCCAAAAAAATATACATAAATAAATTACTTTATAGAGCTACCTACCTTCTGTCTCCAATTTCTCATTCTCTCTTGAACTCACTCCCATCAGGCTCTCACCACTATTACTACACCAGTATTCTCCATGGCACCAAATTAGTGATCCATTCTCTATCCTCATCTTTACCCTATCAGCAGCATATGACAAAGACAGTTGTCTCCTCCTTGAAACATTTTCTTCATCTGGTTTCCAGAAAAGAGTGTTCTCTTAGCCCTCCTCCTTTTTCTCTGGCTGCTCCTTCTCTGTCTCTTTCACTGGTTTGCCCTCATCTCCACTGCCTCTAAACTTTAGAAAACACCAGGACTCAGAGCATTATACTCTCTCCTTGGTTATCTCTTCCAGTCTCATGGCTTCAAATACCATCTATGGGCCTATGACTTCCAAATGTCTCTCTTGAGCTGAACTCCAGATTCCTATTTCAAGTTGCCCATCTAACATTTCTACTTAGATGTCTGGTTAGCATCTGAAACATAACAAAAACAAACCTGAACTCTGATATCTACTCCATCCCAAACGTGCTTTTCTCACAGTTTTACCCCTCTCAATACATGACAATTCCATTCTTTCAGATGCTCAGGCCAAAAATCTAGGCACCATCCTTGACTATTCTTTTTCTTTTACACCCCACTCACAATTCAGCAGTAAATATTGTGAACATTTCGAAATACATCCAGAATCCAATCACTACTTACCTCCTCCATCTTGGTACAAGCCACCGTCAAATGCTGTCTGTATTATTGCATACCTGTCCTCCCTACTCTCACCCTTGTCCCCCCTATTCTCAACACATCAGCCATAATGATGCTAAAATCTAAAATCATGTCATACCTCTGTCTAAAACCATCTAATGACTTACCAGGGCAAAAGCCAAAGTCCTTGTAATTTCCTGCAAGATCATATGCGATCTGACTCCTGTTTACCTCTTAAAGCTCCTACCACCCTCTTCCTCATTCACTCTATTCCAGACACACTGCTCCCCTCTCAGTGTCCTAACCTTGTCAGATACACTACCTTTCCGGTGACTTTGCTCATGCTACTTCCTTTGCCTAGACTGCTCTTCCCTCAAAGACCATCATGACTCCTTCCTAACTTCTTCAAATCTCTACACAAATGTCACCATCATGGCCTTCCCAATTCACCACATCTAAAACTGCAACTCCCCTATCACTCACATATCCATACTGCTTTCCTCCCTTCTATTGTTTTTCCACTTATCACCATCTAACATAATTTGTTTTTCTACTATTGTCTCCTCTTGGTTATTGTGTGTTCCATAGAGCAGGAATTTCTGCCTGTTTCCTTCACTACTACATCCCTACCATCTACATAAATGTCATGCACTCAGTAAATGAATGAATAAATTTCTCTCTACCCACTTTTATCCTTACCTTCTATGTTCCTAGACTCAGAGAATTACATGTTGACTCTTACTCAAGGACCCTCTCTCTCTCTCTCTTGAGCTATATTGGTCCTACTCCTTCTCAATCATTAATTTCCTTTCTCTACAATATATCCAACAAATGTCTCTCTTTCTCATGGCTACTTCTCCACAAATCTCTCCTATTCTTCAAAAAATTATAAAAATGCAATGTAAAAAGACTTGCTTAGTCGTCGTCTTCTTCTTATCTAAACTTCCCAAATCAGTAAACCACATTCCTCATACCCACCTCCTCACTTCCCATTCGTTCAGTAGCCCTATGCAATCTGACATAACCCTTTACCACCCACTGAAACTGTTTTCACTGAGAGGCCCAGAAATCTCAAATGAGCAGATCCAAGGAATTTTTTTTTTCAATACTTATGTTGCCAGTCCCTCCTGTTAAATCCGATACTCTCCACCCTTGGTTTTTGTGACAATATTAAGTCAGTCAGAAAACATGTATTGATCTGTTAGTACGTTCCAGACACTGTACTAGGCATTGACTATAAAATGATGGATAATATACTTTGGTCCCAGCTTTACAGTCTATTGGGAATACAGAATATGACAGATGAGCCTCTGTAAAGTTGTAAAAGCAAATACCAGCAAAACCAAAAAAGTTTCAGAGGTCAGAGTCACATCTGAACAGAGACCTAACGAATAAGCAGGGGATATCCAAGTGAAGGAGCTGGAATGGTCTCCCAGACAGAAAGAACAGTTTGTACAAGGGCTGAAGGAATGAGACTCCAGGGTGTTTGTTGCTGTTGTTGCTGCTGTTGTTGTTTAAGACTGAAAGCTCAGTCGGCCTGGAGCACAGAGTGGAAGGAGAGTTCTGGATGACAAGGCTAGAGAGTGGGCCAGACCACGTGGAGCCCTGTAGACCACAGAAAGGAAACAAGGTTCCATCTTAACCCTTGGAATAGTATCGATTTTTAACATGGATATGAAAATTCTAAATGAAGTGATAGCAAATCAAATTCCTCTGTATACTTAGAAGAGCAACAAAAATCTAGTTTCTGTGAGTAAATCCAACAAAAGTTATATAAAAGCTTTATAGAGAACATACAACATTTTATTAAAAGACATTAAAGAAGATCTAAAAAGTAAGACATACATAATATTCATGAAACAGAAAATGTAACATCATAAATACATCACTTCTCCCCCAAATGGGTCCATAAATTACATGCAATTGCAATCAAAATTCCAAAAGGGGGGAATTAAATTCCTGGTGGTCCAGTGGTTAGGAGTCCACACTTGCAGGGCAGGGGTCACAGGTTCAATCCCTGGTTGGGGAACTAAGAATCCCACATGCTGCAAGGTGCAGCAAAAAAAAGTTTCAAAAGGGGTACGTGAGTGTATGTATGCACATGTGCATATTTGTATATGTATCCGAATAAGATGATTCTGAAATGTATATAGAAGATTAAAGGGCCAAGAATAGCATTGACATTATTGAAAATGAAGAAAGTAAAACCAGATATCAAGATGTATCCTAAAGTGATAGCAATTAGGAGATGGTAACGATGCATAACAGACAACAGCCAATGTAATAAAATAGATGAGAAACACATCCATATACAGATGGAAATTTAATAATATGACAGAGGTAAGCATTTCAAATTGTGGGGAAAAGATGAGACCAGTCAATTAATGGTGATAGAACAACAGACCATATAGAAAAAATGAAACTGGACATGTAATTTTATAATATACATGAACATCAATTACAGATGAATTAAAGAACTAAATGTAAAATTATAAAAATAAGATATACATTAAAATTTTTATATCCCAGGATAAGGAAGAATCTTTCAAGGTGTTAAAAGCACATGCATAAAAGAAAAAGGTGGACAAATATGACTACATTAAAGCTGAAATTTTCTGCACAATGACAAAAACACAAAAAAATGAATTTAGAATAAGAAGCAAGCTGGGAAAAGACATTTGCAGCACATATAACCATCATAGAATTAACACCCAGAATTTATGAAAGAACAGCTAGCTACAAGCCATTAAGAAAACGATGACTAATTCAGCTTAAAAGTAGGCAAAATACTTAACTTACATAATTCATAGGGAGGTAATATCCAAATGGCCAGCTAATACATTAAAAGATGTTCAGACTCACTAGCAATGAGGAATATAAGTAAATTAAATCAAATTATATTAAAACAACAGGACACTATTTCTGACCCATGGGTTTGGAAAATATTTAAATATTAGAAGACTATAGTATCAAGTAATAGGAAGGATATACATTTCTAGTAAAATACTAAATTGGTACAACCACTTTGGATAAAATTTGTAATATCTAATTAAAGGTCTGTACACCCTACAGTCAAGCAACTTGACTGCAAGTAATAAACAAGATGATGTATACGAGACTATTCATTCCAGCATTGTTTTGTACTAATAACAAAACAAAATTTTTTAAAAACCTAAATTCTATCATCATAAGGAGAATTCATAAGTAAACTGAATCATATACATTAAATAGAAGCTGTACACTGACTAAAATGATTGATGCTATAGGCATCAACATCAACAAATCTCTAAAATATAATATTTAGAAAAAGTGATTTAAAAAATATGCAGCATGCCACCATTTAAATAATGTCTTAAAATATGAGAAACAGTATCATACTTTAAGGATATGTATGTAGTAAAATATACACAGAGATAAAAATGTGTATGGGGATAAGTTCATGATAGTAGTTACTTCTGGCAGAAGAGAAGGAAATGGGTTTAAAGACACTGAAAACTTCAGCTGTCTGTAATGTTTTATTTATTTGAAAAATCTGAACCAAATATGGCAAAATGTTAAATATGACAAATCCAGTGATGGTATGGTTGTTTGTGATAAAACTCTCTGTTGGTCTGTCTCTATTGGTCTGTATGTTTCTTGAATGAAACAGTTCATAACAAGTTAGCTTTATCTCAGGAATGTTTAATGTCAGATCTACTACTATAGCATATTAAATAAATAAGTCAAGTGAAGGGTTTCCCTGGTGGCTCAGTGGTAAAGAATCCACCTGCCAGTGCAGGAGACACAGGTTTGATCCCTGATCCAGGAAGATCCTACATGCCTCGGAGCAACTAAGCCTGGGCACCACAGCCGAGCCTGTGCTGGAGAGCCCAGGAGCTGCAGCCGCTGAGCCTGAGCACTTCAGAGCTCATGCTCCCAACAAGAGAAGCCACAGCAATGAGAAGCCTGCGCACCGCAACTAGAGAGTAGCCCGGACTCGCCACAAATAGAGAAGCCCGTGCAGCAATGAAGACCCAGCACAGCCAAAAGTAAGTTTTTAAAAAATAGGTTAAGTGAAAAAAGCTGTATAGTTGACAAAATTCAGTTCTCTTTCCTAATAGAGATACTTTCCTTCAGTGTTTTCTTATGTGTCCCTATCATAACTTTCGCCACTCTGCAACTCAGCTCCCCTCAGCCCCATAAACTATTAGCTCTGCAAGGATGGGCACCAGGACCATACCGTTTATACCACTGAATCCTCACTGGCTACTGCATGTGTGGCAAAAAGCATCAATCAATATCTGACTGATAGATGACTTGATTGGTTGGATGCTTGATGGATTGACTAATAGTATAAAGTATATGATCTTATAAAAAAATAATAGATATATACATAAATATAAAATAGATATAAAATTATATCAGTGGATTAATATTGCAGAGGTGGATTATGGTGACCTTGAGCAAGTTACTTAACCTCAGTAGAACAAGGAAAATAATAGACTTTTCCTCTAAAGTCTTAAGAGACTTAAAGCAGATAATATATCATGTAGAAGAGTGATAGCAAACAGATGATTAGGAGCCATTATTCATGTTTTCATAAAATTTCCATAGTTTTCACTTTCATAATGAAAAAGCTGTTTGTGTTTTTTGTTTATTTGTTTGCTTGTGGGGTTTTTTTTCCCTTTTTTTGGCTGTACTGTACAGTGTGAGGGATATTAGTTCCCCAACCAGAGATTGAACCCATAACCCCTGCAGTGAAAGCACAGAGTCCTAACCACTGGACTGCAAGGGAAGTCCCAAAAAGGTTTTAAAGAAAGAAAGTGAAGTCGCTCAGTCGTGTTCAACTCTTTGTGACCCCATGGACCGTAGCCCACCAAACTCCTCCATCCATGGGATTTTCCGGGCAAGAATACTGGAATGGGTTGTCATTTCCTTCTCCAGAGGATCTTCCTGACCCAGGAATTGAACCCAAGTCTCCTGCATTGTAGGCAGACTCTTTACTGTCTAAGCCACAAGGGAAGCCCAAAAGGTTTTAAAGTAAATAAAAATTAATTTTAAAATGTATATAATATGTAAGGGCTGACCTTTCAAGAATCTTCAATGCCTTTTTTTCAGAAATATGTATACATATTAAGTTGAGACTATTGATAATTTCTGAAGGATCAATCACTCCTTTAAAGGAATAAAGAAAATGAGCATCAACTGGAAGGTTTGAAAATATGCAGAGGCAAACAGTAAAGCAGTATTAAGCACATTATCACAACATGCCATAAAACATCAACATCCCAATTATGTTTTCTACTTGCTGAGACAAAGAGACTGGAAAGTCCATATAATATTTCCTATATTAATAAATAAAAAGTTTATCTCCAATATTGCTTAAATAAGTCATTCTTGTCTCTTTTCTTTCCCTCAACCTACTACACATTCAACCACCAAATGTGGTCTGTTCTGTGCCTAAGTGTTTCCCAAGTCATTTATTCCCATCAACCCAGTCCCACAGTGGTTCAAGATGCCAGTCCATGCTCTACACAAATATGATGGTGTTACTACCCCTACTATTGAAAACTCTTCAGAGGCTTCCCACCTCATTCCCCTTTATGATCAAGTCCAGAAACCTTCCCAGACCCCAAGGCCCTCCAAGACCCTACCTGTGCCAGCCTCCCAGCCTCATCTCTGACACGCTCAGCTCTCTCAGCTTCACCCTCTGACAGCTCTCAGCTCCACCCTTACTGGTCTTCCTCTAGTCCCTCAGACATGACCTACTCCCCCGGGGGGACCACAGCCTCCCAACAAGCTATTTCCTCTGCCTGGACCATTCTTCCCTACTCTTCACTAGGGTAACTTCTACTGATCTTTCCAGACTCAGCTTAACCACCATTGCCACATGGAGCTTCATGCAAAAACCTTACCAAAATGAAACAAATATTTCTCAGATCTTTAGTAAAAAGCATATTACTCAAAGGGTATAATCTTTTTGTTGGTGGTTTTCTTTTTGAAAGGTAGTATGTAAATAAAAATGACATCATTTAAAAATATTTCTTAAAAGTAATAATAAAACAAGTGGCAGAATTAAATAAATGAGTTTTCAATAACCTTTCAGAGAAGCCAAACACCTAAAAATAAACCTTTACTAAAACACAATTAATTTTCTGATAAGATTACTACTTGTATTAAAAACAAACCATCATTATTTGTGTCCAAACTCTTAAAAGTCAATTTCATGTTTATCTCATTATCTTGTATGTACTGCATAAATGTGCCAAGGTCCAGCAGATTATGCTCATTAACATCAACAGATTTTAAAATTATCTCCAAGAAAGAAAAAATGATATTAGAGATACATTCACACAAGGTAGATAACAAATTACAGCATTCAAGTATTTATATATTTATCACATGTAATGGAACAACAGACTGGTTCCAAATAGGAAAAGGAGTACGTCAAGGCTGTATATTGTCACCCTGCTTATTTAACTTATATACAGAGTACATCATGAGAAACACTGGGCTGGAAGAAGCACAAGCTGGAATCAAGATTGCTGGGAGAAATATCAATAACCTCAGATATGCAGATGACACCACCCTTAGGCAGAAAGTGAAGAGGAACTAAAGAGCCTCTTGATGAAAGTGAAAGAGCAGAGTGAAAAAGTTGGCTTAAAGCTCAACATTTAGAAAACTAAGATCATGGCATCTGGTCCCATCACTTCAAGGGAAATAGATGGGGAAACAGTGGAAACAGTGACAGACTTTATTTTGGGGGGCTCCAAAATCACTGCAGATGGTGATTGCAGCCATGAAATTAAAAGATGCTTACTCCTTGGAAGGAAAGTTATGACCAATCTGGATAGCATATTAAAAAGCAGAGACATTACTTTGCCAACAAAGGTCCGTCTAGTCAAGGCTATGGTTTTTCTAGTGGTCATCTATGGATATGAGAGTTGGACTGTGAAGAAAGCTGAGCGCCGAAAAATTGATGCTTTTGAACTGTGGTGTTGAAGACTCTTGAGAGTCCCTTGGACTGCAAGGAGATCCAACCAGTCCATCCTAAAGGAGATCAGTCCTGGGTGTTCATTGGAAGGACTGATGCTGATGTTGAAACTACAGTACTTTGGCCACCTCATGCGAAGAGATGACTCATTGGAAAAGACCCTGATGCTGGGAGGGATTGGGGGCAGGAGGAGAAGGGGAGACAGAGGATGAGATGGCTGGATGGCATCACCAACTCAATGGACACGGGTTTGGGTGGACTCCCGGAGCTGGTGATGGACAGAGAGGCCTGGCGTGCTGTGGTCATGGGGTTGCAAAGAGTTGGACATGACTGAGCAACTGAACTGACTCACTCACGCACTACATCCTTCACATCACATACATACATCCCCCACTGTCACAACCATCCAAAATGTCATATGTCTCTGAGGGACAAAATCACCCCTACATGAGAACCATTGAGATAAATGAATAGAAGATAAATTGACAGGCTGCTAAAGCAGAAGACCCAGCTCCTGCCTGAGAAGAGAGAAGGAATAACAAGATTCTGGGGCTTCATTCTGCAAGAAAGCATAACTTCATCTGTTTGTTTGCTGATTCTGTGCAACACAAAGTGAGTGCAACAAAAAGCCTTGGACACACAGAATCCAGTGAAAGCAATACATGTTATATAAAATTAGGACTGGAATCTGTGGTTGGTTGGGCCTTAGGGATCAAACCATCAGTTTCCATAACAAAAATGTTAGATAGCATTAATCCATCCCTCATTTCTCTGGCATACACTGTATAAATCCTAAGAACTATGGTGCATAAACTACATGTTACTGTGCTGACTGTATGTTTTTTCTAGATTCAGTGTTCTCTGCTCTCACATCCATCATTCAATTCAAGCCTACCAGATGGAAACTTATTAAATACTATTTCCCGTAATTGAATGTAATTCAGTTGCCTCACAAGGAAAAGATTTCTATAAAGCCTGGTGTATTGTCACCTTTTCAAACTCATGTGCACACATGTTCCCATGCTGCTGCTGAAGCTACTAGCCTCTTAGAGAAGCTTTAAGTAAAACAAAGACTTTATTTTTACTGTAACTTAGCTGGTTAAACATACAGTTGTGGAAATGAGGACCCTCTGAGAATACAATAGTGAGTATTGATATTGTCATGTGTTGAGCTTAAGGATAACTTTACCGTGTAAGGTACAGGGCAGTACAGTGACTTCTAAGTGTAGGGTTAAACCAGCAAGTATTGGTTTTAACTGAGGTTTCCCAGGTGGCTCAGTGTAAAGCATCCGCCTGCCAATGAAGGAGTGGCAAAACACGTGGGTTTAATCCCTGGATCTGGAAGATCCAATGGAGAACTAAATGGCAACCCACTCCAGTATTCTGAGTAGCAAGTGCCCACGCAGGGAATTCCCAAAGGTCTAGGCGGGGAGCTGTCGCCCTTCAGTGCAGGCCCCACTTCCCAAGCTATGGGACGCCCTCGCGTAGAGATCAGGAGGAGCCATCAAGACGGACTCTTGGAGTTTCCAAGAGCGAAACGAATTTGCGCCCAGGCCCAGGCAGTCGGCTTCCTGCAGGGGTTCCGTTAACCTGTAGGAACGCCTAGCGGACCTTTTGTGTTTCGATGGCTTGGACCCTATTTTTAGGTAAGACTGCTACATGTTTCACCGGAGCAGCTCACTCATAGGACAGAAACGTATGGAAAAATGTTCTACCAGCGGGCTGTCTCTGGTGAAGCAGCTCACACCAAAAAACCTCTGGGGACTGGGCCCCGAAGAGATGAGGGGGTCTTCACCACCCCCACCGCCATATCACCCCTGCAGAGCCTCCCGCCCCGCACTCCCTGAGGCCTGAACGCAGCGAGACCCACCTCCTCCCCGCCCGGAGGGAAGCCCAGGGCCTCCAGTCCTTCCTGCAGTTCCCCGATGTCCACCATCCCGTCCCCGCGGCGGCCCGGCTTCTGGAAAAGCTCTTAGAAACGGCTGTCGAGAACTCGTGTTCCTGGCCAGCCACGATGGGCGGCAGGAAGCCCCCTCTGCCGCGCAGCATGGTTATGCAGCGCCAAGGGAACCCCGAGAAGTGGGAAAGCCCCACCCGCGGGCCGAGCCGGGAGCCTCCGAGGGGGCAGCCCTGTGGGCAGCGAAGCAACTGCCCCTGGAACGCGTGTCCAACGCCTCTGGGTTCCTCGCCAGCGGGCGAGGAACATCCCCTTGGTTCCGGGTTTCCTTCTGCCAGTCTTCTTTGTTGTTTTTTTTTTTAGTTGAGGTTAATGTTTGGCTGGGGATTCCCAGATAGAACAGTCTTAATTGAAACTTTAAAGTGACTGAGGGTAGTCCCAGGGTTGTAAATTTTTAGGGGAGTTTTTTGGGGGTTTTGTTTTGTTTTGTTTTTGGTTTTGTGCTCAGAGCCGAGGTTGATGGAGATCAGCCTCCATGAAGCTGCTGCTGCTGCTGCTGCTGCTAAATCACTTCAGTCATGTCCGACTCTGTGCGACCCCATAGACCGCAGCCCACCAGGCTCCCCCGTCCCTGGGATTCTCCAGGCAGGAACACTGGAGTCGGTTCCATGAAGCTACCCTAGGTCTATTCTCTCTCTTCCTTTTTCTAGGCCAAAGCTTCATCTCCCATTCCCATGGAGTTGTTGAAATATAGTAACCAAGAGAGAAAATATGAGGACTTCTTTTTGTATTTATAAAAGGGGAAAAATAAGCTTTCTAATATTTAACATGAACTGACATTTGCACATATATACAATATTTAAGTAAGTATACCAAAAATGACGGTGATTGAACAAAGAAATTTATCTAGTGTAATGGAAGCCATCATCCAGTCAATGGGCCAGTGAGCTACTTGAAGGGTTGGCAAGAAAATCAGCAGCGGTCAAGGAACCATCAGGAGCACTGCTCAAACTGAAAGAACAGAGAAGACACAGCAGTGGAACAATGGAGGCAGCACTGGACACAGACAGGAGACTGACTGATGCCAACCAGTGTGCTCTCAGAATCTGCACAGGCCGCGTGTCCCTTAGTCTCAATGCTGCAGAATTCACAAGTAAGCCACATCCCTCCCTCAGACCTCCACATGCCCTCTTAGGGGGAGAACTAGTGAATCTTTCCATCCAAAAGGAGGTAGATACTATCTAAAGCAGAGTCCCCAGCCTCCAGGATCTAATGCCTGAAGATCTGAGGTGGAGCTGATGTAATAATAGTAGAAATAAAGCCCACAATAAATGTAATGCACTTGAATCACCGAGGAACCATCCCCCAGCCCCAGTCCAGGAGAAAAAGTCTTCCACAAAACTGGTCCCTAGTGCCTAAAAGGTTGGGGACCACCGATCTGAAGGGGCTAATTCTGAGTCTAAGCTTTAAAAGAAATTAGATACTTGGTTAACTTTTCACCCCATTATCTAACAGATGGGGTCAGGAGAAAGAGCAGTTTAGGCAAATAAAGTACATTTTCTGTACATATCTGAATTTAATATGAGCTGAGATTTAGAAGTCTTTATCCCATTGGTAGGGCTTCCGTGGTGGCTCAGCTAGTTAAGAATCCGCCTGCAATGTGGGAGACCTGGGTTTGATCCCCTGGGATTAGCTCCCTTATAAAAAAGATTATGGCGAGATCCCTTGCTACTTCCTCCTGTGAGGACACAGCTAGAAGACAGCATCTACAAACCAGGAAGTAGGCCCTCACCTGACACTGAATCTGCCAGTACCTTGATCTTAGACTTTCCAGCTTGGTTGATAAGACGCCCAGTCTGTGACATTCAGTTACAGCAGCACTCCCAGGCTCAGACAGCACCAAAAACAGTACCAAAGACAGTACCAAAAACCTTTAGGTTTCTGGCATGAGACACCATGGAGATGGAATTGTCGATCTCTGAGGTGAAGGAGATTGTTTGGAGATAAGATCAAGAGTTCAATCCCAGACATGCTAAGTTTAAGATAACTGTGAATCAAACAAGTGTCAAAATTGCATGCACAGCTCAGAAAAGAAGTCCAGGCTGGAAATAATCAACATAAATTTGTAAGTCATTGGTATACAGACAGTTTTTAAAGATATAGGAAAAAAGAACATCACTTTAAAAGTACGGAGTAAGAAGAAGGCCCTAGATTGAGCTCTGGGAAACTAAATTGTAGATGTCAAGTGCAGGCCACAGAGCCGGTACAAAGTTTAGGCTCAAATTCAAGCTGCCTGCATTTGAGTCACCTGGAGCAAGTTACATCATTTCTCTGAGCCTCAGTTTCCTCATCAGTACCAGGTCTGTCTCAACAGTCTGTTGTAGGATTAAGTAGAAAAGCAAAAAAAAAAAACCTAACATGGGGCCTAGCACATAAAAAAGCACTTTATAAATGATAGTTGTTATTTTTATTTATATTAAAGGAGACTGAGAAAGAGCCTTCAGAGACATAGGGGAAAACAGGCAAGCGTTAAAGAAACCATAAGAAGAGACTGTTTTTAGAAAAAGAGAGCTGCCAAAAGTGTCAAATGCTACTGGAAAACTGAATAAAATTAAAAGCTGGGGCTGAAAAATATCTTTCAGATTTGGCAAGAAATGTACCAGCATTTTTAGTGAATTGGAGAGGCACAAACCAGCTTGGGGAGAGTTAAAGACTAGATGGATGGATCTTTACCTCATGCGTGTGTGCGTGCTAAGTCGCCTCAGTGTGTCTGACTCTTTTGTGACTCTGTGGACTGTAGCTCACCAGGCTCCTCTGTCCATGGGAGTCTCCGGGCAAGAATACTGGAGTGGGTTGCCATGCCTTCCTCCAGGGGAACTTCCCAATCCAGGGATCGAACCCACGTCTCTTATGTCTCCGGCACTGGCAGGTGGGTTCTCTACCACTAGCACCTCATCGTAATATGCACAAAAATAAATTCCAGGTGAAGTAGATAAAAAAGTAAGATGTAAAACTTGAAAATATTATGAAGAAAATCTGGAAGAATATCTCTGTGATCTCAGTGTAGAAAAGGAATTCCAAAACAAGACAAAAAATATAACCCATAAAGCACAAATTTGACAAAATTGAAAACATCTGTGCATCAGAATTCATAACTTAAACAGTGAAAAAAGCAAGTTACAGATAGAAAATATAAGCTTACAGACAACGAAAAATGTATTCAAAGTATGTAAGGAATCCTGTAAATCGATATGAAGAAGACTGTCTAATAAATGGACAAATAAAATGAACAGGGAATCACACTGAGACCTACAATATATTAATATTTTCACCTTGCCAGTGTCCTTACCCCATAGTGTCATTCCTTTCTTTACTTCCACTTAGATTCTATAATCTATGGTCTTGGTCAATACCTTTTATACCCCTTTAAATTTTTGGTCCCTTTTCCGCTGCCTTATTCATCTGACAAAACCATAACCTTGAGTGAATTCAACTTTCCATGTTGCCTGCAGCTTCACCCCTTATCTGTGGCTGACTACAGCTGTAGATGCCCTTCCCCCAATGCAGCAAAAACAATAATAAAAAGTGCAAGTTCTGTTGAGAGTTTGTAGAAACGATGATGGAAAGATGATGGGGGCCCAGGCTCTTTGAAGAATGATTTCCATTTCTTCAATGAATGAATGAAGGAATGGGGAAAATGAGAATGTAAGGGAAACATACAACATGATGGCTATAGTTAATACTGCTGTATTGGTACATTTGAAAGATTCCAAGAAGTCCCATCACAAGGAAAGAAAAGTGTAATTTTTTTCTTCTTTTTCTTTCTGTTTTTTTAATCCATGAGATGGTGGATGTTAACTAAACTTAGTGTGGTAATCACTTCACAATAAATGAAAGTGAAGCCATTATGTTTATACACCTTAATTTTATGCAGTTATAAGCCAATTATATAATAAAATTGGGGAAAATCTATCTTTACCACTTAACAAAAAAGATGTGAGGGAGAGAGAGTCAGAAAAAGAGGGTGTAAGGGCCAGAAGTTTGAAGAGATGGAAGATGATCATTATTGTAGAGCATGGGAAGGCTGTGTTACAAGAGAAACTAGGTAAGATTTGGGGGCATTTTGAGTACCAATTTGTGGTCATGAATTTATGGAATATCACTTGTGAAACTTAATGTGCATATCATGTAGCCCAGAACTGGCACCAGCCTCATCATAGTTGTAATGGACCCAGCCCATTAGATCAGCATCTTTGATCAGAACTACTAATATACCAACCTCCACTTTGCTATGCCTTGGAGTTTAGTCTACTCTCCCAAAGGCTCTGCACCTATTTATTCTGCTTAATATACACAGCTAATGCATGCTTACACATGATTGAGCAGTATGACAAAAAATCATGTCAGCCCTGGACTATCTATGTGAAATGGAAATAAACTCAGCCCTTTAGCCATCTGTCATTTCAGCCCTCTGTCCCCCACAGCCAATTCTAACAACAGCAAAATCTTCAATAATACACAACTAATAAAAATAACAGTTAACCAGAAAAATGCCCAGGCTAAATCACAATCAAAATGATGATGAACATAGGTTTAAAACTGTTAAAATATATTGAAGTTAAAACAACTTAAGCATTTTAAATGAAATCAATGGGTTGGGAAAAGGTTTTACTAATTTTATATAAATCCATGCAATGATGATATTTGGGTTTCCCAGGTGGCTCAGTGGTAAAGAATCCTCCTGCAATGCAGGAAATGCCAGAGATGCAGGTTCGATCCCTGGGTCGGGAAGATCCCCTGAAGGTGGAAATGGCAACCCACTCCAGTATTCTTGCACGGAGAATCCCATGGGCAGAGGAGCCTGGCAAGCTACAGTCCATAGAGTTACAAAGAGTCGGACGCTACTGAACACACATGCACTCAGTTCAGTTCAGTTCAGTCACTCAGTCGTGTCCGACTCTTTGCGACTCCATGAACCGCAGCATGCCAGGCCTCCCTGTCCATCACCAACTCCCAGAGTTCACCCAAACTCATATGCATTGACTCAGTGATGCCATCCAACCATCTCATCCTCTGTCGTCCCCTTCTCCTCCCACCCTCAATCTTTCCCAGCATCAGGGTCTTTTCCAATGAGTCAGCTCTTCACATCAGGTGGCCAAAGTATTGGAGTTTCAGCTTCAACATCAGTCCTTCCAGTGAACACCCAGGACTGATCTCCTTTAGGATGCACTGGTTGGATCTCCTTGCAATCCAAGGGACTCTCAAGAGTCTTTTCCAACACCACAGTTCAAAAGCATCAATTCTTCTGCGCTCAGCTTTCTTTATAGTCCAACTCTCACATCCATACATGACCACTAGAAAAACCGGCTAGACAGACCTTTGTAGACAAAGTAATGTCTCTGCTTTTTAATATGCTGACTAGTTAGACACTATTTAGACAATAATGTTAATTATAAAACAACTTTATAAAATAATGGTAAATGAAGATTGCTATAACTGTGAAAATTGCCTCAACATACCATTTATCCAACATTTACTGAGTGTATATACGGTGCCAAGTCGTATACTAACCACTAGGAATATTAAGATAATGAGTCTTTGACTTTCTTGGAGAAGCTCACACACTAACGATAAAGACATAAACAAATGATATTTGATAAATACATAAACAAATGATATTTGATATACTTAGTTTCAATATTTTTTCTTAAATTAGTGAACAGATTTTTGTAGATTTAGCAGTGAACAAATTTTTTTTTTTTGTCTTTGAAGAAGAAATCCACTTTGGAGTGGGAAAAAGGCTAAATGTAATTTGGCTCACTGATCAGTAGAGGGTGATAGAACACCAGAATAACAGCTTAAAATGCTTTTATGGACCACGTTGTAGACGTTTTTCTAGAATTTATTCAATTAAACACTTTTCCCCAGGCTCATTGACATACTTTGCTATGAATATACAAAGCATATAAAGTCATTCTGAATCAAATATATTATTATTTGGAAAAAATTTAGTGAAATAAATAACAATTTTCACTTATTCATGTTTTATTTCTCATTCTTTTTAAATTTTTTTCTTCTATGTCCTATAGTATCATGAAAGTTCATCAACTGAAAAAATGTACTGCATCAGCTTTTTTTTCTCATGAGTGTTGAAAATAAAATCTGCCTTAGTATCTTTCCAAGAATGGTCAAGTTAATGAAACCCAATGCAATGGTCATATCAAGCCAGCTGTGGTTATTGACAGAAGATAAATGATAAAGTCTTTGTATTATCTGTGAGTAACATCATTTTAAAGCATGAAATTTGATTCTTTTCATGTAAGTCAGTTTCTTTGGCTATAATTCATATATGTAGTATTAATGAGTTCAAAACTTTTCAAAATACAACTATAGTAAAGCATTTTATAACAGTGTGTTTTCTACCCCAAAAGAAAAGTTTTCTTCATCAGAAAGTGTTTTGTTTAAAATTACTGTGGAAGTCCCTCTCTTGTTTAGATCATTACAAAATTTCATTCTCCCTTTTGAAGGATATCAGTTGGCAGTTATTTATGGAGCACTCATGAGCTGCTCAATTTATGTGCCATAACAAACTAACAAATTACTAAAACCTGGGCAGCTTAAACAACAGAAAATCGCTCTCTCACAATTCAGGAGGCCAGAAGTCTGAAATCAAGGTGTAAACAAGGTTGGTTTCCTCTTGGGCTTCTGAGGGAAAATCCTTTCCTTGCCTCTCTCCTAGTTTCTAGAGCTTGCCAGCAATCCTCAACTTGTAGCCATATTGCTCCAACGGGCGCCTCTGTCTTCACGTGACCTTCTCCTCTATGCATTTCTGTGTCTTCACACATAGCCTTCTTATCATGATACCAGACATTAGATTCACGGCCCACCCTAATAGAGTATGACCTCATCTTAAATAATTACATCTACAAAGACCCTGTTTCCAGTAAGATCACATTCTGAATAGACATGAGAAATAATATGGCTTTCTGTTATGGAAAATGAATATATTGTATTCAAAGTAGACACATCCCTTGGGAATTCTCTGGCAGTTCAATGGCTAGGATTCCTGACTTCCACTGCAGGGGGCATGGGTTCTATCCCTGGTCAAGGAATTAAGATCCTGGAAGCCACCCAACCAAAAAGAAAAAAAATACACATACCCCAAAGTACACTCAACTGAGTCTTTTTAACTTACTTTACTTTTATTATATTTTACTTTTACATTTTTTCATATTCATGTACTTATACCTTGCCTTGCTCTGTAATGGTTTGAGCTGTCTTATAACTAAAAAAGTTTAATTAGTAATGTGCACAACATAAAATATATGTGTCTCACTATTAAAAAACAATGTATGCTTTTTACTGAGACCCAATAGAGTCAGAGATTTAGTAATAAAGGAACATATAGACAAACCCTCTCTATAAGTGGAATCCCAAAAGTTCCATCATAGAAAATTCATAGTCCGATTATTGCAGTGTTAAAGAAGACTCTTGAGAGTCAGTTGGACTGCAAGGAGATCCAACCAGTCCATCCTAAAGGAGATCAGTCCTGGGTGTTCATTGGAAGGACTGATGTTGAAGCTGAAACTCCAATACTTTGGCCACCTGATGCGAAGAGCTAATTCATTTGAAAAGACCCTGGTGCTGGGAAAGATTGAGGGCCGGAGGAGAAGGGGATGACAGAGGATGAGATGGTTGGATGGCATCATCAACACAATGGGGGTTTGGGTGGACTCCGGGAGCTGGTGATGGACAGGGAGGCCTGGCATGCTGCGGTTCATGGGGTCGCAAAGAGTCGGACACGACTAAGCGACTGAACTGAACTGAAAGAAGACATCCCTTTTCAATTCATTTTCCAGTTACTGTGTGTTTTATTCATCTTCATCTATGGGATGTGTGGGTCTGGGTATAACCTAGTTTTGGCTTCCCTAGTGGCTCAGCGGTAAAGAATCTGCCTGCCAATGCAGGAAACTCAGGTTTGATCCCTGAGTCAGGAAGATCCTCTGGAGAAGGAAATGGCAACCCACTCCAGTACTCTTTCCTGGAAAATTCCATGGACAGATGAGTCTGATAGGCCTCAGTCCATGGGATCACAAAGAGTCAGACATGACTGAGCAACTTCACTTCACTTCACCAATATTCTTGCCTGGGAAATCCCACGGACAGGGGAATCTGGTGGGCTACAGTCCAGTTCAGTCCAGTCACTCAGTCGTGTCCGACTCTTTGCAACTCCATGAACCGCAGCACGCCAGGCCTCCCTCTCCATCACCAACTCCTGGAGTTTGCCCAAACTCATGTCCATTGAGTCAGTGATGCCATCTAACCATCTCATCCTCTGTCATCCCCTTCTCCTCCTGCCCTCAATCTTTCCCAGCATCAGGGTCTTTTCAACTGAGTTAGCTCTTCGCATCAGGTGGCCAAAGTATTGGAGTTTCAGCTTCAACATCAGTCCTTCCAATGAACACCCAGGACTGATCTCCTTTAGGATGCACTGGTTGGATCTCCTTGCAGTCCAAGGGACTCTCAAGAGTCTTTTCCAACACCACAGTTCAAAAGCATCAATTCTTCTGTGCTCAGCTTTCTTTATAGTCCAACTCTCACATCCATACATGACCACTGGAAAAACCGTAGCCTTGACTAGACAGACCTTTGTTGACAAAGTAATGTCTCTGCTTTCTTGTCCATTGGGTCACAAAAGAGTTGGACATGACTGAGCGATTAAACAACATGAGATGTATAAGAAATAAGCCAATTATTAGGAAATGTGCACCATACACTGAACTGAGAAAGCCCCAAATAATCATAAAGCAGTCATTTTCTGACCCACTCCTCAGAAGATACTACTGATCCCTAGTTGAGATCTGCAGCTGGGTGGAGGATGGGAACCAATTGTCATCTGAGTTCTGTCTGAACTTGCATTATCTCAGAGACTGTCACATTTTTAAGATAGAATAGAAAATCAAGATCAGATAATGCTGAAACACAGATGGTAAAAGGGAAGTATGGTCCCTTGCACCATTCTCATTATCAGAAGGGAGAAAATACACCAGCTTCTCTGGAGAACCCAAGTGTTTTGTAGCAGTGAGTTGTTTAAAAACATGTCTCACTGAGTAAATGGAGAAGATAATGTCCTTTGAAAGTTCCTAAAGTAATTGCAATAACAGGAAAACCTGCTTCTCGTCACTCGTTTTGTTACAGTGAAGGCCAGAACACTGACACAACTCAGCCAAGGCAGTTGTGGAAGGGCCACGATAACACAAGCACAGTGGTTGGTTGTTCCGCCTCATTCCAAGGATAGACGTTAAACAGAAGAGAAACTGAAACACAGATCTTTCAAACCTGCCTCCCCAAACACCACCCTCCCCTCTGGCCATTAAGTAGATAGGGGATGGCAGTCTCCCAGCTTATGTTTCACTGATGAGAATACAGAAAACTAATGTCTTGAGTTGCTAGATCTATACATGTTTTAAAAACAAGTGAGCAGATAGTAAGGTTAGATTTCTTAAGAAAATTAAAGACTTGAAATAGAAACCAGGACAAATACTCCAATGGTTCCTGCAGGGAAATAGGATTTTCCTCAAGAAACAGTTCTCGGGGCTTCAGGTTCAGTACAGTAAATCCAGCGAAAACCTTTATCTTCTCTACCTCCCTACCTTCTGAGACTTAATGATAACACAGGAACAAACCTGGAGTGATAAAGAGAACAGAAAAGTTGCTAGTGGATGAGGGGTTAAAACAAATATGTGGAAGATGGAAAAAGCCTAGAAGCCTGTGGTTAGATAAGAAAAAGTGGATAGCACAGAATATGCAGGAAAGGACTGTCAGTAGAAGAGGGGTCAGTCTCCATGGCAAACCCACAGACGCTTCAGGTGGAGTGGCGGGTACCTTGGGGACAGGAGGCAGGGGGAGGGCTACACCAGAAGGACTGCTTGAAAATGTGTCTAGTACATAGTACAAGACTGTGCCAGACACCTGCCTACACTCCCTCCCCTCTTCTACCATTCCTAAATGCATGGAATACCAACTAACATTTGACTTCTGCCCCCAACCACCCAAAAAAATTTACCTTGAAAAATTGAATAAACTGTGGCAAATTAGGAATGCTAAAGTTGGAAGTCAGTGCCACAAGTAAAGCTCTCCCCATTCCTGCATTTTGGAGTGCCAAATCTCCCCCACAAAAGCTAAAAGACTCCAGCATTCTTAGCCTAAAATGAAGGCAACCAGTGGATAAGTCTATTTATAGAGGCAGCAGCTGGCTGCCTACCAAGAATTTGCGCTCCTCATTCCTTAGTGTGATACTTCCTATGGGAAGACACTGCCCAGCCGGGGACTTCATTTTACAGGCTCTCTCGGACTCAGGTGTAGTCCCCTAACTAGTGAATGTGGGTAAGAGGGATGTGTGTCACTTCCAGGCCAGAGCTTTTGAGAAACCAGGTGTACCTTTTCAGTTACCTGTTTAACCCTCTGCAACAAGAAGCAGAAGCCCCCAGGCCCCAGCATGATGCTGGCAGCACCAATGGAAGAAGCCTGGGACTCTGAATCACCACAAGGAGGAAAGCCACCTTTCAATAAGAAAACTTGCATTGGATTGTGTGACAGATGAGAAACAAACATATATTGCACAAAGCAATAATGATTATTGGGTAATGCAATAATCAGTTATCCCTTCTATATGCACAGAGCTATCCCATAGGAGGACACATCTATATATACAACAGTGAGAAACTCCCCAAAGCTATCTAGAACAGTCCCATTTGTAAATATAATGGGCAACTAAAGATCACAAGATCACAAGAAAGAAAACAAACAACATTAAAGGAGAAAGACCAGGGGACTCCCCTGGCGTGCTAGTGGTTGAGACTTTGCCTTCCAATGCAGGGGTTGTGGGTTTGATCCCTGGTTAGGAAGTTAAGATTCCACGTGCCTTGCAGCCAAAAAACCAAAACATAAAAGCAATATTATAACAAATTCAATAAAGGCTTAAAAATGGTCCACATCAAAAAATTTTTAAAAAGAGAAAGACCAACATAAATAGTACTACTCTTAACAGAAAAGCACAGACTATCTATGGAATAGACATAGAAACTTTAAAATTTTTAAATTAGCATCATCAGAGAGATTTGAAAAGATACTGCTTCCAGAAAGTTAGAATTGAATGCTCCAAGCTCTCATCCTGATCTCTCCCACACACCAGAATAAAAGTCCAAAAGGAGAAAGACTTCTTGGAAATTAAGCATATAATTGCTGAAGTTTTAAAAATCAGTAGAGACTTGAAAAACAAAGTTTAGGACCTCTCTTAGAACATAAAGCAAAAGACAAAATGCAAGAAAACTTTAGAGAAAAGATGAAACAAAATCCAGAAGGTCCAATATCCAACAAATAGAAGTTCAAAAAAAAAGGGAAGAATTAATATATATATTAATAAGTATATTAGTATATATATTTGCCTAGAAGCAATAGATGATTAGTTCTCACCCAGTAAATGCAAGGAGGGCTTTCAGTCACTAAATGAACTTATTAGAATGCTTACTGAGCACTGTAAAGATGATACATACTAATATTCTCAGAAAAATTACAGATAGGCTGAGTAGCTTGGATTTGGATCAAAAATGGCAGTAGAAAAAATATATTAATTAATTTTGCTAACTGTAATAGATGGTTTACTGGAACCCCTCATAGAGTTCTTCAAAAGGGCTTAACAGATTTTATTTTAACAAGACATAGTAAAGAGGAAATGGTTCAAAAGACGTCATCAATCTTTTCTTTAGCTAAGAACTGTGCTTCATTTAAAGGAAATACAGTTTCAAACTGGAACTTCCTTCTCAAGAAGTGGTATGATGTTACAACATTGATTTAACATACAAGCTTCAATAAGGATAAAGTTTACACAATTCACCTTAATTGGAATTTATCATATTAGTCAATGTAAGTCGCTATGGGTCACAATTATTATAACTATAACAAAAAACATAATGAAAAGTTGAATAAACCAGTCAAGTTCATAACCACTCTGATTTTTTTAAAATACAAATAAAATATAACTTTCAAAAAAATCCATTCAATAACCATGATCACACTAGATTTCATTCTAATTTTTAAAAAACACTTAGGTAATCACATAATATCAAATATTCAATACAGTGAATCCCACTTTGTTAAGCAAAAAAAATTAATAGAAAACAAGTAGTCAGATTTTTAGCTCTTCACAGCATATGCTGTATATAATTAAAGTTTTGCTTATATATGTGTGTGTAAGCAAAACTTTTATTTTTTAAGCAAAATCAAAGTTTTGAGCAAAATCAAAGTTTTGCTTATACATATATGTGAGTATATTTACATATATATGTACATATATCCGGGCTTCCCAGGTGACGCTAGCAGTAAAGAACCCACCTGCTGATGCAGGAGACATAAGAGACCTGGGTTCAATCCCTGAGTCAGGAAGACCCCGTGGAGGAGGACAAGGCATCCCACTCCAGTATTCTTGCCTGGAGAATCCCATGGACAGACGGAGCCTGGCAGGTTATAGTCCATAGGGTAACAAAGAGTCAGACATGACTGAGCACGCACACACACATGTATATATCTTCCAGAGTTAAAATCATAAGATCATAAGTGTTCCTAGTAAAAGAGAGAAATGATTGTCAAGCAAAATGAATGAAAAAAGACCATCCAGACACAATATCATAAAACTTTAGAACAACAAATATTGAGATTTTTAATTAATTAATTAATGGTTTTTATTGTGGTAAGAACACATAATACAAGATCTATCTTTTTAACAAATCGTTAACTTACAGACACACTGTTGTAGAGCAGATCTCTAGAATTCATTCATCTTGCATAACTGAAACTTTAAACCCATTGAACAGCAGCTCCCCATTTTTCCCTCCCTCTACCCTCTGGTAACCACCATCCTACTCTCTGCTTCTATGAATTTAACTATTTTAGATACCTAATATAAGTGGAATCTTGCAACATTTGTCCTTTTGTGACTGGCTTATTTCCCTTAGCACAATGTCCTCAAGATTCATTCATGTTGTTACATTTGGCAGAATTTCCTTCTTTTACTGCTAAATAATATTCCATTGTATTATTATATTTTTTAATCCATAAACGGACATTAAGGTCTTTCCACATCTTGCCTATCATGAATAATGCTACAATGAACATGAGAAAAGAAGATTTTTAAAGCCTTTAGAGAGGAAGACGGCTTCCCTGGTGGCCCAGTGGTAAAGAATCCACCTGCAAAACAGGAGATGTGTGCAGGAGATACAGGTTAAATTCCTGCATTGGGAAAATATCTTGGAGAAGGAAAAGGCAACCCACTCCAGTATTTTTGCCTGGAAAATCCCATGGACAGAGGAGCCTGGTGGGCTACAGTACATGAGGTCACAAAAGATTCAGATATGTCTCAGGGACTAAACAACAACAAAAGAGAGGAAGAGGAAAAAAGTAACTAACCAAGGAACAATCGGAGAAGGCAATGGCACCCCACTCCAGTACTCTTGCCTGGAAAATCCCATGGACGGAGGAGCCTGGTAGGCTGCAGACCATGGGGTCGCTAAGAGTCAGACACGACTGGGCGACTTCACTTTCACTTTTCACTTTCATGCATTGGAGAAGGAAATGGCGGCCCCCTCCAGTGTTCTTGCCTGGAGAATCCCAGGGACGGGGGAGCCTGGTGGGCCACTGTCTATGGGGTCGCACAGAGTCGGACACAACTGAAGTGACTTAGCAGCAAGGAACAATAATAAACTAACATCTAACTTCTTATCAGGAATTCCTGTGCTAGAAGATAGTGGAGCAATACCTCCATAGTTCTGGGGGTGGAGGGAAGTTTGAATACAAAATTCCATGCTCTGCCAAACTATAAATCAATACAAAGGCATACTAAAGACATTTTCATATTTACAAGTACTCAGAGATTTCATCTCCCATCTGTTCTTTATGATGCAGGTTTTTAGATACATATTCCAGAGAAATGAAGTGTAAACCAACAAATAGGAGATATAGAACATATAAAAGAGTAGAATTAATCCAGGAGTCTAATGACAGACAATTCCAGGGTGAGACTGTTTACAAAACAATTTAAATCATAGTAAGAAGTCAATGGGCCTCAAGCACAATGTCTTCAAGAAGAAAAATGAAATTTAGTCTTTGCAAAAGATAGAATGACCATGGAAATAGATGAAATCAGAAATATGGTATAGAAAATATTTTTTTCAACAAGATAAAAGAAAGACTTTTGGGAATTCAAAGGGAGACAAAGAAAAATTGCATTTCTAAAAACTCATGATTCAAATATGGAATCAGATAAAATGTGGCAAAATTTTACACAATTTATGAAATTATAAAAGAATGACTGAATTTGGACACTAGAACATTCTTCTTCAAGGAGCCCAGAGATCATGACCTTGGACCTCTGAAAAAAGAAGCAATTTGTGTACATTACTTGGCTATGCAGTGAACAATAATTAAATAAGCATAATAATATAAATTGAAAAAAAGTTGAATTTTAACTTTCAGAATCAACCTGTAAACAATAGATGAGATCTTACTTACAAAGCAGAATAGAGACATAAACGTAGAGAACAAACGTATGGATACCAAGCAAGGAGGTGGGATGAATTGTGAGATGGGGATTGACATATATACACCATTAATACTGTGTATAGAACAGATAACTAATGAGGATTTACTGTGTAGCACTGGGAACTCTACTCCTAAATGGGACGGAAATCCAAAAAAAGAGGGGATATATGTAAGCATACAGCTGATTCACTTTAATGTACAGCAGAAACACAACACTGTAAAATAACTATACTCAAACAAAAATTAATTTTAAAATACATGAAAGGTGGGTTACAATAAAAAATTAACTCAGCATTAACCTTGTAAATGTAAAAGCAGAAGTATAGTTGACAAAGTATGATAGGTAGAAGAGCAGAAAATTGAAAAAAAAGGAGTTACTAGTCTCATCAAAGTAAATCCAGAATGTGACTGCTTCTTACCAATTCCATGAGCACTCCCTGCTCAGACCTCCCATCATCTCTGTCTGTGTTACTGTAATAGGTGTTGTTCAGTTGCTCAGTCATGTCCAACTCTTTGCAAACCCATGGACTACAGCACGCCAAGCTTCCCTGTCCTACATCATTTCCCAGAGGTTTGCTCAAACTCATGTCCATTGAATCAGTGATGCCATTCAACCAATCTAATCCTCTGTCCCTCCTTTCTCCTCCTGCTCTCAATCTTTCCCAGCACCCAGGTCTTCTCCAATGAGTTGGCTCTTTCCATCAGGTGGCCAAAGTATTGGAGCTTCAGCTTCAGCCCCAGTCCTCCCAATGAACATTCAGGTTGATGTCCTTTAGAATTGACTGGTTTGATCTCCTTCTGTCCAAGGGACTCTCAAGAGTCTTCTCCAATACCACAGTTCAAAAGCATCAATTCTTCAACGCTCAGACTTCTTTATGGTCCCACTGTACATGACTACTAGAAAAAACTATAGCTTTGACTAATATGGGCTTCCCTGATAGCTCAGTTGGTAAAGAATCTGCCTGCAATATAGGAGACGATTCCTAGATTGGGAAAATCTGCTGGAGAAGGGATAGTCTACCCACTCCAATATTCTTGGGCTTCTCTTGTGGCTCAGCTGGTAAAGAATCTGTCTGCAATGCAGGAGACCTGGGTTCGATCCCTGGGTTGGAAAGATCCCCTGGAGAAGGAAAAGGCTACCCACACCAGTATTCTGGCCTGGAGAATTCCATGGCCTGTATAGTCAACAAGGTCACAAAGAGTCGGACCCAACTAAGTGACTTTCATTTTCACTTTTCACTTTGACTATATGGACCTTTGTCAGCAAAGTGGTGTCTCTGCTTTTCAATATGCTATCTAGGTTTGTCACAGTTTTTCTTCCAAAGAGCAAGCATCTTTTAATTTCATGGCTACGGTCAGCATCCACAGTGATTTTCGAGCCTCTCTAACTAGTCTCTCTGCTTCCAACAACATCTCCCTACACTTATTCTCAACATAGAAGCTATACAAATTCTTCTAAATACAAGTCAGACCACGGTTACTTCTCTGCTCAAAATCTGCAATGGCTTCCCATTGCACGCAGAGTACAGTGAAGTTCCTTCTATTGGTCCATATGGCCCTACATCATCTCATCCTCTGTCATCTCTCAGACCTCCTTGTCTATCACCTTGCCCTTTACTCACTCCATTTCAGCTATGCCAGCCTCCATGCCAATCCTTGAATGTGCCAGGCACACTCCAATTTTGGGGGGCTTTTACTATTTCCTCTGCCCAGAATGCTCTTCCCTAAAATAATTCACTTGCAGAACTCCCTCCCTGCCTCTCAGTCTTTGCTCAAATATCATATGGTGCTGGTGGTAAAGAACTCACCTGCCAGTGTAGACATAAGAAACACGGTTCGATCCCTGAGTTGGGAAGATTCCTTGGAGGAGGGCATGGCAACCCACTCTAGTACTCTTGCTTGGAGAACTCCATGGACAGAGGGGCCTGGCGGACTACAGTCCATAGGGTTGTAAAGAGTCAGACGTGAATGAAATGACTTAGCACACACGCACACACCTCTCAATGAGGCCAAATCTGACCACACTGTTTAAAATTGTTACTCCTACCTGTCTGACTCCTGATCCCTTTTCACTTTGTTCTACTTTTCTTTTTCACTGAACTTATCACTGGTTCCAGTATAATCTAAGGGTCTCAACATCCAGCTCCTCAGTTGAATGTAAGTGCCAATGAGGCTGAGATTTTTGTTTGTTCACTGAGCACTTAGAATAGTGCCTGTCACCATAGTGGGTATTCAGTAAGTAATCGTGAAATGAGTAAATATAGCTTAGGCATCATGAGATTATATGAGACTGATGGGACAAAGCCTAAAGCCTTAAGTATATTATTAAGAAATATAAAAGCAACCAAAAATAAAGCTATAATAGTAAATATCAAAACCCAGAAGGGATAGCTAAATTCTTCTTTTTATTGTGGATAGTGAATAGATAATGTCTTTTAAATGGAGAAACTAACAAGTGGCAGCAACAGCATATAAATTGAAAGCCTGGAGACAATTACTAGAATTCTGAAAAGAAAAAGTTCCTAAGAAGTGGCTGCTACTTCTGTGTGTGTGTGTATAGTATAAACACAGAAACAAAGACTTGAAGGCTATATACCAGATAACTTGCCATTGTAACTTCTCAAGAAAACAAAGGGGTATATAATAAAATTAAAAGTAATAAAAGGGTAAAAATCAGTAATTATTTAAAATGATTTTAAACCTATTACCAAATAAAGGAAAGTTGTTTGTCTCTGGAAAGTGAGATTGAGAAGTGGGGCAGACAGCTGTTGTTTTTCAGTATAAATTCTTCAATAACATTTTATTTTTATCATGTATATGTATTACTGTAATAAAACTGAAAGAGAAAATTAATTTTTTAAAAAAAGAAGGAAAGAAGAAACAGTTTTAGTTTTACTCCAGCACATGGACAAACACCCAACAGATTCCACAAAAACCATCATGGCCAAGATGATCACCAAATGATCACCATGGTCAGGAAAAATAAAATGAGATGAAATAACACTACACATTTGGCTTTAATAATTTTCAGTTTCTACATGTATGGATTTCCAAATGTTCCTCTATTATCTCAAATAGTCTCTTCTTTGAAATCAAAGGCTTCTTCTCACATACACCTGTCCATTACTAGAGAAATTACTCCAATATTTTAGCATTTGCCTTATTTTCTCCTTTCTGGATCATGTGGGTTGGTGTTGCCCCTTTGTGGGTTTGCCAAAAGCAAAAGCAACAAGCCAAACCAAGTATCTGTAACTCAACAGCAGGAGATTTATTACTTTCACATAAAAGAATGTTAGAACAGAAATACTATAATCATTAAACCAGGATGAGGCCCAGCCCAGTGGATGGTGTAACATTAGACACCACGGTCTCAGGGAACAACCTGCTTCTTCCCACTCTCTAGAGCCCCGGAGACTTGCCTTCTTCCTCTACCTCACTCTCCCTATCCAGTCATCCTCTAGGAAGTCCTAGACTATAATCTAAAATACATCATGAACCTTTCACACTCCCTAGTTACGCATATTCCTGTCTCTCAGTTGGGCTACTATAATAATACTTTTAAAGTGAAAATAGTCACAAACACTTCATAATACTTGCTGTGGGTCAGGCACTCCTCTGAGTACTTTACATATATTAGCTCATTTGTTCCTCTCACAACCTTATAAGGCATTCCAGTACATTACCACTTTAGGATGAGGAAACATGCACAGAGAATAAATGACTTGCCCAAAGTCACACATCTGCAAAGTGGAGAAGCCAGCAATCACTTCCCAACTCACACTCTGCGTTCACACCTGTCATCCTCTGATCTCACGCCCACCTCAGCAGCCTGTGTGATTGTCTGAAACACTTAACCCTTACCAGAATCAGAAACTCTCTTAAGGTGAGAACAGAGACGAGTTTTATTCTTTTCTTCCCAAAAGCCTGATCAAACCAGCTCTGGAGGACAGATTCTTTCTTAGTACCTAGGAGAAATGCCTTGACTTTTTTTTTGGTGCTCTCAGTTAATAAAAATTCTTCTTTTTAGTCACAAAATAGTCTCATTTCAATAATAAAAATACCCAGTCCAGTGTGTTTGTCAAAACCTGAATTTCATTACAGTCAATGCGTCCTCCCACCATCCACCCAAACTGCTTAGTCTGGGGGCTTTGGTGGGGGGGGGGAATAGGGAGGGTCAGCTCGTTTCTTCTTGCCCTTTTCCTTCTCATTCTCTCAGCAGGCCTTGGGTCAGCTAGGGGTGGAGGAGCCAGAAAAGGGAGATAAGGAAATTCCTTATTTGACAGGTACAGATGTAACCTAGTGTTGGTATACTCTGGCTGCAGCAGGTATTTAAAATTAACTCTTGCTCTCAGGGATGTTTTTGTGAGCACCCTGGATATACCCCTGTGGGTTCTTCTGACCATAGCTTCCTTGAAGCAAGGCAAAGCCTCCATCTTAGCTGGACACTTCCACCCCCACCCCAACCTCAACCTCACTTTCTGCCTCTGAATCTGATGGCACAGTATAATTGCGTGTACTACTTTGTGGATATATGGCCAGAGACTGCTTATCTGTTTACCAAGCATTTCCATTTTCCTCCTGGGCATACGATTGGACTGCATTTCCCAGCCTCCCCTGCAGTTAGATGCAACCAAGTGACTAAGTTCTAGCCAATAGAATGTTGGCAGAAAAAGACCACTTCCAGGCCTGGAAGCCTTCCAAGTTTGAGTTGATTACAGTTGTGAACCTCATCTAGAAAACCTGGGTTGACAGGGGTTCTGCCACTTACTGACTGTGTAATCTTGAGAAAGTTGCTTAATCTCCCTGTGCCTCACTCTCTTCATCTATAAAGTTTAAATAAGTGAATAAATGAAGGTGCTTAGACTAGAACAATGACTAGTACATAGTAAGTGCTCAATAAATGCTGATATTATTGTTATAATGTAATTTTATTATCATAGAATAACTATTAATAGCCATAAATATATGCAATAAGAGACAGGTTCACCAGCCTTAAATTGATAAGGTAGAGAAAGCAGACATTTTTCACATTATAAAGGAATTTTAAAAATCATAACCAATAAACATGGATTTGACTATGTAAGAGGTAAGAGATAGTACAGAAATTTAGAATTAAAGTCTTAGAAAGCTCTGCCAATTAAAGATTAACCAGAATGAAAGTAAAAGAACTCTGAAAATATAACAGAGTCATTCAGATTTGATTGATAGCCCCCAAATCAGTTTATACACCACTTTTCAAGAATACATCAGTGTGAAGTTAAAGCACATCTGTGTTTTTCAATACCTAAGCACCTCTAATCAGCAAAGACAGATGGGAGCCTTTCCCTCCTGCCTCTGTCCCTCTATGCCACATAATCACAATATCCCCTGCTACTGATGACTTCTATCTGGAAGTCAGCACCATCATTCTTACTGGAGCCGAGGCTTATCAAACTAGTGCACAGCTGATATATTTGACCCAAAACAGGGTTTCCACAACTGCAGGTGCTTGATTAGTTAAGATATGTGTTAAGAAATCATCTGCTCTAAAGATAAAGCCAAAGTTTGAAGCAAATCACTGGATAATTTTGATAAAAGTTACTTTTAAATCAGTTGTTTGTGCATTCATCTCGGTTTCCTTTCTTTCATGTTATTGCAAAAAAAAATTTTTTTCTTTTATTTTTTATTATCCACAGTGTTATTATGGGTTTGTTTGAGAGAGGGGTTGGTCTTGTTTTGTTTTATTTTGCTTGCTTCACAGTAAAACCACCTGGGTGAGATTTTGACACAACCTCCTTTGGCCAAACTGATTTGCCATGTACACAGCAGTCTTCTTGTTCCTACAATGCAACTTCCCATCTTCTCTTAGCTAGTATTTTGAATTGTGCCAAAGAAAGGAAATGATACTGCGTGTCTCAATGTATCTTAAATCTTGGCTCCCCCCTCAAAAAAAAAAAAATAAGAGGGGCTTTTTATAAAGATAGCTTTTAGGATTTAAAAGAGAATTTTAAATGAGTAAAGATTAATATAACTTTAAAATATGAAACTAAATAGGCCCACTGCATATTCCTACCGTAATTCTTTTCAGTTTGAAAGTGAAAAACCAGATAGGGAGTAAGGTTCTGCTTAGAACAATTTGTGCTATAAATAGATGCACTTTTCATGATGGATCTTCCTTATCCACATTCTTTGGAGGTATTCTGGTAAAATAATTGTTAAAGCCTTTAAAATTTTTTTTTAATCTTAAACAATTATATTGAAACCTGAATTTTCCTTCTTAGATTGTACAAGTAAAAATTACACTTTCCAACTGGGAAATTATATTGGATCCCATTTGTCATGATAATGACAGTAGTTGTTTGGGGGCCATTTATTTGAAATATATTAACTACATGACATTTAATCTAGAAAGCCCCTGTTTAAGTGTTCAAAGAATATATAAGCTAAAATCTATGTCCAGTCCATCCAAGGATGGGTGCTTCTTTTGTTGTTAAAAATAAAAATCTGCTGTGCTATTTTAAGAATCTCCTTGGTTAAAGATTTTGAACACAGTGAAAAATCTATACACCTCAGACACTTGGCTAGCCAAGAAGGTCAGGTTAAGGTTGCAAGAGACATTTCTCCAACTCATCAATCTGAGAACATAATACACTTAAGTAATAAAGGAAACAACATTGAATATAAGTAACCTAGACACTCATTATTACCATAATGCAAAATTCAAGGTGTCCCCTAGTGTACTTCATATTTTCATTACTAGACTGTTAAAGTGAGTTGAATATATAAATTTCCAGAATACAGTATAAATATATTTCTTTCCTACAAGAACATATTTTTTATATCAATCTTATTCCTTCCTTCCCTAAATCTGCTTAAAGTATCACCATCCTCTCTGTCAAGGAGGTTTATAACACCCTAGTCTTTTTTTTTACTTCTTTCCTTATTCCATCACCATACGCAATGAGTTGCCAGGTCCTACTGATTCTAGCTTTACAATAACCTCTTGTGAGTCTTCTTTTCTCTAACGACTCTGCTAATATCCTAACTCAGAGCCTCACGACCTATTGTCCGCACTGCTGTAGTAACTAGCCTTCTATTGGCCCCTGCATTAGCCCCTTCCTACTCCGATCTATCTTATATGTGCCTGTCAGCTTAATGTTCCTAATGAACAACTCTGATTTTTCATACCCTTGTTCAAATGCTTCACAATCTACAAAGTGAAGTGTAGACTACCCAGCCTAGCATTTAAAACCAGGTTCTGGCCACAGTCTGTGTTTTGAACCCATTTTGTTCTGTTTTGTTTTTTCCTACTCCTTTTTATAGCTACTTTTTTATGTGTTTCAGCTCAGACTTTTCTCCTCCCTAACTTTGTGCTTCCCTTCCTCTCTCCATTGGCTCGTCGGAAATGCCTTTCCTTCCTCCTCTGCATCTGCAGATCTTACGCTTCCTTCAAGACTCAAGGTCTAGCTCATTGCCACATCCTCCACAAAGCCTTCTCTTAATGTCTCATGTGGAAGTAACTGCTTCCTCTGAGGTACACTGGTAGGTATGAAAATGCCTCTTTCTCAACTTTGTTCTGTTTTAATTTCGCCTACTCTGAACTCCTTGAGAAGATCCAATTCTTATTTGCTTTTTTAATCCTCCAATTGAATGGTTGCATGTTGGATACATATATATATCCAATAAAAAAGACATTTAAGATAAGCACGAGTTTCATGTAAAAGAAGACATGATCTAATGCATAGAAAAACACTGGGCGATATTATAGCTAGATACCAATAAAAAAAAAAAAAGAACACTGAAAAGGAATAAATATTTATATCTAGGGTTTCCCCGGTGATCCCCAATGGTTAAGAATCCACCTTGCACTGCAAGGGAATCAGTTCGATCCCTGATCTGAGAAGATCCCACATGCCATGGAACAACTAAGCCCAGCACCCCAACTACTGGGCCCAGGTACCACAACTACTGAAGCAGGCATGCCCTAGAACTGGTGCTCTCCAACAGAAGAAGTCACTGCAAGGAGAAGCCTGCACACCACAACCAAGAGTAGCCCCTGCTCATCGCAAGTAGAGAGGGCCTGAGCGCATCAGGGAAGACCGACCACAGCCAGAAAACATAAAAACAAATAAGTCTTTTTTAAAAATTGTATCTAAGCAATAATATACAGTAATCTTTTCTAAGAAATATCTCCTCAAAGTATTTATTTTCACTGATGCAAAATTTATGAGGCATTTTTAGTGGACAACCATGCCTAATTCTTCACTTCTATACTTTCTTTATTATTAATACCAACTAGTGCTGCTGATATGGCTCTAGGTAGTTGAAATAACATTTGAAACATCATCAATTCCTATTGAGACCAACAAGAACAAAACTGAATTGAACTGAATTGAAATACTATCAATCCAAATACAACCAAACCCATCACCTGGTGATTTATTTCATGAAAAATAGAGTCAAAGTCTGTTTTTGTTTTACTGTACACCTTTGAGATCACCTTTAAAACATCATCCAATTCCTTTTTTTCCTCACTTGCCCAGCAAAGAGCTTAGTACACAGAGAAACACTCGCTAAATATTGAACGAATGAATCTTCAAAATTAGAGTGCTAATATTATTTGTCATCTACTAACTCTGAGTGATAATGCTATACTCAGAAATCAAGTCAATAATAAGCTGGACAGAAAATAGCTGCTCTGTAAATATGTTGAGTTTAATTAATGTGGGAGCTTCCCTGGTAGCTCAGCTGGTAAAGAATCCGCCTACAGTGCAGGAGACCCTGATTCAATTCCTGGGTCGGGAAGATCCCCTGGAGAAGGGATATGCTACCCACTCCAGTATTCCTGGGCTTCCCTGGCGGCTCAGAGGGTAAAGCATGCATCTGTAATGTGGGAGACCTGGGTTAGGAAGATCCCCTGGAGAAGGGAAAAGCTACCTATGCCAGTATTCCTGCCTGGAGAATTTCAAGGACAGAGCAGCCTGTCAGGTTACAGTCCATGGGGTCACAAAGAGTTGGACACGACTGACTGACTTTGATGTAGTCACTCACTCAATATAATTTTAGAGCTGGAGAGGGTCTTAGGGATGATCTGCTTTCTGGTAATTGCTTTTTCCTCTATGTGCCCCAGTGCTTTTTTGCATAGATTATTGAAGCACAGTATTAGCAAGTATTTATTTAGCTTTTCTCCATGTTAACTCCTTGAAGGCAAAGACCTTAGGATGACCCACCTTCCCCAGGTAGCCTGATGCTTGGCAGGTTGTAGGCACTCAGATACTTGCTGAGTGAATAAGAGTGAATCTAGACCTCTGACACCCAACATGGCAGCACTTAGCCACATGTGGCTATTTAAATTACTTATAATTAAATAAAAATTAAAATTCAATTCTTTAATCATCCCAGCCATATGTCAAGTGTTCAGTAACCACATGTGGTTATTGACTACCATTACTGAATAGTACAGAGAAATTTCCATCATTGCAGAAAGTTCTATTGAACTATGCTGGTCCAGACTATTTCCCTCATTTTGCAGAACAAAATGAGCTCAGGGAAGTTAAACCATCAGAAGCAGAACTGGGATTAAAATCTGAAACTCCTAAATCACTCACTGTTCATTGTTGTTAAGTCATAACTATGATCCATTCTAACTTAGGGCCAGTGATACAGCAAGCATAGTCTTTAACTTATGGTTGTCATGGAAGTTATTAGATTTTTGTACTGTAATTGATCAATTTGCAGGTTTTATAAACAAAACTGTACTTAGAAGTTCTACATACCTCTGACATAAAGGAGAAAATAACACCAATTTTTAAAATGTTTTCTGGGTGCCTATCTAAAAAAATACAATACTCTGGTCCTATGCCAGTTTAATTAGAAAATGCATAGGATAGGTTCTGGTTTAATGTTTGCTTTTTGGTTTCATTTCTTTAAAGTATTCCTCTTTGATTTACTAATTTATAAAAATTACTGGGATCTAAATCAACAAATTAATAAAGTTTGCTCAGATTTAAGATTCAAGGTTGATTTGGCTTGAATTTTTAGAAGACTTTCTACCTGTTTTGAGAGCATCAGTAATTTCTAAAATGCTCTTAGAGAAAGAACCTTATTTTCTATAACTTCCATAATGTATTTGTTTGTGAAATTAGTATTTAGTATTCTCTGGAAAGAAAAATCTAGTTCTACCCAGTAAGAATAATTATAAAGAGGTGAGGAAATAATCATTCATGTGGTTACCTTAACATTAGGCTATCAAGGTGACAAGGAAAGGAAGGACCAAATGAAAATTTAAGGAGTCCCCAAATGCTATCAGTTTAGAACACTTAGTCTTATCACACTGGCTCAGTTAAAAAACCCTTCTCAATCCACTCTAGTTATATTCTGACTGGCAAGGAGCTGCTGAACAAACATTGTAGTTTCTGATAGAAAAGTGTACAATCTAGCGCTTGTTTTTAAAAGAACCACAAAGGCAATTTGCTGTCTTTCCATAGAAACTCGAAAAAAGGTAAAAAGAACTACTGATGAGATCAAGTTCTAGAATTAATGGAGGCACTTCAGAAAGTAATCTGATTCTTTCATTGAAAGCTTTTATCCTTTCATCAGGCAGACAAGTCAAGTAGTCAAGACAGTCAAATGTCAGTACTTAGATATCAATAATGACCTTATTTAACCACAGAACCAAAAAAGGAGGATGTGTTTTTATTGTCATATTTCCTTTGAAGTGAAATTAAAACCATTTTGCTTGGCTGGGAAAGTTGTTATCCAAACTCCTGTGTCATACTGTCCTATGATCACTCCTCAATAATGCTAGCATAGTTTGTTTTAGACAACGGAAAATTAAGACAAGTATTTGATTTACCATTCTTAGAATATATGCTTTTGCAAACAACCCAGTATAGGAGTGCTTCCCTGAAATGGATAATATAGAAAAAAGATCTCATGAACTCTCAATGGTAATCTAAATTACTATAATTAAAAGATTTTATAAATGTATTTTAAACATAAAATTAGACCTTGTAACTTTATATAACTATAAAACAACATAATTTACAAATTAAATGCATCATAATATGCTAAACAAATATCTCAAATTAATGACAATAGTTGAGTATTCATTCAGCAAACATTTATTTGAGGATCTACTCTGTTCCAGACACAGAAAATATAATACTGGCTGGTACAACAAATGTACCCCAAATTTCAGTGGTTTTAGAAATTAAATGTAGTGAAACAAGCCACTCACCCAAGGACAAATACCATAAGAGTCCATTCACATGAGGTACCTAGAAGAGTCAAATCCATAGATACAGGAAGTAGAATGATGGTGGCCAGGGGCTGGGGCACAGGAACACGGGGAGATATTGTTTAATGGGTACAGAGTTCCAGTTTGGGATGACAGAAAAGTTCTGTAGATGAATGGTGGTTGTACAACAGTGTGAACGTACTTCATATCACTGGACTGTATACTTAAAAATGATTAAGATGGTAAATGTTATATGTATTTTATCACAGTTTTTAAAAATCACACACACACACACACACACAAATTAGATGTTAAATTCTCACACTTCACAAACCAATATCCTGGTCAGTGGATTTGGGAGAGTGAGTGAGGGACTCTGCTGTAAGCTGCTAGTAGAAATGCACAGGCTGACAGAGGCTTTCTCATTTTCAACACTTGGCTTCCAAGGCTAGCTTAAATCAACATCCAGCCATTAGATGGGTTAAGAGTGAAAGAATCACATTCAGGAGATTTGTATGGACCAGGTCTGGAATATGCACTTATTTCATTGGCTGGGAGTCAGTCTGCAGCAGCGTCTAGTTGCAAAGGAGACTGGAAAATACTCAGGAAGAAGAGAAAACAGGTTTGGTGATGACCTAGCACTCTAGGCCATAGCCTCACCACTTGGTCATAAGATATCCATTTCATCCTTTTTCCCCAAATAGATAATCTCCAAGAGAGATAATTTCAAATCTCACCTGGTTACTTCATCCAGTTCAAAGTACAGGATCTCCAGGTAACCACACAGGCTTCTCCATCAGGTCTGGATGTAACTTCACATCATTTTGTGGCCTAGTGATTCTCACCCATGGGTGATTTTGTTCCCCAGGAAACAATAGGCAAGTTCTAGAGAAATTTTTGATCATCACAACTGGGAAGGAGGAATATGCTACTGGCATGTTGTGGATAAAGGCCAGGGATGCTACTAAAATTGTACAATACACAGGACAGCACCATACCCACCCTAGAACTGTCTGGTCCAACATGTCAATAGTGATGAGAAACTCACTGTGACCTATGGAATAAGATATCTTCACTAGTCACACCCCGTATATAATGATGGAACAAATGTATTGCAATAAATACTTCCAGGTGGAAAAAGGGAGAAGGGGAGGCACTGGCCCATTGCAAAGATGAAATTCTGCATGGAGGCTTTGTGATGGCCCTGAACTGGCAGTGGGTAGAGCTCCTAGGTTGGACCATATTAGTCTTTTCTGCAAGGAGCCCACTTCCCCTTGTGCATTGTCCTCTTTGGTCACCGACTCTGCCCTCTGAAGTTTTTCTTCTAAAGCCACATGTGAAGTGGGTGTCCAGAATTATGGCTTCCTTGTGGAAATTACAGCTTTTAATACAGGCTCATGATTTCTTTAGCAATACAATTCCTCAAAAATGGAAAGACTTTCTGATCTGTTTGCATCCAGTCAGTTTCATAATGCCACTAACACTAAAGTTCTTTCCTAGAGATAATTTGTTATCCTAATTGATTTCCTTGCTTTTTCACCCCATGCTTCTCATCCTCTCAACATGAGAGACCATCAGACCTAAATGTGGAGGCCACACCCTAAATCTAATCTTTGCTGCATGGCTGAGTCTTAATGGGCCCTTGCTGCGCAAAAGCTTTTTTTAATCTTATTTCCTATTCTTTGAAGTACAGAGTAGTAGACTCTTCCAATCCCTTGAGTCTCCAAATGGCTGTACTCTCTATATTCCTCTTCAGTTATGCTTGCAAACCTGTTTATTATTGCATGAGCGTGTCTCACTTTTAATATCTTGCTAAATGCAGCCAGTAAACATAACCTCTGCCCGTGTGTGCTAAGTCCTTCAGGCATGTCCGACTCTTTGTGACCCCATGGACTATAACCCGCCAGGCTTCTCTATCCATGGAATTTTCCAGGCAAGAATACTGGAGTGGGTTGCCATTTCCTTCTCCAGAGGATCTCCCCAATCCAGGGATTGAACCCGCATCTCCTGTGGCTCCTGCATAGCAGGCAGATTCTTTACACTGAGCTCTGCCCAACTGGTTCAAACATAACCTACAAACATTTCATTTTCCAACCTCTTCTAGAACTATGGGCATTGTAGCAATGTATAAAAGAAGGACACTTTGCCTTTTGAAACAACATGGATGAACATCGAGGTATGAATTCACTTATTCATCATAAGTGAATAACTCAAATAGTGAAAGACTTATATGTGGAACTCTAAAAAAACCAAATTCATAGATACAGAGAACAGATTGGTAGTTGACAGAGGAAAGGTTTGGAGGGCTGGGAAAAATGGATAAAGAGGGTCAGAATGTACAAACTTCCACTTATAAATAAGTTCTGGGGATGTAGTGTGCAATATCATGACTATAGTTAATAATAATGTATTGTGTATTTGAAAGTTGCTAAGTAGATCTTATAAGTTCTCATTAAAAACACAAAAAAATTGTAACTATATGAGGTGATTGATGTTAACTAAACTTATGATGGTAATCATTTCACAATATATACCTCTATCAAATCATTATGTTGTACATCCTGAACTAATACAATGTTACATATTGACTGTATCTCAATAAAACCGAGGGACAAAAATTTATTGCAAATGTGGGCAGCTGTTCTCCAGGTGCTTACTCAGTGATCTGGGCTGCTTCAATATTGTGGCTACTACATCTGAGCACACGGTTTCCTCCATGAAAATTGAAGCAGGGCAGAGAAAGGCTAGAGAATTGCTCAAAAGCTTGTCACTGTCTCATTCTGGAAATGATGTATTACTTCTCATATCTTACTGGCTAGAGCTAGTCACATGGCCCTACTGAACTGCAAGGGGATTGATAAATGTAAACTCCCATGTGCCCAAGAAGTAAAAAAGGACTGGATAATAGTGGCATCTGATGTTTGCCACAAATGAATTCAATAGTCTGTTAACGTCTACTCCACCAGCCCTTCCAAGGACTCTGAACTGCTTGACTGATAGCTGTTTGTTTCAGGTTTCTACAGTGAACCCTGGCTGAACCAGATGTGCACTGATAGCTTTCTATCCCCTAAACTCCATCACTCTCCACCCTTTGGTGCCTTCCTCTGTGCCTCAGGAGGCCATCTTCTACCAACTGCATCTTCCAGGTTTCTTTGCCCTCTCACTTCGATTGGTTTTGGATCATGGGAAGTAAGCAGCAGGAGATCAGAAAGCAGGAGATGAAAGAGGTCAGGATATTTAACCCCCCTCCTTTCAACACCCCACCAGTCTGTGCTTTCCTTAGTCTGCAGTTCTGTAAAGAATCCTTTCATTAAAATTTCCTTATTTAAACACTTTAAGTATGATGTCTATTTCTTGTCTGGACCCTGACTCACGCACAGTGTTTAATAATGAAGTCTAAATAAGAATACTAGACTCTCTTCCTTCCTTCAGTTTTAGTGAAGCGAGAGATCTTTATATACTTCAAATTCTAGTATATCATTCCCGTTTTAAAACTTCAGTGGCTCCGTATTATATCCCTGTCACCACACCCCACTCTAAGTTGCAGCCAGACTGAACTTCTTTCAGTTCCTCCTGCAACACGGTCTCTCTTCCCCCAAGCCTTTGCACATGCAGGACCTTCTTCCTGGAAACTGCTCTCCACCCCCACTCTCACCATTCTGACAGAAGCTCGAATGTCACTTACCCTAGAAAGTTTTCCACAACCCTACTTATCCTCGTTAGATGTACGGTATTCCCACAGTCAGACACAACTTGACAACTGAACAACAACATTCCCACAGAAGACTCCATTCATACCTACTGTCACAGGAAGACAGATTCAATATTACATCGTACTGCAACAGCCTGCTTACTTACCTATGTCCTCCAAGAGACTCTAAGATTTGGAATAGAAACCGCATCTTAGATAGCTAGGACTTACAAAGGTGCTTGGCACATACTAAGCACTTGACAAATGTTGGATAGTTCCAGAATGTCATTGAAAAAGTTTGAATCTTCCTCTCCTAGCTACTACTGTTTTCTCTCTTTTCGTTCACTGGCAAAAGTCAGGAAAAAAAATTGTCACACTTTCCTCATGACTAACTACCATTCACTTCCCAGACTGCTACCCTAAAACTGGGTTTGCTTCTTGGAGGTGTCAAGCCAAAAGACACAAAGAGAGGGAAGGATTTATTACTTGCAACAAGTAAGGAAAACACTGGGGATCTTTCCTGAAGCAGTGTCTCCCCAGCTGCAAATTTGAAGAAGTTTTAAGCTAAAGGTATATGCCTATTCATGAAGGGGCTTGAGCAGAGGAGAATTTAGTGTAGATTTGGGCCAAAGGTGATCAGAGTCCAGGCTTTAGCTGGTTGAAGTCAGAAAAAGTCTATGTCATCATTCATTAGGTTCTGAGCAGTCTGGGGTCCCAGCATGTAGTTATTGTCCTCCACCTGGGTGTGGGGAGGTAGGGGTGGGGGTGGTGGGAAGGGGGGGTGGCTTATATCCTGCTCAACTCAAAAATGTGTATTAGATTGTAACATATATCCCTTGAGGAGGAACCAGGACTCTTTTATTGCTAAACTGTTGTTTCTTGATTGCTTTCCCTTTGTTTTTGCATTCCCTCACTTCCCTTAAGATCATTAATTACTGACATCTGTTCAAGGGCAAGTATAGTCACCAGGCTTAGATCCCAAAATGACTTAGGCCAAAAAAGAGGTTTCTCTTATGTCCAGAAAACAATGCCTGGTTCTCTTTCTCCAGGAACTCCCTACCCTATCTGCTTATTAGACCATTTTAATCTTATTTTGCCATCACCTTTTATGGAGGCTTCACTTGCCTAGATTACCAATAACTTCCTAGAGCTGCAGTTTAATAGCTTCTTTTCAGTCCAAATCCCCCAGGATTGCTCTGCAGCAATGCAGACTCCCCTCCTCCGCTCTCCATAGATGGTAGACCTACCTCCCTCTCCCTCTCTCTAATTGATCTGCGTGCCCATCTGTATTATAAGCCCCTCTGTGCCTTCTTCATTTGTATCTCTAGTCCCCAGCACAGTGCCTGGCACACAGTAGGTCTTAATAAATATGAATGTTAAATAATTAAAACTCTTCTTTGGCTTCCAGGCCATTTATCTTCCTTGACCGCCTCTTTGTTTGTTCTCAGGTGCCTTCACAAGCTCCTGTTCCTCCATCTACCCATTAAATATTCTTCAGAGTAACTCATTTTTAATCCATTCTTGGGGCTTCAGCCATCAAGGCATATTCTAATTCCCAAATACATGGTTTCAGCTTTAACCTTTCCCGTGAGCTAAGGCTGCCCTTCTCTCCCTGATGTCTCACAGCTTAAAGACTCATTATCTCTTCCATTCCCAATCTGCCCTCTCCTGCTTCCATCTCGTTTTCCAAGTTACAAACCGCAAAGTTCCCTTTAACTCTTCCCACTGCCTTTCCTTGTCCTGATGGCCAGCCAGCTATATTCACTACCAACTCCCAACCCCAGACTCCTAAACTCTGCCCCTGGGTTTTTACCTTCATTTCCTCTGCCCGGAACACACCCTATTCCCACAGCCCACTTTGTACCAAATTCTGTTCCTTCTTTGAAATTCGGAACACTGGTTAATATCAATTACTTTAATTGCTTTCCCTTCTGATTTGGAGACAAACTGAGTCCTCATGCTAAACAAACACACGTGGTGGGTTTTCTTTTTTAACGACCGATTTATATATATGTGTGTGTGTGTATATATATACATGTATATACATCTCACTAACTCATAAAACCGTTGAGGTCAGGGTTTTTATGTGGTTTTTTGTTTTGTTGTTATTTTTTTAAAAATAAATCATTGGGTCTTGATAGTGACCAACATTTTAGGTGATTAAAAATATTTTTATGTGAATGAATGCATGGATAAATGAGAGAACTGGAAACGAGGATTTTTTCAGTTGCAGCCTTTCAGAAAGATTACTGCGAGGGTTATAATTTAGACTGAAAACGGGAATATTATGTAAGTAAGCAGGGAAGACACATTGCAACAACATACACATGCCTATAGAGGGCAGGTAGTTGCTATGCATCTGTGGACACTATTTTTAGGCTTTACAGTCTCGGTTTGGACAGACTAAATTTTAGAAAGAAAGGTATTATTTTAATCTTTTCTGTACGCTTTTATCCTGGATGACAGGAATTAAAGAATAAACAAGAGAAAACGTCTGTAGCAGTCAGGGCCTGAGTCCTCAGCACATTTTAATCCTTTCTTTTCCTTCCTCATTTTATATGAGGAGGCTCGTGAATTTTAGTTTTAGGATTTCAAATTGACGAAAAGAACGTCGTGGAGATTCTGATTCACTCTATTAACCCATGACTCTCAAACCCAAGGGGAAAAAATATCGCTGAAGGGGGAGGAGGAGAAAGGAGGCGGAGCAAAATAAGTAAAGAAAGGCCGAGAGGAAGCTGTAGAAGGAAGTTCCTTTTTGGTAGGATTTGTTTTCTTTTAACCCCAGAGAGGCGTGACACCCTAACTGCCGTCGCGGGTCAGTTTCCCGGCGAAGCGCCCGCCCGCCCCGAATTTCCTCGCCCGCCCTCCCCACTTCCGCCCGGCGGTGCGCTGCCGGCCGCGGCCGCTGGGGGCGCCTCTGGCCCCGTGGCGCTGAGGAGGCGGCGGCAGCGGCGGCTCTCCCAGCTTCGCCTCTCCTCCTCCCAGACGGGCGGCGGCGGCGGCAAGCTGCACACGGACAGGGCTCCCCGCGCTCAGGCGAGCTGCAGCACGACCACTCCCCGCGGGCGGGCGGGGTCCGCGCTGCGGCCGCCGCCGCGCTCGGGCCCGAGTTGCCGCAAGAGGAGGCGGCGGCGGCCGGACCTCGGCGCCCCCCGGCCGCGCCCCCGCGCGCAGCTCGCGGCGCGGGCCATGGGGCTGGGAGGGCCCGGGGCTCGGCCGAGTTGAAGCGGCGGCGCCGGCCCGCGCGCCCCTTGGGGCCGCCCCCGCACCCCGCTCGCCGGCGTCTGGCTCTCATGATGATGAAGAAGAAGAAGTTTAAGTTTAAGGTGGACTTCGAGCTCGAGGAGCTCTCCTCAGTGCCCTTCGTCAACGGGGTCCTCTTCTGCAAGATGCGGCTGCTGGACGGCGGCAGCTTCACCGCCGAGTCCCCCAGGTAACGCGCCCGCCGCGCCGCCCGCTGCTCCGGAGCAGCTGGATGGGCAACATCTCTTGATGCAGCCCCTTTACTCTAGGAGGGCGGCCAGCCTCGTGAGCTTTTCTTTCTCTAGGGACCAGTCTGAGTGTATCGATCTGCATAAAGTGCTTCGCAAATAGGTTTTCGGCTGGGGTAGCCACCTGCGCTTATGATTCCAGATGGTTCCTGGTATCTGTTCTTCCCTCCTCAGTTCTCCAGGAATGGGAACGATGGTCAGAAGGGAGAGGATGCTTCTGGTTTCTCTTCAGACCTTTCCATGTATGTGAGATGCAGAGTGGAACTTGAGCTGCTGTTAGAACAAAAATAACCCAAACCGCTCGAGTTCCAGGAGCGCCCGCTCTAAACAGAATCTGCCTGTGCATTTAGCCTTTCTCTTTTTGCCTGTCGGTTGCTGGAGGGCTCGGGCGCCCGGGATGCCCAGGCCTGGTCAGACTTGAGTCAAGTGTTCCCTGGAGACAGGACAAGTCTGGGTCTCATCTCAGAGCTGCGTGTCCAGTTACGCCCTAACACTCACTCAATGACCGGTCTTGAAGTGACCTGTCTCTCTCAGTGTGGAGGACTTAGAACCAGAAGCTGTTCTCACTTTGGGTTTTTGTGTGTGTGTGTTTTCGTTTTATTGCTCTCATTTTGAAATGCACCCCTGGGCCTCTCAGGGAGCGTTGTTGGCAGATTACAGAATGAAGTCAGGAGTGGTAAGTGTTCCTTGAGTCATGTCAGACTATTTGTAGGTTGACAGATCTCCCGTAGGGTAAGTGTTCCTTAGGAAAAGAGAAAATTTGTGGAATTTTAAAAAATGAACTTTTAAGGAATAAGGCTTTTAGTTAATGCTTATTTTGCCATTAGTGCTGTACATGGAGTTTATCCTAAAACATACTCTGTTTGCCTTTTGTCATCTCTATTAATTATGTAAAAGAAATAATGTCCATGGGTTGTGGAGTTGGGATGAGAAAATTGTCCAAGGTGGCAATATTGAAGCCTGTGGAAGCCAGAAAATGTCTTGTTGACTAAAGCAAAAGAGTTATGAAGCAATAATGATTCTCAGAATTTTTTTTTCTTTAAAGATCAGCTGAGGAGTTTTTTTTAAGTGTGTGTGTGTGTTAGTCACTCAGTTGTGTCCAACTCTTTGTTGACCCCATGTTGACCCCATGGACTGTAGCTCGCCAGGCTCTTCTGTCCTTGGAATTCTCCAGGCAAGAATACTGAAGTGGATTGCCATTTCCTTCTCCAGGGGATCTTCCAGACCCAGGGATCAAGCCCAGGTCTTCAGGCAGATTCCTTACTGTCTGAGCCACCGGGGAAGTCCCAGGTGTTTTTTTTTTTTTAATTAATTAAACTAATATGATGATACATCCACTGCAGTCATTTTTAACACACTGGTAAGAGAACGGTTTTACTGAGAATGATGGAATAAACATTGTACCAGCTCTTAAGGGTGAAAGCCAAAGCCAATTTTTGAATGTTTCTGTAGGTGCAAGTGACAGTCTTACCCTGTCCTGTGACAGTCCCACCCCTGGCTTCTGGCAGTTAGACCAGCTCTCCTGGGCCAGTGATGACACCTGGTGGTCAGGGTACTTCTCTACTCCCTGCTTTCTCCCTCATTGGCTTGATTCCTATCAGTTATGAATCAGTTATCCAGGTGTTTAGGCAGTTGTTTATTTGACAAATATGAATAGCCTAAACCCTTTAAGTGGGCTTCCCAAGTGGTGTGAGTGGTAAAGAACCTGCCTGCCAGTGCAGGAGACATAAGAGAAGCAGGTTCTATACCTGGGTTGGGAAGATCCCCTGGAAGAGGGCATGGCAGTCCACTGCAGTAGCCTTGCACGGGGAACCCAGAGGAGCCTGGTGGGCTCCAGTCCATAGGGTCACAAAGAATCTGACACAACTGAAGTGATAGAGCAAGCACGCACGCAAACCTTTTAAATATATTATCTTCTCTTACTGCAAGTTTGTGAGGTAGGAATCCCCATTTTGTAGATGAATGACCTGAGATAACTTTCCCGAGGTCCCCACATCTGGTAAGTGAAATGCCAAAATTGGAATTCAGGTCTGTCTAATTTCAAGCAGATTAATGTCAGATAAAGTAGAAAGTTGTGTGCTGTGCTGAATAGGGAGTTTCCCATTGTAGTTAACAAGCAAGGGGTGTAATTTGATTTGGAATTAGCAAGATCGAAAAAGAAAAAGTAGAGTATCCTGTATGAAATTTACGCCTTTCTTTTCCAGCTAAAATGTGACTGTAATCGGAGTCAGTTAAATTAAAAATAATGCTGTGTATAACCAACCAGACAACACCCATGTAGTTTGAAGGGAAGCAATTTATAATAAGGAGGCTGTTCCTGATTAGGTAGAGGTAGTTGATATAAATCTAAGACCAAGAGTATGGAATGAGGCGGATCTGAACCTAAATCCTAGCTCCACCATGGCACATCTATAAAATAGAAACCATTGCTGGCTTATGTGGGTGTTGTGAGGATTTAGTAAGATGATGCACCTAAAACAGCTACCACAATGCTCTGGCACCCAACTGACATTTAAAGAGAAGACAAGGAGCTTATCTAAGAGGGTTTGTTTTCATTACATGTTATACTTTTCTTCTGACAACTATGAAAATGTTGACTTGAAAAAGATAACCTCATTTTAGAAGAAAAAAGAAAGAAAACCAGGAATACTTAAAGGATGTGAATTATTTAAAAATTGTGTAACTTTTTATTTGTGGATACCAGTCTAGGCAGTGTATCTCTAAATAAATGCTAGATTTTAATTGTTTAAAAAATTACCTGAGCTTTGGCAAAAATCAAATATAGTTAACATCTAACATTTCTGCCATAAAAATATTCACTGGACTACGTAGAAAAAGGGTTAACTTAGCAGACCCAAGACTGCTTTCCATAGAAAGACCTGCTTATAGTGTTTTTGTTGGCATCTGGGAAACTCAATGATCAGTAGTTGCCTACACTGACATAAAACTTTAGAGTGGCTCATTGTGCCTGAACTACAGTGTGATTGGTGCTGAGTACTTTCTGGGAGTCTGGGATTTTGGCCTGTGCTGGGCAGAGGGTGCCCACATGACCAGCTCAGGGGAGGGGGGTGGGGAGGATCCTTAGGTACTGCATCTCTAATGAGCTTCCTTGGTATACACATGTGTTGTCCCAGTTTGATACCTGAGAAGTTGGTCCTTGGTCACTCCACTGGGAGAGAGCTCTTGGAAGCTTGCACTTGGCTGCTCAGGGCTTTGTTCCATGCACTTTTCTCCTTTACTGATTCTATTTGTATCCTTTTGCTATAGTTCATCTTAGACATGAGTATGACTACCTGCTGAGTCCTGTGAATCCTCCTAATGGATCACTGAGCCTGGAGATGGTTGTGGGGACCTCCTGATTGGATGCATGAACCTACATAAACTAATAATTCATTTTGTTAAAGAAAAGCTTTGGAGGGACACAGCAAATTATAAATATACTTGGTTTTCTGCAAAAATTAAAGCTGTAGATCATTCATTATTTACCAAATACTAATTTTGCTTTTAACAAGTTTCTAGCTGTCTGTCAGGGGCTATAAAAAATACAACAAATATAAAGGCCCATAAGGCAGTTACCTCTACTTAAGGAAATTAGATCATACATGTATAATTGCTTAACAGGAGACAGTATGATATAGTGCCTAATCAATGAGTCAGACAGTATGTGAATGTTGTTGAAATTCTGAAGGTAAAGAGTTTATTTACAGCTGTAAAGTTTATGAAAACCACATCAGCTTTTCAGTTGTGCATGCTGGGAGGATGAATTTGTGTTGAGGAAATGTGGGTGGGGAGGACTGATGGAGCAAGTTGGCAGTAGGAGTTGGTGATAAATCAGCCTGATTGCTCCAAGAGTTCACATTAAACTTCTGGCAGAATATAGTGACTTTGAGTGCCATTATAAAGAATTTACTTTGCACTGCTCATAGGATAAAAGTCGATCTAAGATTCTTACAGTAAGTCGTAATGTGATTAAACTGCTTTTAAGCTGGCTGTTGGGCTGATGTTCTTTGTATTCAGATAGGAATAGATTAGAAATGAGGAGACAAATTACAAGTCTATTAAAATAACCCAGGCAAAGTGATTAAGAAAATGAACATGGAGGCTTCTCATGTATTAATAGGTCACTGATGAAACGATAATGCTATGGCAAATGACTTGATGACAAGACAGAGTAAAGAAGTCAAGAAAAATCTTTGTTTCGTTTTGTTGAGGGGAATATATATATATATTGTTAGGGAGGGTCGAAGAGGTCAGTTGTATGTTTAACATACTACATTGAGTGATAGCCTGATAAGCAGTTGGAGACATTTTTAGTGTGGATTTCTTAGGTTCTGGTAAGCCTGCTTACTAAATTTTTCATCTAGAATTTCCTTACATGATTTTGCCCTTTTAAAGATTATTATTGTGCTCTGTGGAGTGGGAGCAGGGAGGGAAGCTCAACAGGGAGGGAAATTATGACTGATTCCCCGTTGTTATACGGCAGAAACCAACACAACATTGTAAAGCAATTATCCTCCAATAAAAAAAAAAGATTGTTATTGAAAATTATTCTTAAAAGGATCCAGCTTCTTAAAGAAGGTGTATCCAGTGAAGGGGCTTCCTAGGTGGCTCAGTGGTAAAGAACCCACTTGCCAATGCAGGAGACACAGGAGACCCAGGTTCAATCCCTGGATTGAGAAGATCCCTAGAAGAAGGAAATGGTAACCTCTCCAGTCTTCTTGCCTGGGAATTCCCATGGACAGAGGAATCTTGCGGGCTACAGTCCATGGGGTCATTAAAAAGTTGGACATGACTTAGCAACTGAGCAACATCCTCATCCAGTGAAGAGGTTAGGAAAAAATATAAAGATTAAAAGGTATTTATTTGTAATAAATGTTATTAAAATGATCAGCTATTTATATACTATAAAAATAAATTGTATGATTATAGTGATCTAATAAACTGAAACCAAATTATTGCCTAATAAAATATTTTTGAAGATCTTTCAAAACGAGAATATTACATTAAAATCTTTTCAGAACACTCTTAACTTTGTAAAAGCATTCAGATCACTTTTGAGGTTTACTGAGACTATCAGAACAGATTTAATTTCTGGTCTGCTTTAATAAAGAATATAATAGGAAAATTTTCCTGTATTTTTTAGGATTTCTAAGTTTGCTTTATTTTTTTCTTTTGTGCGTGTGTGTGTGTGTGTGTGTGTGTGTGTGTGTGTGCTCATAGCTAAATATTTTTCTAAGTTTCACATGAACTTGTGGCAGAAAACCACGTGAATCCAGGGAGTGTCTGGGAAGCTAATGAGCATATCTGTATCGGATCTTTTACTTTGTAAACAAACTGAAGGGGTTTTTTTCTGTTTGGCCAGAGTATATTTTCATGTTTTCAAGATTTTAATTCTCTGCACATTGTGTACTTCTTTTTAGTAAACTTTTCCCTTATTGCAAAAATAATACATACTCATGTGGAAAACTTAGAAAATAGAAGAGAAAAATAAGTGAACCAACTAGAGATAATCACTATTATTAGTATTTTGATGTATAACCTAGGAGTCTTTATTGATACACACACACATATACACACACACACCCTCCACACACTTATCACATACTTTATTTTTAAAGCCAAAGTACAGTCATACCATTCTTACATTCTTTTCATTTAATAATTCTTCCCATAATTTATTTTTAATAGATGTATACCATTCCATTGTGTAAATGTGTGCAGTTAGTTTGCTGAACAAAGCCCTTTTTGAAAGTCTTTCTTCTTTGCTTTTTTTTTTTATTAGCATTTTTATAAACACACTAAATTGAGCATCTTTAAAGTCAAATTTTGCACACATTGTTATTTTTTAAAGATTAACACTTAGAGATGAAATTATTGAGTCACAGGGCACTTTTAAGTCTTTTGATTTATATATCAATGTATTACTAACTTGCTCTAACTTTTCTGGGCTTCTCTGGTGGCTCAGACGGTAAAAGAATCTGCCTGCAATGCAGGAGACGCAGGTTCAATCCCTGGGTTGGGAAGATCCACTGGAGAAGCGAATGGCAACGCACTCCAGTATTCTTGCCTAGACTAGAATTCCATGGACAGAGGAGCCTGGTGAGCTACAGTCCATGGGGTTACAAAGAGTTGGACACAACTGAATGACTAACACACACACACAAGAACTTCTCTAAGCCTTCACATCCTCAGAAGAATCCTAGGAGGATAGTACTATTATTACGTTATCACTATTACTGCTGCTGTTACTCTCATTTTATTCCTAAGGAAACATAAGCCAAAGAGGTGCTGAAGATGAACACAGCTAGTACGTGGCCAAGCAGGGAGTCAGTCTGGCTTCAGGGTATGCTGTTAGTCACAGAACTCTGCTGTCTCTCAATTTTTATGTTATGTGTTAAACATCTTATGTTTTAACAAACCAGTAATAATATATATAATATGTTTTCTGAATGCTGGTCTCAGAAAACTGGTTCCAGCGTGCCACACCTCTAAACAAATCTGTAGACCTGGCCTGTTTAGATTTCCCGAGGTTATTTGTATGTGGAAGATGAGAAACGTAGTACTCAGGCACATACTGGTTTGTTTTTTCAAGGTGTGACTTTGCAGCTATAAGTCCTCAAAATTGTTTCATTAGTGGATAGTTGTAAAATTGTTATTAATGCCATTTTACACTAGGAAGTTAATATTCACTATTGTATCACTGAGTCTTGCACACTAGGCAGTTTATAAATGTTTATTGAAAGAATGCAGATATTTGGAGAAAAAATCAATTGTAGCTTTGCTAAGAATGACAAATACTCTGAGATTCCCAAATTATATATATATAAGGAAGTCATGGGGGAAATCACTGCAGATGGTGATTGCAGCCCTGAAATTAAAAGACGCTTACTCCTTGGAAGGAAAGTTATGACCAACCTAGACAGCATATTAAAAAGCAGAGACATTACTTTGCCAACAAAGGTCTGTCTAGTCAAGGCTGTGGTTTTTCCAGTGGTCATGTATGGATGTGAGAGTTGGACTATAAGGAAAGCTGAGTGCTGAAGAATTGATGCTTTTGAACTGTGGTGTTGGAGAAGACTCTTGAGAGTCCCTTGGACTGCAGGGAGATCCAACCAGTCCATCCTAAAGGAGATCAGTCCTGGGTGTTCATTGGAATGACTGATGTTGAAGCTGAAACTCCAGTATTTTGGCCACCTAATGCGAAGAGTGGCCTTATTTGAAAGGCCTCATGCGAAAACTCATTTGAAAAGACCCTGATGTTGGGAAAGATTGAGGGCAGAAGAAGGGGATGACAGAGGATGAGATGGTTAAATGGTATCATTGACTCAATGGACATGAGTTTGGGTAAACTCCAGGAGTTGATGATGGACAGGGAGGCCTGGCATGCTGCGGTTCGTGGAGTTGCAAAGAGTCGGACACAACTGAGCGACTGAACTGACTGAACTGATGGGGAAATAGATGCTGTTCTCTATACACAACTTATAAGAATTAATATTCACTTTGGGGTGTCAGCCTTTGAGGGATATTATCAAGTAGAGTTCCAGGGAACTATTAAGATTCTGAGAGCGAGTTTCAGGAGAAAATGATGGTGTTCAAATACTAAGAAATGAGCATGTATATTTATATATTTTACATTCCTAATTTTATTTATTACAAAATCCCTGTTGTAGAGGTAAAATCCCTTTTGCCTCCTACTGGATTAGGATATATATCAAGTTTTGTAACACATATATTTGAAAAATAACAAATGGCTTAAACTGTAGAGAAATTTTTTCACATATGAAGTTCACGCTGATGTGTTGTCTCTGATCTGTCAAGTTATCAGGGGCCCTGACTCTTTATCTTGTTGCTCTTTCAGGTCCAGGGTATTGTTCTCTTCCACAGGGACTAAGTTGGCTCACCCTACATCCGAATTCCAGCCACCGGGAAGGAGGAAAGGGGAAGGGGAGGTCTTTTTTGCTCATAGCTCATTGACCAGAACTTAAGCAGGAGAATACATCCAGCCCCACGAAGGTAGAGAAATGTCATCTCTGCTGGGTGTCCATTTCCCCTGCAGAAGATTCAGTTACGATAGAGAGAAGGGGAAGACAATTATCAGGGGACAGTTAGCCTGTGCCATTCTCCTCATTTAGAGAAGAGAAAGTTAATCTGCAGGAAAGCAACCTAATTTGTTCAAGGTCATACATCAGTTAAATGAAAAATATCTGAAAGACTATCCCATAAAGAGAGAACAGACTTAGGCTGGGTAGATCAGAGAAGAGAACCAAGGACCAGTGGGGAAATGTTAAAGACAGCATGTTTCTATTCAATATAATAACAGAAAAAATAATCTCCAACATTTAAAGGAATACAGTAGTCAGTGAATAGCCCACCTTGGCCATTTGTCAGGAGTGTTATCCTTCATTGGAAGGATGGGTGACCCTAGATTATTCTTACAGCTCTAACTCCAGGATTTCTATCATACAGGACCCCAAAAAGTTTGTTCAGGGTCCTGTATGATCTCATGGAAGAACCCAAAGGAACTTTTTGGCTAACCCAATGTGGTTAAGTATTTTATTTCCTAATAAATTTCTCTTCCTGTGTGTGCCAAATGTGTGTGTGTTTCTGTCTCCTTGATCCTCTTTCCTATTTTCACCTCTTCTTTACCATTCTTTTAGTTGATTGAAATTCCAGGCATTCTTCAAGATCTAGATCAAATGTCTCATCGGCTTTATGCTCACATCTGTCCCATACTACTGTCCACCCACCGCTTTTCTCCAACACTTATTTCACATACTGTGTTCTTAATAAATATTTATTATTTGTTGAATAAATGAAATCTTTTCTCACCATCCCCAATATGATTTCACCTCTTACATGGCAGATAGATGGGGAAACAGTGGAAACAGTGGCTGACTTTATTTTTCTGGGCTCCAGAGTCACTGCATATGGTGATTGCAGCCATGAAATTAAAAGATGCTTACTCCTTGGAAGGAAAGTTATGACCAACCTAGACAACATATTAAAAAGCAGAGACATTACTTTGCCAACAAAGATCCATCTAGTCAAGGCTATGGTTTTTACAGTGGTCATGTATGGATGTGAGAGTTGGACTATAAAGAAGGCTAAGTGCCAAAGAATTGATGCTTTTGAACTGTGGTGTTGGAGAAGACTCTGGAGAGTCCCTTGGACTGCAGGGAGATCCAACCGGTCCATCCTAAAGGAGATCAGTCCTGGGTGTTCATTGGAGGGTCTGATGTTGAAACTGAAACTCCAGTACTTTGGCCACCTGATGCGAAGAGCTGACTCATTTGAAAAGACCCTGATGCTGGGAAAGACTGAGGGCAGGAGGAGAAGGGGATGACAGGATGAGATGGTTAGATGGCATCATCGACTCGATGGACATGGGTTTGGGTGGACTCCGGGAGTTGGTGATGGACAGGGAGGCCTGGCATGCTGCAGTTCATGGGGTTTCAAAGAGTCAGACACCACTGAGTGACTGAACTGACTTACTCAATTCCTGTAGTTCTTGTTTCTACCATTCATTTCACCCAAATTCATTCTTTTAATTACCTATAAAGAGTTCCATGCAGTGTAAAATATTCAGTTGTTGTTCAGTTGCTAAGTTGTGTTCAACTCTTTGCGACTCCATGGACTGCAGCACACCAGCCTTCCCTGCCCTTCACTGTCTCCTGGAGTTTGCTCAAACTCATGTCCATTAAGTCAGTGATGCCATCCAACCCTCTCATCTTCTGTCACCCCTTCTCCTCCTGACCTTAATCTTTCCCAGCATCAGGGTCTTTTCCAGTGAGTCAGCTCTTCACATCAGGTGGCCAAAGTACTGGAGCTTCAACTTCAGCATCAATCCTTCCAGTGAATATTCAGGGTTGATTTCCTTAAGGATTGACTGGTTGGATCTCCTTGCTGTTCAGGGGACTCTCAAGAGTCTTATCCAGCACCACAATTCAAAAGCCTCAGTTCTTTAGCACTCAGCCTTCTTTATGATCTGACTCTCACATCCGTACATGACTACTGGAGAAACCGTTGCTTTGACTAGACCTTTGTTGGCAAAGTAATGTCTCTGTTTTTTAATGTGCTGTCTAGGTTTGTCAGTTTTTCTTCCAAGGAGCAAGTGTCTTAATTTCATGACTACAGTCACCATCCGCAGTGATTTTGGAACCCCCCAAAAATGAAATCTCTCACTGCTTCCACTTTTCCCTCTTCTGTTTGCCAGGAAATGTTGAGACTGGGTGCCATAATTTTCGTTTTATGAATGTTGAATTTTAAGCCAGCTTTTTCACTCCTCTTTTCATGCTCATCAAGAAGCTTTTTAGTTCCTCTTCTCTTTCTGCCATTAGATAGGTATTATCTGCATATCTGAGGTTGTTGATATTTCTCCTAGCAACCTTGAATCCAGCTTGTGCTTCATCCAGCCAGGCATTTTGCATGATGTACTCTGCTTATAAGTTAAATAAACGGGGTAACAAAATACAGCCTTGACGTACTCCTTTCTCAGTTTGAACCAATCTGTTGTTCTGTGTCTGGTTCTAACTGTTGCTTCTTGATCTGCATACAGATTTCTCAGGAGGCAGGTAAGGTGATCTGGTATTGCCATCTCTTGAAGAATTTTCCAGTTTGTCGTGATCCACACAGTCAAAGGCTTTAGCGTAGCCAGTGAAACAGAAGTAGATGTGTGTTTAACATTCCCATCTCTTTAGTAGAAATAAATGTGTGTTTACACATTCCCATCTCTTTATTTATTTATTTTTTTCATTCCCATCTCTTTAGTAGAAATAAATACAAGAAAGGGTAGGAAAAGTGTTCACCTGGTTTGTTTTGGGTGGGGGTGTCAGGGGAAGTATCATAAAAGATAATTCCTTAGCAAGATTTTGAAAAAAGTCTAGCTGGAGAATAAACAGAATAGTGGAAGGAACACTCGGAGGAGGCAATGGCAACCCACTTGAGTACTCTTGCCTGGAAAATCCCATGGACAGAGGAGCCTGGTGGGCTGCAGTCCATGGGGTCGTGAAGAGTCAGACACGACTGAGTGACTTCACTTTCACTTTTCACTTTCATGCATTGGAGAAGGAAATGGCAACCCACTCCAGTGTTCTTGCCTGGAGAATCCCAGGGACGGCAGAGCCTGGTGGGCTGCCGTCTGTGGGGTTGCACAGAGTCGGACACGACTGAAGCGACTTAGCAGCAGCAGAAGGATCTGCTTGCCACCAGCACGGTGGCAAGTAACAGCAGCATGGAGTGTGCTGGAAGCCCTGTTAGTATAGTGGTTATTTCAGTGCCACATAAGAAACAGGAGAGAGTGGGCTTGCTTGAATATTGTAAGGTCCAGGGAACCAAGAGCAGAGGAGTGTCTTATGCAAAGTTAGTAGGTTAGCTTAGGGCTGGAGTTTAAGAGAATTCTCATCTGATGACCTTAGCTTTCTCAGTAGGAATCCAAAAAGATAAGGGATATGAAGATGATTAAAGACCAGAAAATCTTCTGTAAGGAATGGGAGAGGCAGATGATCAAAGACAAGGTCCAACTGAAATTTCAAACATGAATTTTAGTGATGGCAACATGCATGTTTGTGCATCTTTCTCTGGAGAAATTCTATAGAGTGGGCAAGGTCCAGTGTATAGGTGTTACTGAAATGGTGTGAGGATAGGCATAAGGCAAAGGACTCTGGGTCTGGGATGTTAGGTTATTTGCATAATGTTAAAACAGCCAGAGAATAAGAGTGTTACATAGCCAGATGTCATGTGCCTCATGCTGGAAGTAGTCGAGTTAGAGCCTATAAGTGGCACCAAGGATTTGGGGAAACGCTCGCACTGCTTCCTGTGGAAGATGGGAGTGGAGAATAAATATCTACCCTCCAGGGCTTCCACACAAGTAGTGTGCTCGCGAGACAGCCAGGGTTCAGTTAGGCAGTGGACTGTTAAGTGAAGAGAATGTAGGAGTTTGTGTAGCCCTGGAACCAGGGTCTCGTGTGATGTGGTAGAATGAGTTGGGGAAGAGAACAGCAACAGAACTGTAGGAAAGAGCATTCTGAAGTAGGGAGAAAAAGCGACCAGTACTTGCACTGTAGTCTTTGCCTGTGGATTGCAGGAATGAACGGTATACACAGAACTGAATGGCCTTAAGATTTCCAGTGTGGGTATAAAATAAATTAGGATTGTATCCAAGGACGAGGTAATACAGGACACATTCCCCAGCTTCTCCTTCTAGGAGAGCAAGAATGAGGCCATGTTAGGTCATGCCTTTTACTACCTAGGAGTCCTTGCTTGCTTTTATTGTCTGTGTCTGTCTGACATCCTCCAGCTACAAATTTAGTCTTTATCCACACTGATCTTTTCACTCTCATTTCAGAGAACAAACTTCTTTCTTTTAGATGCCAAGTCATTTTCCTTTGATCCTGTCTTCATCTAACTTCCTTTTTTCTCTCCCTTTCTGTACAATCCTGATTCAAATTTTATTTTTTTAACTTTAAATTTCTTTTTATTTGGAGGATAATTGCTTTACAATGTTGTGTTGGTATCTGCTATACAACAGTGTGAATCAGCCATAAATATACATATATCCCTTTCCTCTTGAGTTGACCCATACTTTATGAAAGAATAATCCACGTTTGCCATCTCTTAAGTGTTCTTCTCCTCTCAACCCCACACTTTGAATTCTACTCCAGCTCTTAGCGGAAATTATCCTTGCTCGTTTTCTCAGCCATGTATAATAGCTAGTCGTTGTTTTCTCATTTGTGCCTTGGTGCTCTATTCTGAACTCTGTGATAATTAGCTATTTCTTAAAACTTGACTATCTTGGTATCCAAGAACCTTTTTCTCTACTTTAACCTCCCACTTCTCTGATTCCTTCACTGAATTCTGTGAGGGCACTTCTACCCACCCTCCTCTTTTAAAAGCAAACGTTAAGAGCAGTATTAGGTTCATAGCAAAACTGAATAAAAGTACAGAGTTCCTGGGTATCCCTTGCCTCCACGCATGCACACACATACACACCTGCACACACATACACACATGCACACAGCCTTCCCTGCTGTAAACATCATACACCAGAGTGGTACATTTGCTCCAACTGAAGAACCTGCATTGGCACATTATCATCACCCAAAGTCTATGGCTTGAATTAGGACTCACTCTTGGTGTATTAGGGAGAAGGAAATGGCACCCCACTCCAGTGTTCCTGCCTGGAGAGTCCCGTGGACAGAGGAGCCTGGTGAGGTCCATGGGGTCGCACAGAGTCAGACACAACTGAAGCGACTTAGCATGCACGCGTGCATTGGAGAAGGAAATGGCAACCCACTCCAGTGTTCTTGCCTGGAGAATCCCGTGGACAAAGGAACCTGATGGGCTGCTGTCCATGGAGTCACACAGAGTCAGACGCAACTGAAGTGACTTAGCATGCATGAGTGCATTGGAGAAGGAAATGGCAACCGAGTCCAGTGTTCCTGCCTGCAGAGTCCCATGGGCAGAGGAGCCTGGTGGGCTGCCGAGGGTGGGGTCGCACAGAGTTGGACATGACTGAAGCAACTTAGTAGAAGCAGCAGCAGCAGCTCGATATATAGTTGGAGTCATATAGTGGGTAGCCATACTCAGATTCAATAAGTAGACTTCTTTCATTTAGTAATACACATTTAAGATTTTTCCATGTCTTCATGACTTGATAGCTCATTTCTTTTTCCCAGTGAATAGTATTCTGCTTTCTTGACATACCATCATTTATCTATTCACCTACCATTTGCTGTGTGATTCCACTCACATGGTACCTAGAGTGGTCACATCTACAGAGACAAAGTAAAATGATGGTTGCCAGAGGCTGAGGGGAGGGAGGATTGGGGAGTTTTTGTGTAATGGATATAGATTTCAGTTTTATAAAATGAAAGGGGTTTTGGAGATTTGGTACACAACAGTATGAATATATTTGAACTATACACTTAAAAGTGGTTAAGAAAGTACATTCTGTTACATATTTTTCCACATTTTAAAAACATGAATAAATATATTACACCCCCCCCCAATTTTTATTAGGCCAAGCTGATTATTTACATGTTAGTACATTCAAATAAGAGCTTTCCACAGTTTGTCATGTTCCACTCATAGGCTTTAGCCTATGATTGACTGTGTGAAACATGACAAACTGTGGAAAGCTCTTGGAGAGATGGGAATACCAGACCATCTCACCTGTCTCCTGAGAAACCTGTGTGTGGGTCAAGAAGCAACAGTTAGAACCCTATATAAAACTGATCTGTTCAAGATCAAGAAAGGACTATGACAGAGCTGTCTGCTATCACCCTGTTTGTTTAACCTATACGCTGAGTACATCATGAGAAATGCCAGGCTGGGTGAATTACAAGCAAGGATCAAGATAGATGGGAAAAACATCAACAACCTCAGCTATGCAGATGACACCACTCTTAATGGCAGAAATCGGAGAGGAACTGAAGAGCCTCTTGATGAGGGTGAAGGAGGAGAATGGAACAGCCAGCTTAAGACTAAATATTAAAAAAACTAAGATCATGGCATCTGGGCCCTATTACTGGTAAGGCAAATAGAAGAGGAAAAGTGGAAATAGTGACAGATTTCCTCTTCTCAGGCTACAAAGTCACTGCAGATGGTGACTGCAGCCTTGAAATCAGAAGACGATTGCTTCTTGGCAGGAAAGCAATGACAAACCTAGACAGTGTGTTGAAAAGCAGAGACATTACTCTGCTGACAAAGGTCCATATAGTCAAGGCTATGGTCTTCCCAGTGGTCATGTACAGTTGTGAAAGCTGGACTGTAAAGAAGGCAGAATGCCAAAGAATTGATGCCTTTGAACTGTGCTGCTGGAGAAGACTCCTGAAAGTCCCTGGACAGCAAGGAGATCAAACCAGTCAATCTTAAGGGAGATAACCCTGAATAGTCACTGGAAGGATTGATGCTGAAGCTGAAGCTCCAGTATTTTGGTCATCTGATGCGAACAGGCAACACATTGGAAAAGTCTCTGATGCTGGGGAAGATTGAGGGCATCAGAGGATGAGATGGCTGTATGGCGTCACTGATGCAGTGAACATGAACTTGGGAAAACTTTGGGAGGTGGTGAGGGACAGGAAGGCCTGGTGTGCTGCAGTCCATGGGGTGGCAAAGGGTTGGACACAACTAAGCAACTGAGTAACAAAAATACTCACATAGTGGAAAAGAAAATGACAACCTACTCCAGTATTCTTGCCAGTTTAATCCTATGGACAGAGGAGCCTGGAGGGCTCCAGCCCATGGGGTTGCAAGAGTTGGACACAACTGAAACAGCTGAGCACACATTCAAATAAAGTGAAAGTGTTAAAAAGAAAGTTTTCTCTTTTAAAAAATTTGTAATTTAGGGAAATTGCACCCTGAATTTTCTGCAATAGCCTTGATGAGTACGTTTAAGCCATTCTACCAACTAATACGATTTAACAAAATACAGACATGGGCTTATATAGTAATTTTTATTTAACAGTTTTAGGAAAGTCCCTCTTTTCCCCCAACTTGGATTTCTGCTTATTTAAGCCATTATTTTTGCTTGTAAATCTGAAAGATATATCTTATTTGTTGCACATAGTATTTTACAGAAAAAAAAATTTCTGTAAAATACTATGTATAATGCTTACTTTCATCTTTTGTGTTAGCACTTTTCATCATTTCAAATGATGTATTCTTTATAATAATCATTACTGTAAACATAGGAATTAAATATAATTTTTACCATCCAGGAGTGTGAAGTTTAGTGGGAAATACTGTCACATGCAATATAGGGCAGAATGACAAAGTCCAGAGTAGCAGTAAATACAGTAAATAAAATTGTATGGCAGTTCAGGGGAGAAAGGGAGCTATCAATTCTTACTGAGAAGGTAGAGAAGACTGTTTAGAAGAGGCAGCATGTGAGCTGAGCTTTGAAAGATTAGTAGGATTTAACCAATAGGAGTGGGGGGAAAGGGATGAAAATGTCATTTTGACTCTTAATGTTATTTTTACTTGTGTTTATTATCAAAAACTATTTTTAAGAGTGATACATCAATACTGCTCAATACTGGCGGCTTCGCCGGTGGTTCCACAGTCAAGAATCCTCCTGCGGTGCAGGAGATACAGGAGACACGGGTTCAGTTCCTGGGTTAGGAAGATCCCCTGGAGAAAGGAATAGCTACCCATGCCAGTATTCTTGTCTGGAGAATCCCATGGACTGAGGAACCTGGTGGGCTACAGTCCACAGGGTCACAAAGAGTCGGACACGACTGAAGGGACTCAGCGCGTGCGCGCACACACACACACACACACACACAGACACACACACATATCAATACTGAATCTTCATCAAGAAAGCATTTTCTAGTGCAACTGCTTTAAAAAACACTGGTAATGCCTCAAGTGTTAAACAGTTACCATATGATCTGACAGTTCCGCTAATGTACCCCAAGAGAAATGAAAACATGTCAACACAAGTTTGTTCTGTAAAATACTATGTACAGTGAACCCTTGAACAACATGGGGCATGGGAGTTAGCAGTGCTCGCCCTGTGCACAATGAGGCCAAACTGAAACTCGAGTTAAAAGCAGGAAAAGGTTTATTGCAGGGCCATGTAAGGTGGTGGGTGGCCCATGCCCCCAAACCCCAAATTCCTCCAAAGGTTTCAGCAAAGCCTTTCTAAAGGCTGGGTGAGGGAGGGATGTGGTTAGTTGTTGCAAACTTCTTGGTATAGAAATCCTTTGTTCTTGAAGCTGTCTAGGTAGGTTGGGTTGCAATGTTTTTGGAAACCTAGGACAAAACAAATATTCTCTATTCTGCAACTTTTTATCTCTGTGTGAATGGACTCTTAAAGATCAGTACCTGAGAATGGGCTATCCTGTATATTTCAGGTAACAAGCAACATTCTTTTTACAAAAGGGGCAGAGCCAGCATGACTAAGCACAGGCAACAAAGCACAAGGGTTAAAGCAGAAGCAACAGATTACTAATAGAGTCAGATTTGGGTTGGTTTGTTGTTGGTTTTTTTTCTATTACATGCAGAGTCTGCACAGCCAAAGACCCACCTATATTTGTCAGCTCTCCCTTTCTTCCATGTCCACAGTTCTGCATTCTGAGATTCAGCCAGGCATAGACTGTGTAGTACTATAGTATTTACTATTGAAAATACCTGTGTTTAAGTAGACTCACGAGGTTCCAAACCATCTTATCCAAACTATACATGAATTGTTCATTATTTATAATAACCAAAAAATCCAAATATCTCCACTGTCTGTCAGCTGATAAAGATCAGTGAAATGTGGACTATCCATACAGTGAAACATTTGGCAATGTGAAGAAAGTCCCGATACATGCTACAACATGGATGAAACTTTAAAACTTTGTGCTAAGTGAAAGAAGTCAGTCACAAAAGACCACCTGTTATATGTTTCCATTTGTATGAAATGTCCAGAATAGGCAAAGTCTACAGAGACAGAAAGTAGATTAGAAGTTGCCTAGGTTTGGGAGGTTGGAGGGAAATGAGGACTTACTATTCATGGGTATGAGGTTTTTCTTCCCAAAGTGATGAAAATGTTCAAAAATTGATTGTAGTGGTGGTTTCACACTCTATGAATATCCATTGAATTGTACTTTTAAATGGATGAATTGCATAGTGTGTGAATTATATTTCAATAATGGTATTTTTAAAAGCACTTTCTGACACAACTCCATTAAGCCAATCTAATTAACTCCTTGGACAGTTTTCTATATCAGTTTATTCTTTCATTTAACAAATATCTGTTGTGTGTATGTGCCAGGCACTATTCCATGCAACTGAACTATTTCTGTTCTCACTTCACTTTTTATTTTGTGAAATTATTTTCTTTGGTGTTTATTCTCTTCTCTGTATATTTTACAATGAACATGAGGTATAAATCAACTGCAAAGATTATAATAGCTATCTTAATTTATATTAATCTACCATAATCTGTATAGTAGCTATTATTTTTATTAAGTTCCAATTTTTCAGGATCAGATTTTATATTATCTAAATTTTGTTAAGAATTTTTAATTTGTGGCAATTTATAGTCAAAAACAGTCTTTATCTTGTGTTGTTTAGTCAGTGAGTTATTTTAGCTAATTTTATGTTTATTGTTGCTACCATTAGTATTCATTATGAGTTGTATAAAAGACTTGTAAAATTTTTCTTTCTTAGCTAATAGAACAGAAAACTTTGAGCATTACTTTCCTACTTTGTATTGTGGTTTAGGGATCAAAAATGTTCAAAGTCAACAACATATCTTGCTTTGTGGTAGAAGAATGGACCTGATAAGCAGGAGCACAGAACCATAAAAATGGATCGCATTAAGAACATGGTGGCTAGGTGGTAGAGCAGAACAGAAAACATTCAGGGCCTGTATTTAAGGACAAGACTGCTTTGGAGGTCAGATTTTGGCAGGCCTGGGATGCCATTCTGTGAAGACTAGGTTTTATTCTGTTGGCAACATGACCTTGAATCCCCCATTTTTTCTGATTCTAAAATTAATTCAAGATTTCTGTAGAACATTTGGAAAAATACTTAAAATTATGAAGGAGAAAATGTTACCCATCAGAGAGAATCATTGTTAACATTTTGAAATATACCTTTCTAGTTTCTTCTAATTCACTTTTTACACAATTGAAGCCAAATTGCATACACAGTCTTTTATCCCACTTTTTTAAAAAACTGAACATTATAAGCATTTTCCTTGTTATGAAATGTCTCTAGAAAAAAATAAACTCTTTAGCATGTTATTTTAGTAGTGCCGTACAATGTAATCTTTTATGAATGGGCTGTATATTAAGTAACAATTCTATTTTGGATATTCCTATTTGTTCCAGTTTATGCCTTCTCTTGCCAGTACCAGGCTCCTTCTTGTGAATATCTGAATGTGAGGTGCAGGCAAGGTGTGTGATAGGCAGCTGAGATTTTGTCTAAAACTGAGCACAGTAGTCAGAACTTCTTTCATACCTAGCTCTTAGGGTAATCCATATGGGCAAGATATTTAAAACCTGAGATAGCCTATAGAACAAAACACAGGAGTCAAAGGATAGAACTTTGGTAGAAGAAGACATAATGAAGACAAATGAGAACAAAACATTGGAGAGGGTTTAACATCACAGAAGCTAAACAAGAAAAAAAAAACTTGAGGAGAGGGTGTTCAGCCCTGCCCTAGAGTGGAGAGATGGAGTCATGTGAGAGCTGTACTCTTTATTTGATGGTCAGCAAGTATTCGGTGAACTTTTTTATAAATTATTGAGGCATAATTGATATAACATTATATTACCTTTAGATGTACAACATAATCATTTGATATTTGTATATGCTACGAAGTGATTACCACATCAGTTTAGTTAACATTCATCATCAGACATAGTTACAGAAAACCTTTTTCTCTTGTGATGAGAACTTTTAAGACCTACTCTCTTAGTAGCTTTCCAGTGTGCAATACAGTATTATTAATTGTAGTCACTGTGACCTCATGACTAATTTATTTTATAACTGAAAGTTTGTACATTTTGATCCCCTCACCAATTTCACCCACCCACGTATCAGTGAGAGCATATACTATTGATCCATATATCTCTGACTTATTTCACTTAGCATAATACCCTTGGGGTCCATCCATGCTGTGAAAAAAAATGGCAATATTTCCATCTTATTTTTGGCTGAATAATACTCCATTGTGCATGTGTGTATTTCACATTTTTCTTTATCCATTAATTTATTGATGGACACAGGTTGTTTCTGTATCTTGGCTATTGTAAATAATGAACAGTGAACATGGAAGGGGACTGTGTATGCAGAATTAGTGTTTCCTTTTTTCCCTCCTCCCCACCCCAGATAAATACCCTGAAATGGAATTGTTGGATCATATGGTAGTTCTGTTTTTTATTTTTTTTAAGAACTCCTCACTGTTTTCTATAGTGGTTGTACCAGTTTACACTCTCACCAGCAGTGCACAAGGGTTCTCTTTTCTCCACATGCTCATCAACACTTGTTATTTCTTGTCTTTTTGATGATAGCCATTCTAACAGAGGTTTTGGTTTGTAGTTCCCTGATAATGATGAAAAAATGTTGAGCATTTTTTCATGAACCTGGATGTCTTTGGGAAAATGTCTGTTGAGATCCTCTGCCCATTTTTTTGTTGGATTGTTTGTTTTTAATCAGATTGTGTGCGTTTTTTGTATTTTGGGTATCAATCCTTTACCAGATATGATTTGCAAATATTTTCTCTCTTCATTCAGGAGGTTGTCATTTCATTTTGTTGATAGTTCCCTTTGAGGTGCAGAAGTCCTTCAGTTTGATGTAGTCCCATTTGCTTATTTTTGCTTTTATTTCCTTTTGCTTTTGGTGTTAAAAAATCATGGGCAAGACCAATGACAAGGAGCCTACCACCTGTTTTCCTCAATAACGTTTAGGGTTTCATGTCTTACATTCAGTTTAATCCAATTAGAGTTAATTTTTGTGTATGGTGTAAGATAGTGGTCTGGTTGCCTTCTTTTGAATGTGACTATCCAGTGCTTCCCTGGTAGCTCAGCTGGTAGAGAATCCACCTGCAATGCAGGAGACCCCAGTTCAATTCCTGGGTCAGGAAGATCCCCTGGAGAAGGGGTAGGCTACCCACTCCAATATTCTTGGGCTTCCCTGGTGACTTGGACAGTAAAGCATCCTACTGCAATGCAGGAGACCTGGGTTTGATCCCTGAGTTGGGGAGATCCCCTGGAGGAGGGCATGGCAACCCCACTCCAGCATTCTTGCCTGGAGAATCCCATGGACAGAGGAGCCTGGCAGGCTACAGTCCATGGGCTTGCATAGAGTTGGACACGACTGAGCTACTAAGCACAGCAAATCCAGTGATAAAGTTAGGAGAGTAGTTTTATTGGAGTCATAGGAATAGATGCCAGGTCTTAAGGGATTCCCTTGTGGCTTCCCTTACATGGCTTCCATTGTGGCTCAGCTGGTAAAGAATCCGCCTGCAATGCGGGAGACCTGGGTTCCATCCCTAGGATGGGAAGATCCCCTGGAGAAGAGAAAAACTACCCACTCCAGTATTCTGGCCTGGAGAATTCCATGAATTGTAGTCTGTGGAGTCGCAAAGAGCGACTTTCACTTTTAAGGGATTAGGGAGTGAGCAGGTGGTGAAGCACTGGATGCAGTGAGTGTAATTTTTTTTTTTTTTGTGAAGTTTGTTAATGAAGAAAAGGAGAAAAGTGGAATTAGGTAAAGGAGGGGAAAGCAGAACAAACAATTTTGTGTTTTTATTTTTAGGATAGAGATTTGAAAATGATTATAGGTTGGGGCAAAAGAATAGTGTAAAAGACAATAGGGATACAGATATTAAAAACAAAACCAAGACTGAAAGTCTTTCTTTTGTCTTAAAGAAAAATGTTTTTTTTCTGTCCTGAAACCTGTTTACTGGTTTCAGAAGAAATTCTAGGGCTTTTAGTGATCAAATTCTATCTCCAAGCATTGTGACTTAGAAACTAGCTTACACCCAAGATTTATTTTATCTTAATCAAATGAGAAACAACCCATAGTTTTGATTTTGGACTTCACATGTTTGCTTCATTTTTTCATAGTGAGTCATCACTCACGTCGCTCTTGAGTGAACTTATTTAGTGACATTTTCTTTCTAGTTATAGTTTTATATATTTCCTTGTTCATAGACTGCAGCCACATTTCTATAGCAGTTTCTGGGAATTCTCTGGTGCTGGTGTTTAAGCATAAAGTTATTAATATTTTATCTTCTGTTATCTTTTGAGGCCAATTCAGAGTCCCTAACGGTATTTTTTTATTATAACCTCTGGGTACCATCTGGTCATGAAGGTCTCCCCATTTTGGTCATTCCTTATGGTTGAGGAATGACTTCCATTTCAAATAAATATCTTACTTGGTCTGTCCTGTGGATGTTATTATTTACACTATGTACAAGGCAGAAGCAGTTTTAGAAATAACAGCCCCAGGAAGGTAGTTAGAAAAGATTGTTCATGGTCCTTGCCTAACAAGGGGATTGGTTCTAAAGTTTTGCTTGTAGGCTAAATCAGTAAAGAATGTTTTATAAGCAATTATAAATTACCTTCATAATTTCTGTTAATGGAACAATAAGCAATCATTGTTAACAATGTAGATAATATGCATTTGTAATTATATGCAGTTGAGAATTGTAAACTCTCTCATTGTATAGTGTAAGGCTTCCTGAAGCAACCAGGAACTCAGTAATAATTACATTGTTAGTTAGCACTGGCTGCTTCCTAATTTGAGAAACTGTAAATTAGTACCAACTGATAGTAAGTCAAGAATCTGCTAAGGTAATCCTTAAAAACCAGCACACAGAACAATTGAGAGGCTGTGTAAAATATTTATGGCAGTTTCTCTAACTCAGCTACTCTGCTTCCACTGTGGTTTCCTTCCATGTGAGGAATGGTGTCAGACATGGCAAGTGATGCAATGTGATGCATAAACATGAAGCTTACGTGACTGTGATCAGAATCATCAGGAGATACCGCAGCGGGTCTCTGCCACTCAAGAAATATCCCACCATGTATTCTCACTACAGTCCTTTCATATGCAACCTCCTTGTAGTCTCATTTTTTCATTGCTGCACAGATCTCTCCCAGTCTATCCCCTAGACCTCCCTTCAAGTAGAGTTGGCCAGAGTGTGTTGCTGTGCCTTTGATTTTAATTTACTTCACTTGAATGAGTTTTTCCTGATTATTGTATCATTATATTAAGGATAACCAAGATAGCCAGAGTAGAACTTTTAAAGTCCATTTTTAATATTATTTTGTACTATTTCATCACATAGGGGCTTTCCTGGTGGCTCAGATGGTAAAGGATCTGCCTGCAATGCAGGAGACCCAGGGTCAATCCCTGGGTTGGGAAGATCCCCTCAAGAAGGGAATGGCTACCCACTCCCACTCCAGTATTTTTATCTGGAGAATTCAGTGGACAGAGGAGCCTGGTGGGCTACAGTTCTTGGGGTTGCAAAGAGTCAGATGTGACTGAGTGACTTAATGCTTTCACTTTTTTTTTTCATTTTGTCACATACCAGCTGAGTCACTGGCCTATTTCCCTCTGATCTCAAGAATGTAAGCATTCTGCAGTTTTCTCCTCCTTATCTGTATCTCCAAATAGGTTTTGATGGCCAATGCATGTTCTTTGGAATTCACTATTTAATATCACTGTACCAGAAAACCTCTTCTGATACTTTAGAGTTCCCTTTCAATAATTACGCTTATGAAAATATCAGAGTACTTTTTTAACACACAGCAAAACTTTGTTAAAGTCCTATTTCTCTTGCTCTCAGTATCTTTCACTTGTAAGGCAGCTCCAAACGTAGATGTAAAATGTCCCAGGAGTTTATAGGAACAAGAGAATAATTTTGTCCAGGGCTCAGGAAATGGCATCATAGAATAAGTTTTTGAGTGAAGTCTTGGTTTGTTAACACTTTGTAGTTTACACAGATATATATAAAGCGGTAAAGAATCTGCCTGCAGATTCAGAGCCAGTGATACAGGAGACTCGTGTACTATCACTGAGTTGGGAAGATAACCTGGAGAGGGAAATAGCAACCCACTCCGGTATTCTTGCCTGGAAAATCCCATGGACAGATTAACCTGGTGGGCTATAGTCCACCAAGAGTTAGACACGACTTAGTGACTCCACAACAACTATATGTGTGTGTGTGTGTGTGCATTTAATTTTAAATTACTGTGGTTTTTGAGTCGCTTAAACAATGGAAATCTATATTCTCACAGTTCTGGAGGCTGGATGTTCAAGGTCAAGGTGTGGTCAAGTTCAGTCCTATTTTGCAGATCCCTGCCTTCTTGCGGTGTTCTCACGTGGCTTCTCTGTGTGCCTGCATCCTTTGTGTTTCTAAATTACCCCTTACTGTAAATTTTTATAGATTTTATAGATTCAGGCAACATGTTTGCCAATCTATATAATATATAAATATCTAGATAGATATAATTTATACTAATATGTTTAGCTAAAATCAAAGCATTTCATAAGAGAAAATTTATGTAAAGGAAAGTAATTTGTGCAACATCATTCAGTGTTGAAATTAGACTTGAGCCTAGGTCCTCTTGAGTCTCAGACTGGTTCCTTTTCCTATATTATGTGGATGAGGTTGGATCATAGGAAAAGGATAGAAAGCATTTAGGAGGGCATCCTAAAGGAATAGAACAGCATTAGGCAGGCGTACGTACATAGAGCTTGGATAGGGAGTAGTGTATAATTCAGTTAGGTGAAGTTAATGAAGGTAATCAGAGGGGGTCAAGTTTGAGAGGCTGAGAGGTAGACCTTGGAGGGATGAATGCATAGTTGAAGAATTTGGCCTCTGGTCTTCAGACAAAAAGGAGTCATTCATTTCTTGATCTGGAAACTAAAAGGAGCCATTCATTTCTTGATCTGGACACTGGCTAACTAAATAAGTGACTGAAGAAACTGTATCTGTTATTTTCACATATGCCTTTAGACAATTCAGGCAGGGGGAAAAAGTCCTGTTGTTCAAAGTAAAATATTTTTTAGAGAACAGGTAACTTCTGAATTGGTTTCTGACCTTTTTTTTGTTCTGAAGATACAACTTTTAATTCTTTTTTTCTTGTGCAGTTCTTCATGTCTTAATCAGAAATGATACCTGTGATAGTTTTTTGCTTTTTGTTTAGTTTAGTCCTTGCATGCCTGACAAAATATTTCTTTTTCCTTCATACACAACACAGTTTATTGGCTCATACAGAATCAGTAGTTCACATCAGCTTCTGAATTCTGTAGTTAGTCCCTTGTACCTTTGTTTATAAGGGTTGTGGAGGACATATTTTTATTCTTATGTATATAACTTGATTTTAATTTTCACTATCTCAAAGGACTTTTACCTGATGAAAATTGGGAAGTTTTGTGTAGTTTTCTTTAAAATTCCTTAGACTGTGTGTATTCTTAAATTTTTAGTATAGGTCCTTCCTTAAATTAAGATTTTTTTCCCTATTATTTCTTGTTTTTATTGTGCCATTTTCATCTGTACAGTCCTTTCTAGAAAGTAAAGAAGTGCTGCTATGTAGTTACAGAAAAATAAACTATTTTTCATGTATGATATGTGTCAAAAATATGTGTCAAAAATATTCATTTTGATTCTACATAGTACCTAGGTCAACACTTGTTTCTCAGTGAAGAAACTGATGCCCCAGCAGGTTAAATGACTTGTCCAAAGTCAATATAGTTTATGCTAGAAAAGGTCTTGATACTTTATATTTTTCTCTTTCCATTATGCCATCCAGCTTTCCTTTGGCTGGCTAATAAGCTGAAAAGTTATGAATAGAAAGGTATATGTTAGAGAATAGATCTGTAGTTGCTGGGGGTGGGAGGAGGGTTGTATTAGGAAATTTGGATTAGCAGATGCAAATTATTATATATAGAAATGGATAAACAAGGTCCTATTGTATAGCACAGTGAACTGTATTCAATATCATATAAAACCATAACAGAAAAGAATATGAAAAAGTATATATATGACTGAATCACTTTGCTGTACGCCAGAAACTGACACAACATTGTAAGTCAACTATACTTCAATTAAAAAAAGAAAGAAAACTGTAGGTTAAACTGAGAGGTGACCTGGGTGCTAGTCTTCTTTTTTTATGCTATTCTAATTGTATTCATTGTTTAAAAATATGATCCAAAAGTATGTAGAAAGAATGACCTGTGAGTTTATGTGAGGGAACTTAAAGAATACATCTCTCTCTAGATAAACATCAATTCATATTTTTGAGTTTAAACACTTTTTACTCATAAAAACAATTAGTCAATTATCATACTATAAAAATGGGGCATAGCTTTACATACTTTTTTAAAAATGAAATTTCTCATTAGGCCGTCTGCCAGGTCACTGATTGGCGGTCTTTCTTGCATGAGCCTTCAGTTTTTTGTAATATGTACAGCAGATTATTAGCAAGCAAGCATTTGGCAAAATCTGGCTACTATATATCAAATAGTACTGTTTCTTACATGGAATTTTTCTCTAGAACAGTTCTGGCAATGAAGAGTGATCTGTTGACAAACTTGCCAGCATTAGAGCTTGGTCCTTTCTCTACCCCTCCTCATGATGCAGGAGGAGTCTCATCTATTCAGGGCCACTCCCTCCAGCTATTGTTTGAGTCCCATCCCCTCTGACTTTCATACCCTCTCAACTCTGACTTTTTCTCTTTACTGGTTCTCTCCTGTAACACTAAGCATGTTAAAATGAAATCCTTGTTCTACGCCATATGAGCTGCCTCCCTAATTTTTTCCACTGTATTACTAAAATGTTTGAAATCCATTGTCTGTGTTCCCTGTGTCTACTTCCCATAGTCACCTGCCTTCACCTTTTTACCGAACTACACAGCATCAGTTGCCGGGGTCCAGCCCCAGCAGGATCCAGGGGAACCCTCAGGATGAACGGCGTCGGCGAATGAGAGAGACAGTGAGACAAAGCTCGGGGCTGAGTCTGAAGTTTATTTTTGCACGGCTTCTTTATACCCTTAACAACATCTTTGGGGGAAGTGCATATTGCTTACACACAGGTCATCTCAAAACATTACAGCAACTTGACCTTCAACAGAAACAGGATGTCACCCACATACTTTTTCGTTCACAAGAGTCTTTTTTATCATTTGGCTTTCAGGCCTGCTAACATTTTATGGCTTGCACCTGGTGTGACTTAAGCAACTTCAGTAGCCGACCCTGTTTTTCTTATAATTAATCTATTTCTAATAAGCGTCATCTTTATGGGAACTAGATAGGATTACATTTTTACAGAACAGAAATGCGAAGGACTGCAGAAACAGTAGATATGGCACAAAACAGGCTCTTAGTCTAAAAGTTAACTACCTGCAAGAAGTCGCCAGCTAATCTCTAAAGTATTTTCTATTAGGCATATTTGTGGCTGTCATATTTGTGGAGCTTTTCTCACAAATACGCTTTTGTTAGCATACTGTGCTGAGGATGTTTAGAACAATCAAGAGCATTTTGTGCAATGAGATCACACATTTATCAAACAAGCCAGAATGCCAGCAAAATGAATGGAAGCATTTCCTTCATCTCTGGCCTCTTCATAGGGTACCAGCGTCCAGGAGATTTATTAATTAGGGTTTTAAGTTGGTCCTCATTCAGTGAAAGAGGAGCAGGAGAGCTCTCAGCAGGCAACACAAGAATCTGCAACAGGGCAAACAAGAACAACAGCAGAAAAAGGGGGGAGGATACAGGGTAGGGTAGAGGCTGAGGCCAACCTGGAGGGTCCCTTATCCTAGACGGCCTTGCCTGTCAGGTTCTTTCCTCGTGACCTCGTCATGGATGGGGTCCCGGACAGCCTTGCCTGCCCGGTATTTTCTTTATGACCTCGTCATGGGTGGGATCCCCCATAATGGCTCCCGGCAATCAGTGACTTCATTATTGCTTCTTTTTCATTTTCATCTTACCTGACCTCTCTAACGCTTTTGATTTTGTTGAACTCTTCCTTCTTAAAAATCTTTTGGTAGTAACATGATCTCCTTTGTTTGTCTCTGTTGACACTGGAGTCTCCTTTGCCTGTCCCCCCTTCTTATCCTGTATCTTCTGTATCAGTGTTCCACAGAGTTCCAGACGCTAGCATGGTGGCACATGGGAGTGATCTGGTTCCCTGATGTAGAAGCTCTTTGAAAAAGGACCAGAAAACTATCCTTTTGGGTTTTTATGAAGCCTTCATTGTTTAGTCCAGTTTGTCTAAATCATTGCTCTGTGGCTATTGATTCAACCGTAAAGCCTCTCTCCCCTCCACAGAAATCATGGGGTAGGACTGAAAGTTCCAATCCTCTATTCTCATGGTTGGTTCTCCTGGCTACCAGCCTCCACCCTAGGGCGGGATCTAAAAGTCACTTCATTCACATAACAAAAGACACCTTTATTATCAACAATTAGGAAATTCCAAGGGTTTGGGGAGCTGTGAGCCAGAAACAGTCCATGAAGACCAACTATATATGATAAATATATTTTGGTTATCTGAACAAGTATGTATTTCTGCTAAGTTATATTGTCACAGGGACTCTCAGGCTCCTCAGCCTCAAAATGTCCAAAACTGTATTGTCATTTCCCTCACTAACACTACTAGCAGAATGAATGAATGTATAATTGAGTGAATGAATGAATGAAAAAAATCTTGCATTCAGTTTTTTTTTTTTTTATTAAATAAAATTTTATTGTCTACTGTTTACACTCATGTTGCTGCTGTAAAGTACAACAACATAACACAAATTCCTAGCATGAATTACTCGTTCACCCCCCACTGAACTACAGACACTGCTTGAGAATTTGGTGTTTGCTTTAGGACAGTGTACCCGCCTTGCCATGTTCAGTCGTGATGGTGAGATGGTGACGTGGATCAGTTTTGCACACGACATTCAAAACACTCAGTTTCCCCCCACTTGTTTAAAAATAAATGTAGTTCAAATTGCCACTTTCCAGTATTTTTGAGCTTATTTAACTGAGTTCTGGAGCATTTATATCTAATCTATATTTTAGATATAATTACTTTTTGTACTTTTTTAACTCATAGTATCCACGTTCCCACCCCTCCCCTGTTTTATTTGTTCCTCTGCAAAGCAGCCACTCCGTCCAGGTGGGCAGAATCAAGCTTTCAGTCACATCTGTCACCAGAAACAACTGCTCAGTTTTTTCCACTGAGTGATAGATAGTACAGTGCACTCAGCTCCTCAAGCCAGAAATACTTGTGGGGTAAGAGACATTCACTGATCCTTAGTGTTGTATGTTAAAGTCACAACTTTATAGAGCTAATTTATCCCTGGAGTCTCAAAATGCTGTTTTTACCTCAGTTCCCAAAGGTTCATTTTTTTCAGGAATCTGTATCTTTTATAAAATAGAAATCTCCTTTACTGTTGAAGAAAATTCTCAATAAAATTTAACCATTATTTCTCTCTGGAAGGCAAATGTAAGTGGACTTGAACTATTTATATCCTTGATAGTAACAATTTCTAACATCTATTATTGAGGCCCATTATAAATCAGGCATTGTTCCAAATACCAAGTGTAATAATTCACTTGGTTTCCCAAAATTTTCTTGAGGTATAAATACTGTTACCATCTCTGTTTCATAAAGGAGGAAATGGAAATGCAGAGTTTAAGGATTGTGTCAGGGTGATAACTGGCAAGAAGAACGCATAGGATTTGAACCCAGTCAGACTGGCTCCGGAGATAAGCTCTTAACGTCCATGCAGTAATGCTGTCTGGCAGAAAGCTTTCATTCTTCGTGACCGTTTTTTACTACTGTTTTTAACAAGTTAAAAATGCTTTGAGGTACCAAAATATGGCATAATTTTAGTATGTGCCTAGAGTACACATGTGCAAGTTATTCTTAGAATATTAAATAATGCAGTTCTAAGTTGTAAAAAATGGATCCATAATGTTAATTTCATTTTATATTATTTGTATTTGTTTAAGACTTTTTAGATTTTCTTTGACTCTCTTGAAGCATAAACAATGGCCATGGCAACATTTATCTTCTGTTAAGTAAGTCCCCTGTTTACATATTTCACAATCAGCAGCTTTATCATTTTATCTTACAAATACTTGGTTTTCCACAGTATCAACACAAATCATTTCTGTTGCTTTGTTTCTTGAAAATGGTTAAGCAACTATATAAGACTCATAGGAAATTAGTGAGTCACATAACGGAAAGCATTTACTAATGTGACTTTTGTCTCAGTTGTCAAGTAGTCTGAGTTTGTTTCCATAGTAACTCATCAGTATAACAAACTGTCACTACTAACTTGGCTACTTTTTTTTTGTTTGTGTGGTCTGGACCATTTTCTGACAGCTGTGTGTGTGTTCATTAAAGATTATCACACACAAAAATTGAGTAATTGTTGAAGGCACACAAAAATTTTTTTGTTTGGAGAAATTGTTTGAAACTCCAAGGCTATTACTTTGATAGTAAAAAAATCTAAAAGATTATTTAAATTAATATATTCTATTTGAATTCCTATTAAGAAAGAGCATGGTCAGGGGTACCTTAGGCTTATAAATTTAAAAAATTCATTTGCAATATTGACTCCTTTCAAATATATATTGTTTAAGAATCTGCCAGAAACAAAGCAAGGATAAAGGAAATTAGGACCACATCCTGGGGGATGAGGACTAAATGGAATGATGAGGAGGCCAACTCAGCCAGTTTCTGCCACCCTGGAGCATGGAGTGGCAGTGCTCCAGGAGAGAGAATGGTGGACGCTGAGGTATTCAGGGACCAAGGCAGGCCAGGTCAGACAGGACGCCAGGCTTTCACCTGGAGGCTGAGTTGGGGAAAGATTCCTCGAGGGGATAATGACTAGTCTACAAGTGAATCAGAATTAAACTGGGGAATGTGGTAGTTGAAAGGGAGAGTAGATGGTGGACGAGGTAAAGAAAACATCATGAAGAAAGGCATACAAATGAGAAATAGTGTGAAGTAAGTGGGGAATGACAATCAGTATGAGACCGAAAGAGTCAAGCGATAAGACTTAGGGGTCTCATCATGGAGATGCCATGTTAAGGAGGTAGGGCCGAATCTGAAATGGGGAAACAGTGACAGAGTTTAAACAGAGGAAGGATGTCACCTTCTGTATTTTAGAAGGAGCTCTGTGGTAACATGAGGAGGGTAGATTTGAGTGGGGGCCATTTAGGAAAATGTTGCCATATTTCAGCGAAGAATTGTTGAGGGACAAAATTAGGGTAGTGGGACTAGACACAGGAAAGAGATTGAGTTAGGAATAGTTGTGAAGTAATATAGACAGGAACTGGTAATTGAGACTGTTTGTTTGTGGCCCATGAATGACATTTATGTGTTTAGTCCACAAATGTTTATTGAGTGTTTACTGTGGTTGGCAGTATATTGTGCAGAGTATTATATGAGGGTCTTACTCTGCCTTCGTTTTTGGATTTCTCTCTCCTCCAATAAGGATTCTAGATTGTGCCATGTTGTGAGTTAATTAATAGGTGAGTACACTTTTCATAGCCCATTTCATCCCAGCCTGGTCTCTTGGCTCATTATTAGACTTTCTTACTCTCACATGAGAACCTGACCCAGAGTCCTAGTTCATGTGTCAGTCTACTCCTTGGGAGGTTGTATTCATGTGTCTGGATAGTGTCTTAATCCCTAGAAAGTTAACATTCTTGCCTTGTACTTAGAGGAAGCATTACCTGTTTTTCCCCACTGATTATGCTATTAGCTATAGACTTTTCATATATGGTCCTTACTGTATTCAGGTAAGTTTCTGGTCTACCTATTTTGTTAAGAGTCTTGATCATGAATGGATGTTGGATTTTGTGAGATACTTTTGTCTACATCTGTCGAGATGATCATTTCATTCCAATCCCAAAGAAAGGCAATGCCAAAGAATGTTCTAACTACTGCATAATTGCACTCATCTCATATGCTAGCAAAGTAATGTTCAAAATTCCCCAAGCCATACTTCAACAGTACGTGAACCATGAACTTCCAGATGTTAAAGCTGGATTTAGAAAAGACAGAGGAACCAGAGATCAAATTGCCAACATCTGCTGGATCATTGAAAAAGCAAGAGAGTTTCAGAAACACATCTACTTCTGATTTATTGACTATGCCAAAGCCTTTGACTATGTGGATCACAACAAACTGGAAAATTCTTTTTTTTTTTTTTTGGAAAATTCTTAAAGAGATGGGAATACCAGACCACCTGACCTGCCGCCTGAGAAATTTGTGTGCAGGTCAAGAAGAAACAGTTAGAACTGGACATGGAACAAGAGACTGGTTCCAAATCAGAAAAGGAGTATGTCAAGGCTGTATATTGTTGCCCTGCTTATTTAACTTATATGCAGAGTACATCATGAAAAATGCTGGGCTGGATGAAGCACAAGCTGAAATCAGGATTGCTGGGAGAAATATCAGTAACCTCAGATATGCAGATAACAACCACCCTTATGGCAGAAAGTGAAGAAGAAGTAAAGAGCCTCTTGATGAAAGTGAAAGAGGGTGAAAAAGTTGACTTAAAACTCAACATTCAGAAAACTAAGATCATGGCATCCGGTCCCATCACTTCATGGCAAATAGATGGGGAAACCATGGAAACAGTGAGAGACTTTATTTTGGGGGGGCCTCCAAAATCACTGCAGATAGTGATTGCAGCCATGAAATTAAAAGATGCTTGCTCCTTGAAAGAAAAGCTATGATCAACCTAGACAGCCTATTAAAAAGCAGAGGCATTACTTTGCCAACAAAGGTCCGTCTAGTCAAAGCTATGCTTTTTCCAGTAGTCATGTATGGATGTGAGAGCTGGACTATAAAGAAAGCTGAGTGCCGAAGAATTGATGCTTTTGAACTGTGGTGTTGGAGAAGACTTGAGAGTCCCTTGGACTGCAAGGAGATCCAACCAGTCCATCCTAAAGGAAGTCAATCCTGAATATTCATTGGAAGCACTGATGCTGAAACTGAAGCTCCAATACTTTGGCCACCTGGTGCGAAGAGCTGGCTCATTGGAAAAGACCCTGATGCTGGGAAAGATTGAAGGCAGGAGGAGAAGGGGATGACAGAGGATGAGATGGTTGGATGGCATCACTGACTCGATGGACATGAGTTTGAGTAAGCTCTGGGAGTTGGTGATGGACAGGGAAGCCTGTCGTGTTGCAGCCCATGGGATGGAAAAGAGTCGGACACGACTGAGTGACTGAACTGAACTAAATTGAGATAATCGTGGTTTTTATCTTTAATTCTGTTACTGTGGTATATATATCATGTTGATTTTGCATGCGTTGATCCTTTTAATATGTTGTTAAATTCAGTTTGCCAGTATTTTTATTGAGAATTTTTGTATCTATCTTTATCAGAGATATTGGTCCATAGTTTTATTTTCTTGTGGTGGTTTTATCTGGCTTTGGTATCAGGATGCTGCTGCTTATAAAATGAGTTTCAAAGTGTTGTTCCTTCTTTTCTGTTTTTTTGAAAAAGTTTAAGAAGGATTTATATTATTCTTTGAGTATTTAGTAGAATTCACCCCTGAAACTAGCTGATCCTGGGCTTTTTGGTTGTTGTTGGGAGGTTTTTGATTACTGACTCAATCTCCTTATTTTGTATCGGTTTGTTCAAGTTTTCTTCTTGATTGTTTTGGTAAGTTGTGTGTTTCTAAGAGTTCACTGATTTCCTCTGGGTGATCCTATTTGTTACCATGTTAGTTTCCTGTATGTTCCTTTTTTAAAAACAGCATCCTATTCCTGTATGGTAGATGTACTTTCTTTCTCTCTGATATTCTTTTCTTCTTCCAGTGTAGACTTTGTTTTGTTCAAGTTGTTTTTTGTTTGGGTTTTTTTTTTTTCTATTTATTGATCTGGCTTTCATATTAAGGGATTTTCCTTAAGTATCTACTCATATTTAACTGTGGAGCACTAAAAGTTGAGTAAAAGCTTTGTGCATGTGGAGGGTGCTCATTGACTCTGCCTTTTGTCTTCCTTCATTCTACCTCAAGATCAATTTTAAATTCTTGCTCTTGGCTTTCAATGTTACCAGCTTAAGGTTCAGCATTCTTTGATTTGCTTAGTCAGACATTACTTGTCTATCACTGCCTTTTTTTTTTCTTGTTTCCTGTCTGGTTTTTCTTTGTCCTTGTATGATGGTGACTTTAAAAAAAATTGTTTTTATTTAGAAAGTTTTGGGGAGAGAGCTGAAGTTAATACAGGTACCCATACTGCCATCCTTGATCAGAAGTTTTTATTTAATTTTATCAGAAAAGTAAAATAACATGTGTTTTTTAATGTTATTTCTGGTTCTTGATCATTTATCAGTGGTCTCAATGATAGGAACTACCAAGCCTTGAAGCTCAAAATATTCCGGAAGAGTCCAGGAGTACTGGGACTTGTTTGTCTGCATAGCTTAAGGGGGAAGCTCCAGAGACCATGGCTGATGCCTTGATCAAGTGTTTAGGCTAAGAGATGTTTAGAGGAATGTTTGTTATCTCATTATTCACCGATTTTTCAAATTCACTTATTTTTGAGTATACAGATTAGCTGCTTCTCATCTTACTGGGGGTGCCTCCAGTTGCCTGACAAATACCTTCAGACCTGTCCTTTGCCAAGCAACTCTCATTCTGCCTGTGCTGTATACAGACAAATTTATACAGATAAATTGCACACCTGCTGGATTTCTAGGGAAATTCCCCTAAGAACACATGCATTCTCTTCATATAATTTCTTAAATCAGCTAAAGCTTCCTAATGAAAAAAAAAAAAAAAAGCTAAAGTTACTACAGTTAAATCTATGATAAAATACATACCCTCGTCTCTGTTTATATATAACATGCACATACCACACACAAACACATAGTTGGCTTTTAAATTATATTTGTTTTTGCACTTCTTGTTTTTGGATGTCTGTGCATTGATAGAAAAATCTATAAAACCAAATCAATTGGTCCCAGTAGAAATACATTTTATTCACTAAGGCAGCTACAAGTTGACTCCCTGTCACATTCACCATCCTCAGCCTTACAAGCCACCCATCAGCTCCTATCATCCTATAGAAGTCACCTCATTATTACTTTCCTAAGAAAATAAAAACCATTTAACCTGAGCTCTCTTGCCTTTCCTTTCTGCTTTCTCCAGCTCTGTTTTTGCCCACTGCCTTTCTTTTCTTCTGACGTTAGAGGAATAATTATCCTTCCTTTCTAAGAGAATGGTAGAGGGAACAGCATGTACAGAGAGACCTGGAAACTTGAAAGGGAGGAGGAGTTGAAAAAAATGGGCACGTGGACTTTCGAGTTAAATGAGCCTGGTTTGAATGCTGGTGGTGCTGCTTCCTACCTAAATGACCTAGAGGTAACATCTCTCCTTATGCACATTTCAGTTCAGTCACTCAATTGTGTCCAACTCTTTTCAACCCCATGAATCGCAGCACACCAGGCCTCTCTGTCCATCACCAACTCCCAGAGCTTACTCAAACTCATGTCCATAGAGTCGGTGATGCCATCCAACCATCTCATCCTCTGTCATCCCCTTCTCCTCCTGCCCCCAATCCCTCCCAGCATCAGGGTCTTTTCCAATGAGCCAGCTCTTCGCACCAGGTGGCCAAAGTATTGGAGCTTCAGTTTCAGCATCAGTGCTTCCAATGAATATTCAGGGTTGACTTCATTTAGGATGGACTGGTCGGATCTCCTTGCAGTCCAAGGGACTCTCAAGAGTCTTTCCTACACCACAGTTCAAAAGCATCAATTCTTCGGCACTCAGCTTTCTTTATAGTCCAGCTTTCACATCCATACATGACTACTGGAAAAAGCATAGCTTTGACTAGACGGACCTTTGTTGGCAAAGTAATGTCTCTGCTTTTTAATAAGCTGTCTAGGTTGGTCATAGCTTTTCTTTCAAGGAGCAAGCATCTTTTAATTTCATGGCTGCAGTCACCATCTGCAGTGATTTTGGAGCTCCCCCCTCCCAAAAATAAAGTCCCTCACTGTTTCCATGGTTTCCCCATCTATTTCCCATGAGGTGATGGGACCAGATGCCATGATCTTAGTTTTCTGAATGTTGAGCTTTAAGCCAACTTTTTCACTCTCCTCTTTCACTTTCATCAAGAGGGTCTTTAGTTCTTCTTCACTTCCTTACCTATAAAGTGAGGATAGTGTCAGCTGCCTCGGTTGTTACCCCTGGGGTTGTTGTGAGATTAAATAACATGTGGTGAACTGTCCATTAGTGGTAGCTCTTGTGGCTGGAATAGGAGTAAAGCTGTGACAGTAGTTGTTTTAGAATAAGTATTTTTATATTTCTGTCTTTTACCCTAACTAAACTCTAAGCCCAATCAGGTTAAAAAACAGTTATTCTGATCTTCATATTTTAATCACCTAGCACATACTCATCACATCTAATATAAACAAATGTGTATTGTGTGTTGAATGAATGGTGAAGCATCATTCTATATTAATTGAATTGATAAGTACATTCACTATTTTTCAGTTGCCTGTGAATAATTAAAACTTTCTGAAGATTTTCAGATCACATGGTTAGGAATTTGTTTTCTTCATATTTCACTGTTTCCAAATATTTACATTATGAACTTGAGTGAAATAGTGTGTGTGCTTTTTAACATGTCATCAGTACTATCATAGTTAATTAACTGGTTCTTTTTTTTTCCCCCCTCAGGGAGGTGGTGCAAGCAAACTGTGTTCACTGGAGGAAGAAGTTCTCATTTATGTGCAAAATGAGTGCGAGTGCCACCACAGGTGTCCTGGACCCTTGTATCTACAGAGTGTCTGTGAGGAAGGTATCAAAACAGCCTGTCACTTCTCTGCTTTCAGAGGCCGTGGTTACTTCCACAGTCACTGACTCACTTTAGTTAGCTCTGCTTTACTGTTAGAACTGTTATATGTAATTTCACTTCATACCTGCAGCATAATTTAAATTGCTGTGATAAATATGATGCGGAATCTGAAGAAATAAAATTGTATCAAGAACCTTCATCTCATTATCACTATGCATATAATTATTCATCTTATTTCTGTTAGTTTAGGGGCCATAATAGGTCTTTATCCTGCCATTCATTGTTTCTCTTCTTTATTAGGCACTGTCTTTTAGGGGACTTTGCATATTTTGTGTCTAATAACAGCCCTGAAAATGTGCTATCTTTTCCATTTTCAGGAAAACCAAGGCTCAAAGAGGTTGTTACTTGCACAAACTCACTTTGCTAATAAATGATAAATTAGGAACCCAAATACAAATCTGATTTTAAACCCATGGTTTTTTTTAATTTCCTTTCTGCTTACTAAGTTGAAGCATATTACCAATAATCTATAAAAATTGTAATCTCATATTGTTTCAATGTAATACATTGTAAACTTAAAATAGAAGTGTATGTCTCTCTCAGGTAATAGCCAAGGGATCCAGGGCTGGTAAAGCAGCTTTGCCATCTTCATTGTATGATGCCCACTTTTAGATCCAAGGAAGTTGCTCTAGTCTTGTTATCTCTCCACCAGTGAGAAAGAAGATAAAGCAACATGAGAACAAATGCATTCCTTTTTAGGGCATGACTCAAAAGTGCTCATACTGGTTAGAACTTAGTTACATGATCACACGAAACTAGAAGAAAAGCTGTGAATGTAGTCTCTAGCTGAGTGACTGTCAGATTCCAAAATTAAAGAATGAAAGAACAGATATGGGTGAACCACTAGTATTCTCTTACTTTGGGATATGGAAGTACTTACTGAACTTACTGTACCTTATCCTATCTAATTATTATGTAAAAGTGAGAACCCATAAAGAAAAATTAGTAAACCCAACTGTATAAATACTACCTGCATTGCAAAACATACTTTAAGATATAATGTTTAACCAAATATCTGGCACCCCATGACCCAGTCTAGTTGACACATAAAATTAACTGTCACAGATTGTTTGTTAGTCAGTCAGTCATGTCTGACTCTTTGCAACCCCATAGACTGTAGCCCGCCAGGCTTCTCTGTCTGAAATTCTCTAGGCAAGAATACTGGAGTGGATAGCCATTCCCTTTTCCAGGGGATCTTCCCAATCCAGGGACTGAACCTGTACCCTCCCACATTGCAGGCAGATTCTTTACCGTCTAAGCCACCAGGGAAGCCCTGAAAGTAAAAACCCCTTCATTAGATTGCTAGGGCTGCTACAAGAAAGTGTCACAAACTTGAGTCGATTAAAACAATTTATTGCCTCACAGTTCGGGAGGCCAGAAGTCCAAAATCAAGATGTCAGTAGGGCCATGTTCTCTCTGAAGGCAAGAAGGGAAGAAACTGTTCCATGCCTTTTTCTTAGTTTCTTAGTCTGAGGCTTTCTTTGACTTGGAGGTGTATCACTCTGGTTACATGGCTGTCTTCTCCCTTTGAGTCTTTATATTATTTACCTGCTGTGCATGTCTGTGTTCAAATTTCCTGTTTTTTATTAGGACACCAGTCATATTGGATTAGGACTGCATTTTTAACTTGATTATCTGTGTAAAGCCTCCTCTGCTTTCAAATAGGGTCATATTCGGAGGTTCTGCATATTAAGATTTCAGCATTTCTTTTGGGAGAGCACAGTTAAATCCATAACAGGCCCTAAAATTATAATAAACTTGGGGATTTATGTTTCTCAGATTAATGGACTAGCTTGTTGCAGGCCACCCTTCCCTCTGAGAAGGGTGAACTTTTCCGAAAAACTATACAAAATATTAAAAATAGCTGCTTGAAGGCATTAGAAGCTGTCTTCAGCAAGGATTTAAGAGGTTTAGAATCAAAGACCAGGGAAGCATAAAGAGATGAGCCTGACATTTGGTCTTGGTTTTACCCTCAAAGCAGTTGCTAATTTGTAAGCAGTAGCTAAGGAGCTGAGCCAAAAGCAGTGATGGAGAGGCTAAGGAGCTGAGCTGAGATTCTGGCAATTTTACAGGACTAAGGGGACAAAAATGGAGTCCAGAGCCCACTCGCAGAAGGAGCCTTGATAAATACCCTGAATTTCTAGTTGGGACTCTATAAGAGTTTCAACCTAGAAGAATGAGTAAAATGGCTGTAGATCAACCCTTACAAAAATTGACATTCAGCTTCGAATCAGCTTAGTCAGTGCTTAAATGAAAGTGATAGGTCCTGACCTTTCTACTTGCCAGAAAAAAATGTGTATCTTCTCTGGAGGAGAATAACATTACTCTGAGCCTAAAATTATTTCTTCAGGTTATCACACACAAAAAACTACCAAGCATATGAAAAGACATGACTGCATGACCAAAATCAAAAGGAAAACGAGATTATAAAAACAAACCCATAGAAGATACAGATTTGGAGAAGATCTAATAAACCTTTTACAATAATTGTTATTAGTCAACAGTATGGGAAATAAGAGAACTTGAAACTATTTTTAAAATTAAATTGAATTTTAGAACTGAAAAATGCAGTAACTAAAATTTAAAGCTGAGTAAATGAAACTACATCTCAACAGATGTATTTAACAGCAGGTTTGCCACAACTGAAGCACACTTTGGAAAATAAGACAAAAGAAAATATCAGTAGGGAGTTTGGGATTGACTTTACACACTGCTATATTTAAAATAAATAACCCAACAAGGACCTACTATTTTTAAAAAATGGAGAGACGACAAGAGGTAGATAAGGAATGATACAGATAAGATGAAATTGGCCATGTGTTGATAATTCTTAAAGCTAATTGATGGGTTCACGGGGATTTATTATACTACTTCTTCCACTTTTGTGTATGTTTGAAATTTTACATAATAAAAGTTTTTAAATTTATAAAGGAAGAAAGAAAATATAAGTGTGGGGCACACAGAAGAGAGTGTAAAACACAGAAAACAATATAAAGGTCTGACATGTATATGTGTATCAATGGAGCCCTGAAAAGAGAGGTGAGAGTCTGTGGAGATTGTGGCTGAGAATCTTCTAAAACTGATGAAAGATATTGAGCCACATATTCAAAAGTCTTGTGAACCTCATGCAGGATAAACAACAAATCTAGCATGTTTAAAGACAGACCACCAGCCTAGCTGGAACATAGAACACATGGAAATGGAAGTTCTTGGTGATGAGATTGGAGGTACTGGATCAGGTGGAGCTTTATAGGAGTTTAGATTTTATTCCAATTGTATATTTGGAATCAATTTGTTTGGAATTTGAAATCAATTTGAGGATTTTAAAAAGGAGAGACATGATCTTCTAAGATGACTTTTGCTGCTGTGTGGAGGGTGAATTGCAGAAACCACTTAACTGATTGGGATAGTTTGAATGAGGAATGCTTATGTTTTGGCGTGGAGTTACAACAGTTGGAGGTGGTATGATTCAGGATGTATTTTGGAGGTAGCCCCCCTACTAATGGATTGGATATGGTGAATGTGGGAAACAAAATTGAGAATAACTCTTAGATCTTTTTCCTGAGCATATGGGTAGATGATTCTGCTGTTTATTGAAATAGCAAAGACATGCATTGGAGCAATTTAGGGGGGGCAGATAAATAGAGATCAGTAGACCTATTTTGACCATGTTAAACTTGAAGTGTCTATGAGACATCAGGGGCTTCCGCAATGGCTCAGCAGGTAAAGAGCCTGCCTGCAACATAGGAGACTTGGGTTCCATCCCTGGGTCAGAAAGATCCCCTGGAGGAGGGTATAGCAACTCACTCCAGTATTCTTGCCAGGAAAATTCCATAGACAGAGGAGCCTGGCAGGCTATAGCCCATAGGGTCACAAAGAGTTGAAGGTGACTGAGGTGGCTGAGCACACATGAGACCTCAAGTGGACATGTCATGTAGGCATTTAAATATGCCTACATGGAACTCCAAAAATATGGAACTCAGAGGAGAAGTTCAGGCTAAAGATTGGAGTTGTCAGCGTACACTTCTTAATTTAAAGCCGTAGACCTGAAAGGGATAGGTCAGCAAGAAAGTGTAGATAGAGAAAACAAGAGGCCCTAGACCAAACCTTAGAAGTGGTATTAAATTGCTTAGCAAGTACAAGAAAGGAGCAAGAATTCATATATATCACTTCTCATACTTTTGGCCACATCTTAGTCATACGGCCATCGTACAAAAAGAAAGTGAAAAATGTAGTCAGTTACTTTATTTTGGGTAGCCAAAGCCCAGCTAAAAATAGAGGATTCTGTTATGATGGAGAGGGAAAGAATGGATATTTGGGATGTAGCTAGCATACCTTCCACAGAGGTTGAATAAAGGAGTAGTAGGTCTTACACAGGAGAGTGAGAAATAGCCAGGGAGGTAGAAAGAAAAGTAGACAATTGTAGCACCTTGGAAGTTTATAGAAAAAAATCTTATTAGGAAGGAGGTAGAGAAAGAGGTCAAGTTTGTCCTATGCTGTTTTGGAATTAAGTAAGATGAAGCCAAAGCCTTGGACTTTAATAAAAATGGAGATCATTGGTAATCCTAAGAGCCACTGCAGAGGGAAAATGAGAGCAAAAACCCAATTAGAGTTAACTTTGAAGAGAGAGTGGGGTGCAGCAAATTTTGGCAAGTCTTTTGGAAAATCTGGCTGTAGAGGGGAGCAAAGAAAAGAATTAGCTAGTAGAGACTAGGATTATCTAGAAAAAGTTTTGCTTTGTTTAAAGAAAGGCACTATTAAAGATATGACAGTAACCTTATAATAAAGGAAAACTTGGTAATTCATAATGGAGTACATCTGGTGGCATGACTAAAGGGCCAGAGAAGGGGAGGGATAGCAGATATTCATGAACAATAGAGTTTACCATAGATTAGCTCTCACCTTATTTAAATTCACCTCTTTGAAGATGGAAATGGTACATAATGCGTTGTGCATCTTGGTTTATGAAAGAAAGATAAGACGATAACTCCATTCAGCAAACACATGTACGGAGTATATACTGTGTGATAAGCAGTGTCTAAGCATGTTAATTCTTGTATCTGTGTGATGTCTCAAATTGAGGGATTTGGCAAATTAATGTAGTTTATATATTTTAAAGTAAAGCATTTATAGTAAAGCGTCTATATATTTTTTTATTATTTTTCACTTTTGCCAGTTTTGTTCACATTAGATAAGAGTTAGATAAGGAAGTTTCTACTGTATTACCATGGAACAATGTCATATGTTTTAGGGGAGAAAAAGTAAGGTATATGTAGTATGTTATTATCTGAGTAAAGGGGGAGTAAATATATATACACACACATATACATATACACATCTAAAAATCACTAACAGTGGTTGTCTCTGGGGTGGGGATCTCCACTCTTGTTGAAATCTTTGTGAATGTATTATTGATATGCTTAACTAAGTAAATAATTTAGCCTTTCTTTGGTGATTCAGGTTATTGCAATGTGTCCAGGACACTTTTTGGCAGTTTCTTCTTCAGCAAATAGATTAAATGTTAGTTTGTCTTCTTACCATTTGTCTCCTTCAAGTTTAAGTTAAATTCTAAATAAATACTCTGGTTACTTGCCAGAGCGGGGTGGGGGACATCCAAATAGTTAGATTTAAGATCGTCAAAATTTTACTTTATACTTGAAGTGAAAGTGTAGTTGCTCAGTCATGTCCAGCTCTTTTTGACTCCATGAACTTTAATCCACCAGGCTCCTCTGTCCATGGAATCCTCTAGGCAAGAATACTGGAGTGGATTTGCCAGCATATAAATACCTACCTCAAGACTATTTGACATATATTTAATTTTAAATCATCAGTCATATGATATCCTGATAGTGTTTTTTTATCTTTGGCAGGAATTAAAAGGTGGAAAAGCTTATGCAAAGGTAAGTTGGTCTTCTTTAACTCTTTTGGAATTTGTAATATCCCTCATTGCTATTTATAAGCCTAAAAATTAAATGGTTTGCTTTTCTAATTGCAGTTCAAGCACAGATGTTTTTAAATAGAGCAATTTGGAGATTGAACAGTTGAATCTAACAGTAAATTATAGGCATATTCTTTCTAAATGCTGATTATGGGATGTCATTAAGTTTAAACTTCTTGCTAGAAGCCAATCTCTGGTTTGCATTAAACAATAGCAGCTGTTCATTCGGTTTCCCCAGGAGGTAGTCTTATTCCCACCCAACCCCCAGTGGAATAGGACTCCCCACCCTGTTCTCTTTTAGCGCCCTCTATACTGTCTTTTATACTTTTATATGGAATTACTAATGAATGTGTTCACTTTTTGCTAGATAGAAGGAATTAGTAATTAATAATAATACCAGAAACCCACATACTCTCTTTTATTTCTAAACCTCTTTATTCTCTAAACCACATACTTCTCTGTTTTTTTCTGGTCACACCATGATGCTTATGGGTTCCCCCACCAAGGACTGAACTCTGGCCATGGCAGTGAAAGCCCAGAATCCTCACCGTTAGGCGACCAGGGAACTCCCCACTCTCCTCTTGTATTTCCAGTCTCTGTGATGGTGTCTCCTTCAATCCAGTCATCTAAACCAAGAACCAGGGCACTAGTTTCAACTGTCAAATGACCTAACTCCCTCAAACTGGTTGGTTGCAATGTCAATTCAGATGCTCTTTGCTACAAGTAACAGAAAAGTCCCCTCACATAGAGGCTTTTTTAATCTCACGAAACAGGCAGATATGAGATAGAGCTTCTCCAGGATTCACTGACTAGAGAATATCATCAAGGACCCACGTTACTTTTTGTTTTATTTATTTATTTATTTTTTACATTCTCTATGCGATGACTTTGTCCTTGGCTCATCCCTTCATGATCAGGAGGTTGCTAGCTGCTCAGGTTTTAGTCAACGTATTCACATATAACAAAGCCCAGCTTCTTCTCCATTTGTCTTTTTTGAGTGAGAAAACTTCCTAGATGGCCACCAGAGGATTTCCCCGTACCTCTGATTGGCGACAACTGGATCATATGCCCGCTACTAAACTAGTCATGGGCAGCAGGAATGGATTGCCATGGTTAGCTTAGACTAATCACAATTGAACAGTCATCTGGAATTGGGTTACTTTCCTTGTGCACATGGATGAGCTAAGAGTGGATACTTGAATAAAATCAGGGCTTGCTAGCAAGGAATATCAAGGCATTAAATGGCAGGTAGGCAAAAAAAAAAAAGAGTCTGCTGTGATTGACAAATCTTCATTTCTCTATAAAAAGCTTTTGAAACCATCTCTTCTGTCTAGTCCCAAGACCACTGCCTTAGATTATGCCTTCATTATTTCTTACTTAAAACGCACATTGGCCTCCTATCTTTTGTTCTCTTCCTCTGTTGTCTCTCTCCAGTTCATTCTCTGTTTTATTGCCAGGGGGATCATTCTAAAATTCAAAGATATCATATCCTTCCTCCACTTTTAGTCCTCCAGCAGCTCTCTATTGCCTATAAAGGACAACAAAATGCAAAGTCCTCAATCTAGCATATTAGACTCATGTTGGTTTACAGATCTTCCGTCTATACATGCACCCACCCACACACACTCACTCATCCTTATGCTTCAGACATACTGCCCTCAGAACATTCCTGGGGTGTGCTGTGCTGTTTTAGCATTTGTGCCTTGTGACTTGATGTTTTCCCTACCATGCATGTGCTTCTGTCAACTCATGTATCATTAAGAACTCAGCTTAGTCATCCCTCCCCACTGAGAAATGTTCTTTTTCACTCTCTTTCTTGTAATTGTGCCTTCCTTGATCCAGCACAAGATCTATCACAGTTATACCTAGAATGTATGTATTTATGCCATTTTAATGAGACAGTTATCTCAGTGAAACCAAAGAGAAAATCACAAGGAAATATGGACTCTTGTATCTCATTAGAATGTAAGCTCTTTCAAGACAGCTGGATTTTTTTTTTTAAGGCTGCGTTGTACGGCTTGTGGGATTTTAGTTCCCCAACCAAGGTTTGAACCCGTACCTCCTGTAGTGGAAGCCCAGACCGCTAGAGAAGTCCCGAGACAGTTCTTAAACGTGTTGTTCATGACTGGTTTTCAGTATCTAGAGCAAGGCCAAACGCATAAAAAGTATTCAGTAAACGTTGACCTCAGTATGCTTTTCTTCATGGAGCTGACCAGATTCTTTTTTTTTTTTTTTTTAATTTGCTTTATGCTTAGTGACACTATAATACCAGCATTCTGGCAGTGGATGGTAAGCCTTAAGGCTGTTTTTTATTCAAAAAAATATATATAATTGCCTGCCTTGTGTAAGCATTGTTCCTAGCACTACTCTAAGTGTAAGAGGTCCAGCAGTAAGCTAAAACAGACAAAAACCCCTGCCTTTGGGGAGCTTACATTCTGATGAGGGATTGAGTGAGGAGGACAGACAATATACAATAGATACGAAGTATGTACATACATGATGTGATGATAACTACTAAGAAGAATAATGCAGATGAAGGTTAGAGGACAGGGGAGGGAGGAGGCAGGCATGCTCTAGAATGGTCATGGAAGCCCCCTTTAGAGAGATGACATTTGAACATAGACCCTAATGGAGTGAGAAAGACTGCTAAGAGAAGATTTAAGAAAGAATGCATCAGGCAAAAGAACAGTAAGTACTAAAGACCTTGAGGTGGTCTTGGCATTTTCAAGGAAAAGGATCTTGTGGCTGGAAGAGTAGATAAGGAGGTGGAGGGGAAATGACAAGGTGGCCGTGGACAGGGGAATCAAGACAGTCAGTGCAAATGTCTTTCAAGGAGTTTTGCTGTGAGGGGGAGCAGCAGAATGGTACAGTGGACTGGAGACAGATGTGGGGTGAGGTTTTGTTTCCTTCTGTTCATTAAGATGGGAGAAAATCCAGCACGTTTGTGTGCTGATGGGAATGATCCAGTAGAGAGGGAAGAATCCCTGACACATTGAACTTGAATAGACAAGAGCAGAGTGCTTGACTTCAGATGGGAGCACAGCCAGCTCACTTAGAGTAAGTGGGAAGGCGGGTACATGGGCACAGATGGGGCTGAGTGCTCTTTTGATTGCTTTTATTTGTAAATGAAATAGGAGGCAAGACATCAGCAAAAACTGTGGGTGGAAAAGATATTAGAGGTTCAAAGAGAAAGGATCGTATGTGAAATGACAGAATGTGATAGGCATGATATGATAGGGCATGTGAATGATGTGTGATCACACCGCCTCAGGAGCCCTCACACGTTCATCTGGGTGTGGCTTTGCCCTGGACATCTCCCGGCTTTTTGCTGATCTCTTGGGTCAGAGTAATCACATGAAGATTAGGTAGATGTTACTTGTGGCTTAACGTGTTTCTGACTCACAGACTTTGGAGCTTGTGTTCTACAACTGATCTCTTAAGTTCTTTCCTTCATTCTTTTTGTACCAATTAAAAACTGCTAAAATAGTGCTCCAGCCTACAAGTAAAATCTTCCTCTTGAATGCCATTCATACATGCATTTATATGCACTTTAAAGTGTTAAAGCAGGCATTTAAAAATCACAGCAGGGGGCTTTGCTGGTGGCTTAGTGGTAAAGAATCCGCCTGCCAATGCAGGAGACATGGGTTCCGTCCTGGTCCGGGAAGAGTCCACATGCCTCAGAGCAGCTAAGCCCATGTGCTGTGCTGTGCTCAGTCACTCAGCCGTGTTTGACTCTGCAGCCCAATGGACTGTAGCCCGCCAGGCTCCTCTGTCCATGGGATTCTCCAGGCAAGAGTACTGGAGTGGGTTGCCATGCCCTCCTCCAGGGGATCTTCACAACCTACGGATTGAACCCAGGTCTCCTGCATTGCAGGTGAATTCTTTACCATCTGAGCCACCAGGGAAGCCCAACTAAGCCCATGCACCCCAACTATTGAGCCTTTGTTCTAGAGCCCAGGAGCCATGGCTGCTGAAGCCTGTGAACCTGTAGCCTGGGCCCTACAATAAGAGAAGTCACCACAATGAGAAGCCCGCACACCACAACTAGAGAAAAGCCCATGCAGCAGTGAAGACCCAGCACAGCCAAAAATAAATATGATTTTAAAAAAAGGAAAAAGAATCCCAGGAACCTTTTTAAAAAAATCACAGCAGGATTTGAAATTTGAAATACTTTTTATTTTATATTCAGGGAGATGTGTTTAATTAATTACAAACTCAAAACACTCTTTGTTACTAAAAGACTATATACACTTAGTGATGTAGAATTGATTTTGTTTGTTCAAAAAATAATGATATCAGGGGGATAATTTTTTTTTTTTACCAGTTGAGAATGAGAAATAAAGTTGAGCCACATCAGAGGAAAGAACAGACAGTAATCTTTGGTAGCTGCAGAAAATGGGGCCCAAACCTGAATAGTAATAAGAGGGAGGAATGGGTTTGAGCCAAGCTTTTGGGTTAACAGCAGAGAAGGCTGGTTTGGGGAAGGAAAGAAGAAGGCTTCATTCATAAAGAGTGATTTAGCTCAAGGGAGACCAGTGAGGCAAATATTGTAGAAGGTGGTGAAGGAGCGGGAGCTTGTACCAAAGAAAGTGTGTGATACACTTAAGTCATTTTGCTCTCAGGTGGAGAGTGAGAACTTAATAATCTGCAACTATCTGTAGTCACCAGTGTTTAACTGGGAATATAGCCAAACCAGAACAGAGAGAGGCAAGTCTGATCAGTTTTCTGTGTGTGTGTGTGCAAGTGATCAAGGTTGGTCTGCTAGTATTTCCTGTAATGCGGTGTGCTACTTGCAGTGATTTCCATTGTTTAATATACATTTTTACATCAACAGTTATGTGTTTTAATGGGTAGAGAAAAATGTATGGAGTAAACAAATGTGTTATTTCAGAGATCATATTACTCAAGACAAGAGAGTTAAATTAAGTAATGAAAGTGAAAGTCACTCAGTCATGTCCAACTCTTTGTGACCCCCATGGAATTCAGGGTATAGTCCATGGAATTCTCCAGGCCAGAATACTGGAGTGGGTAACCTTTCCCTTCTCCAGGGAATCTTCCCAACCCAGGGATCGAACCCAGGTCTCCCGCATTGCAGGCAGATTCTTTACAAGCTCAACCATATGTTTTTACAAAAAGTGAGTTAATTTTTAAGACATATTAGGCAAAGAAAAACAGATGTTGTTAAGTTGGCAAAAACTGCAAATAACCAAAGTTTGAGACAACTTGGCTAGAACATGGGTTGAATGTCTTCTTTAAAGAGAATATGATAGAAGCCTACTAGATATTCTATTAATATAATTCTCTTTCTTTTCATAGCTGGGCTTTGCAGATCTAAACCTGGCAGAGTTTGCTGGATCAGGAAATACCACCCGTCGCTGTTTACTGGAAGGCTATGATACCAAAAATACAAGACAAGACAATTCCATTCTTAAAGTAAGCAGATTTCCAGATTTACATGTTCAACAAATGAGATTCTTAGCCTTTAAATAATCATAGGTGTATATTGTGAGGCTTCTCAGGTGGCTCAGTGGTAAAGAACTCTCCTGCCAATGCAGGGGACATGGGTTTGATTACCTATGTCAGGAAGATCCCCAGGAGCAACCCACTCCAGTATTTTTGCCTGAGAAATTCAGTGAACAGAGGAGCCAGGTGGGCTACAGCCCAGAGTCACAAAGAGTTGGACATGACTTAGCGACTAGACAACAACAAACATACAAGGTCAAGATGGGAATCAGTACTAGGATCATAAGCTGGCCACACCACTGAAATACACAGCACCTGGGAGGAAAAAACAATCCAAATTACAGAAGCACTGAAAAGTAACAGATGTTCACCTTCATGATCCTAAGGTGTTTCTCTCTGGTGCTGAGAACATTCAGGGAAGAATACATACAACCACTACAGCCTGAGAGCTTACGGAGCAGAAGGAACATCATAAATGAACACCTTTCCCTGTTTACAGCTCCCCAAAGGTGACTGCCAGCACAGCTGTGGTGGGCATATAGAAGTCACTGGGTACTCTCCCAAGTGAAGAGACAGGTGGAACTCACTTTGGACATCTGCCCTACTGTTTCCAAGAAGCTCTATACCCCGGGGAACCCAGAGGGAAGACACACTTCAGAGAGTTGGTGCCAGTATTAAATGAGACCAGTAGAGAAAATGTATGGAAAGTACTTGGATCTAGTAAAACTGGATGAAACTTTTGCTGTATTTTAGTTAGGTTTACCCTCTTACAGTAAGTTACCGAATGATAAGAAAGGAAAATAATCCTGAGTAAAACTAAATAGTCAGAAGTTAGCAGACAAAGAATAACCTATTCCTGACACTTTTCAAACTCACTTAGCCTAGCACATAATAGATTCTCAAATCATGACTGTTGTTAAAGTTGTTGTTATTACCATTATCACTGGTATTTCCAGAAGAACATAATAAGATCCTATGGCTGATTTTTTTAAATTAATTATTTATTTAAATTGGAGGCTAATTACTTTACAGTATTGTAGTGGTTTTTGCCATACATTGACATGAATCAGCCATGGGTGTACAGGTGTCCCCCATCCTGAACCCTCTTCCCACCTCCCTCCCCATCCCATCCCTCAGGGCCGTCCGAGTGCATGGCCCTGAGAGCCCTGTCTCATGCATTGAACCTGGACTGGTGATCTGTTTCACATATGGTAATATACATGTTTCAATGCTATTCTCTCAAATCATCCCACCCTCTCCTCCCACAGAGTCCAAAAATCTGTTCTTTACATCTGTGTCTCTTTTGCTGTCTCGCATACAGGGTTATCGTTACCATCTTTCTAAATTCCATATATATATGTTAATATACTGTATTGGTGTTTTTTTTCCTGACTTACTTCATTCTGTATAATAGGCTCCAGTTTCATCCACCTCATTAGAACTGATTCAAATGCATTCTTTTTAATAGCTGAGTGATATTCCATTGTGTATATGTACCACAGCTTCCTTACCCATTCATCTGCTGATGGACATCTAGCTGCAATGAACGTTGGGGTACACGTGTCTCTTTCATTTCTGGTTTCTTCAGTGTGTATGCCCAGCAGTGGGATTGCTGAGTTGTATGGCAGTTCTATTTCCAGTTTTTTAAGGAATCTCCACCCTGTTGTCCATAGTGGCTGTACTAGTTTGCATTCCCATCAACAGTGTAAGAGGGTTCCCTTTTCTCCACACCCTCTCCAGCATTTATTGTTTGTAGACTTTTTGATGGCAGTATGGCTGATTCTTAAAAGGCAGTCAGCAGCTAGAGAATAGCATTTCAAAAAGCATTAGCAAAGCTTTTAAGTTCTGGTCCAACAAAACAGAAAAACACCATTTCCAAATAATGGTACTGTAGGTATTCATTCCTTCATTCTTTCAGCTTTCAGCCAGAATTTGAGTAGCCAGAGGCTTAGGGAACTTAAGGAACATAATTACAGCCACGTAGCAGGAGGGTGGATTGTGACATTAGGGCTCTGTGTTTGTTCTTAGATCTCTGGAGCCCTGTGTAAGCATTTCACCTCTGCCCCACTGTTTCCTCCTCTATAAAAGGGGAATTTCAGTAGTTGCCCTGGGGGGCTGATCCTGAGGTCTGAAAGAGTTACTGTATGTGATTTTGCCAACATGCTTTAGTTGTATGAAATAGAAATCCCTTAAGTTAGCTCCTGTAAAAGAGAGCTTTAGGTCAAATGCAGGGACATTTCACAGAGCCCTAGGATGGGAAGTTACAACCAGACCTGAACTCCCAGGAACTGAAGGACCTTTCTAGGGACTGTTCTTGGCTCTCTGCATTATAATTTCTGTCTGCAGACCAGCTTCCTGTGCTTACTCACAGCCTGCCTGCCCTCCTGAGAACTTCAGCTGCTAAGTGGCGTTGGCTTGCTATGATGTCAGCAAAATCTGGGAGGTGGAGGAGGCTGTTTTTAGAGACCTTGTCTAAAAGGTCTTGGCCTGGTACGTTTCCCAAAATATGTTTGCAATAGTAGCCTCATGGTATGCTTCAGGACAGGGTGGATGTTCAACAAGATGCTAACTCCTCCTTTCCAGAAAGTGGCAAGAACACTAGTTTAAGTCACTTAGTACCTTGAAAGAGAAGCTGATCCATCTGGTAGGTAGACAAGGACTTTGAATACTTTTAAATTTTTATAGCTCTATTGAGCTATGATTCACTTGCCATACATTTCACCCAGTTAAAGTACACAATTGAATGGTTTTTAGTATATTCAAAGGTGTGTCCAACTATTGCCATAATCAGTTTTAGAACATCTTCATTACCCCAAAAAAGAAACCTCGTATGTGCCCAATAGGAGTCACTTCCCACTTTCTCCCAACTCTCTGCCCTTCCCCATAGCCCTCAGCAACCACTAACCTACTCTGTCTCTGGATTTGCCTTTTCTAAACATTTCATATAAGTGGGATTATAGAATAAGTAGTATTTTGTTTCTAGCTTCTTTGAGCTTAGCATAATGTTTTTCAAGGTGCATCCATGCTGTAGTATGTATCAGTACTGTGCTCCTTTTTATGGCTAAATACTACTCCATTGTATGGCTATACCATATTTTGTTTATCAGTTAATGGTCCTTCACTTTTCAGCTGTTATGAACAGTGCTGCTGTGGGCATTCATATACAAGTTTCAGTGTGGGCATATGTTTTCTTTTCTCTTGGGCATACATTCAAGAGTATATATGCTTGGAGCAGAATTCTTAGGCCACATGGTAACTCTGCTTTTAACTTTTCACTGAACTACCTGACTTTTTCAAGTGGCTGAAACACTTTACATTCCCATCAGCAGAGTATATGGGAGTCTAGATTTCTCCAAAGATTGAGCCCTTTTATTCTTTAGCTTCTTAGAATGGGGGACTTCATAGATGACCCTGTGCATTTCATATTTCAGATGCTGCTAATAGGCATGTGGAGACTTGCATTAAGCATTTAGTCTTCAGGATAAACTTGTACAGAGATCCTCCAGAGGAAATGCCTTTACTGTTGGTGAAAAGCATTGAATAGCTTCGAATGTCAGGAAGATCAGATATTTCTAAGCCTCACATAATGTACAAGCTTTACAAAATAATTGCTGCATGAATGAATAAAATTTTTTTAAAAGTACATTAATGAATTCGTTCAGGTGCAAATCTAGAGCAAAGGCCAGAAGCATTCTTCTCTTAACAGGCTACCAGCAGCACTCCTAGAAGCATCATATGGCAAACGTGTTGGAGGAAAACATTCTAGACATTTAAACAACACAGGAATCTGGGAGGAAAGACATATAAAATAGACCAGAACAGCACAGAGGATAATTACTGGTGAAACCCTTGCCTTTTTTTAAGATTTTTTTTAACATGGATCATTTTTAAAGTCTTTATTGAATTTGATACAGTATCATTTCTGTTTTATGTTTTGGTTTTTTGGTCGTGAAGCCTGTGGGATCCTATTTGGGAAACTAGGGATCGAACCCTCACTCCTTGCACTGAAAGGTGAAGTCTTAGCCACTGGACCTATAGGGAAGTTCCTTGAAGTCTGTGCTTTTCATTTCTACCTTTTCCACTCTTATTTTTGCAAAGTTTTGAATGTTAAAAATTACTTTTAACCCATGTCTGTATAAGGTAGAAATTCAATATTGGATATAACCAAATTCAGTAATCATTTTATTTAATACCTTCTAAAACAGGAAATACTGGATTAGGTACTGTGGAAGGTACATAGATTAGCAGGATGTGGCTTTTCCTCTTGAGATTTTTATAATTACAGTATTTCTTTTTCTCATGTTTAGGTTTGGATTAGTATGCAACTGATGTCTGGTGACCCATGTTTCAAAACGTAAGTTGGTGCTCAGTAAATGAGTTATTTGTCTGAAAGTGTAATATTTGTTTACATTTGCACATTCTTATTTTGTAGTGTTCGTAGAGTAATACCAGTGAAGGAATAGTTCCTCTTTTAGGAGACTGACCTGAGCCTCATAGAAGTTACTCTTACTTCTTACCAAACAAACTCTCCACTTTCTAAATTAATTAAGCTATGGGTTTTTTGTCATCTTCAGGCTTTGGGTGTAATTATTACAAAGTAGAATTATTAATTTGACCTCTATGAACTTATCATTTCTTCAGTAAATACCTATTAGGTGCCATGTGCTAGGCCCTAATTTAGACACTAGACAAACCGCAGTGAAAAAAAATAGATCAAGTCCCTGACATCTTGGAGCTTATATTCTAAGAGGGAAAACAGACAATAAGCAAACAAGTAAATATATGATATAAAGATGGCAATGAGTATTTTGAAGAAATGTAAAGCTGGGTAGGAAGGCTGTGGTGAGGAGAAGTGTTGCTGTTTTATATATTACCTTCCTGGTTAGGGTGGTATTTGAGCAGAGACCTGAGGGAGGTGGGAAGCACGCCATGCAGATATTTGGGGAAAGAGCATTTGAGACAACAGTAACAAGGACAAAAGCCTTGAGATAGAAGTGTGTTTGGCAGGTTCAAGTAACTTTCAGGAGACCGGTATGTCTAGGAGAGACTGAATGAAGAATATGATGATAGGAGATGAGACCAGATGATAAAGGTCTTGTAAGCCATTATAATAATGGTCTCATAGGCCACTTATAATCTGAGTGAGATAAAAGGCTACTGGAGCGTTTAAAACCAGGAGTAAAATCATCAGACTTTTGGCTAGTAGGTGGAGAGTAGACAATTTGTGGGACCAGCAAAGGGGCCAAGGGTAGAAATAGGTACATGAGTCAGGAGGCTGTTTCAGAATTCAAGGCTTGGGGCCTGAGTAACGAGAAGAATGGTGGACATTTATTGAAATGAGAGTGCCTACAAGAGGAGCAAGTTGGGAGCTTGGATGTTGGACATGTTAAGTGTGAGATCCCTGTTTATCATCCGGCCAGGCTTTCTGAGTAGGCAGTTGGGTATATCACTACAGAGTCCAGTAGGGAGGCCCAGACTAGAGATGTAAATTCAGAAATCATCATATCATCAGTACATAGATAGAGTTAAAGCCATGAGCTTCGATTAAGTGACCTAGAGGAAATGAGTTTAGATAAAGAAAAGGACCACAGACCACGATATGGGACTCTCCTGCCTGTTAGAGGCTGGGGAGGTAGGGAAGCACCAGCAAAGTAGCAACCAGACAGACAGGAAGAAGGAGCCAGTGGAGAGCACTGTCCTGAAACCAGATGACAAGCATGTAGGAAAAAAGGAAGGAGTAATCATCTGTGTCCCACACTACTGAAGCAGGTGAAGGAAAATGAGGGCTGAGAGTTGACTACTGGTGACTCTGACAAGCACTGTGGAGTGCATTTAGACTACAGCCACACTGGAGAGGTTAAAGTTTTGGAAGAGAAACACTGCAGATAGTATAAACAATTCTTACGAGGACTTTTGCTGTGAAAAAGGAACAGAAAAAAATGGGGTCTTAAATAAGAGGAATGTGGAGTTCAGGGCAGGTTTCTGTTTGGTTTCTTTTTTAAAGATGGTAGATAGCGCAGCACACTTGTATCCTGACATGAATAGTCCAGTAGACAAGGAGAAACATGCTTTTGAAGAGAAAAAGGACAATTGCTAGAATAGTGTCCTTGGGTTATCAAGAGGGATGAAAGCAGAGAATATGGCTACAGATGCAGATATATGAGAAGTGGAAACATACATAAGTATCTATTGAATTATTCCTGATTTCCTAATAATATAGGAAACAAGGTAATCATTAAAAAGCAAGGATGGGAAAGATGGAGGTAGGGGTTTGAGGAAAGAGGAAAATATGTGTAAAAGTCTTCTCAGGGAGTAGGAGAGTGAGCTGAATGGGAAAAGGCAGTAGGATGCCTGTTAGCAATCTTAAAAACAGTTAATAATTAAAAATGAAAGTTAACCAGATAGCATTTAAAATTTGAGAAAAAACATGTTTAGAAAAGTAAACAATTACTTCACTATGCATCAACTTCATGTTTTTAATAGTAACGTTCATATAGTTCTCTACTTATATCTAAAGATTATATATATATAGGGTTGGAAAGATCCCCTGAAGAAGGAAATGGAAACCGACTCCAGTATTTCTTGCCTGGAAATTTCCATAGACAGAGGAGCCTGGCAGGCTACAGTCCATGGGCTTGCAAAGAATCAGACACAACTGAGCATACACAAACCACGCCATGGCATATATATTTTATAAAGATGAAAATATACACAGAGTGCATCAGGCAGAATGCCTGGCTGGATGAATCACAAGCTGGAATCAAGATTGCTGGGAGAAATATCAATAATCTCAGATATGCAGATGATACCGCCTTTATGGCAGAAAGCGAAGAGGAACTAAAGAGCCCCTGATGAAGGTAAAAGAGGAGAATGAAAAAACTGGCATAAAACTCAGCATTCAAAAAGCTAAGATCATGGCATCCAGTCCCGTCACTTCATGGTACATAGATGGGGAAACAATGGAACCAGTGACAAACTTTCTTTTCTTGGGCTCCAAAATCACTGCAGATGGTGACTGCAGCCGTGAAATTAAAAGACACTTGCTCCTTAGAAGAAAAACTATGACAAACCTAGACAGCATATTTAAAAGCAGAGACATTACTTTACATTAAGGTCTGTATTATGGTCAGTGCTTTATCTAGTAGTCATGTATGGATATGAGAGTTGGAGCAGAAAGAACACTGAGCACCAAGGAATCAGTGCTTTTGAACTGTGGTGTTGGAGAAGATTCTTGAGATTCCCATGGACTACAAGGAGATCAAACCAGTCAATCCTAATGGACATCAATCCTGAATATTCATTGGAAGGACTGATGCTGAAGCTGAAGTTCCAATACTTTGGCCACCTGATGCGAAGAGCAGACTTGTTAGAAAGACTTGTTAGCAGACTCTGATGTTGGGAAGGATTGAAGGCAGGAGAAGAAGGGGATGACAGGATGAGGTGGTTGGATGGCATCACCAATTCAATGGACATGAGTTTGAGCGAGCTCCAGGAGATGGTGAAGGACAGGAAGTCTGGCGGGCTACAGTCCATGGGGTTGCAAAGAGTCAGACGTGACTGAGCAACTGAACAGCAGCAACAACACAAATCAGTTCTTGATTAAAATTATGCATCTTCCAATAATTTAGCCTTCCTATGCTATTTGCTCCCAAATGATAATTTCCTGGTTTCTTTCCTTATTTCCTGTTCTTTGGGGACTAACAATTTTTGATTTCTTAGGTGACAATATGTTTTCCTAATGTAATCAGTTTAGAGTGAAATGAGAAAAAGAGCAGCAAAATTTAGTAGAAGAAAATACATTCATTATTCCTTCTTAGGAGCTTTTTAATGGCTATTCCCTTTCTGTCCCTTTCTCTGCCATTTCACCTATTTGTGAAACTCAAGTACTGGAGATGTCCAAAATAGATCATCTTATATTCTGTATTATCTCCACAATTGTAATTCTGGTAATCTAGAGTTTATAGAGAAAGACTTTCATGACTCACTAGAATAAACAAACTTTACCTAATCCTAAAATACATAAAAGTATTTTTCAGAAGACTCACACCCCTAATGTTTTCCCTTTGAGTATCTGAAATTGTGCAACTTTCTATGAAAAAGGAGCCACTGTAATACATCCATGTTCTTCTTATATCGAGTATGGATTGAACAGAAAAATGTTTGAACTCCTGATGAGAAAAGTGAATTATTTTTACCAGGTTGTATTTCAGTGTTTATTAAATATGTAAAATGACAGTACTTCAGAGCTGAAACAAGTGTTGGAAATTGTCTGGTGACTTTTTTTCCCAGAATACCTTTCCACAGAAATCCTTGGCAGAAATATGAGTCCCCTATATACCATCTTCCTGTTGAAGGGGAAAAAGATGTAGTACCTTACTACCCCTGAAGTTGCTAAGAGAGCTTCATGAAGCCAGTTTTAAAAGTATGAGTATAATCCAAGTTCACTTTTTACCAACGAGGACCCTAAGGCACAGACAGAGCAGTTGAGAAACTTGACTATTTGTCTGCAGGACAAAGATATAAATAACTTCAGGAGAGGGTCATTGTGCTATTCTATCTGCTTTTGTCTGTCTTTGAATTTTTTATAAGTTTTCAAAAACCTTCTAGAGAAATAAATGAGTATACAGATCCTTAGCACTCTGAGTTAAATTCTAGTTTTTATATTTTATGAGCAGAAGATCTGTGACTTAGATCAAACAGTTTTTCAGAAACAAATTTTATACTAAAGCCAGTACGTGTGAAGAAGACAGCTGGTAAATCAACCTCTAACAACTTGCCCTAAACTCCACTTTATAATTCTCTACAATTCATCAAATATCCACCAGCTTTCATAGAAGAATGAAGCTGACTCTGAAAAGAAAGCCAACCTCTAATGCTGATGAAAAAGATACTTGGAGAGAGAAGTTATGTGCTGTATTGGCATTTAATGATTTGGTGGTAAAGCAGATCTAGGGACGATGTAACCCTCTTGAATAGCTTAGGGCTTTAGAGAGTTCATATTCTAGAAGGAAGGCAGTTTTCCATTTCTCAAAATGATTTAATGAATATTAGTCTCCCAGTTTATTTCTTGAAAGAACTCTATGATGTGATATTATTAACTCTGTGATGTCAGGACATGTCAGAGATTAAGGAACTAAGTTGTCCATGGCCCCAGGATTCACTGATTCAGTACACGTGTATTGATTGCCTACCATGTGCTAACATTTACCAAACTCAGTTAAGACTAACCCCTTGCTCTGAAGGATTCACTATTTATATGGGTGACAGACACACAACATAGGATGTTATTGAGGCATAGAGGATAGAGTCCTTAACTCTTCTTCTTTGAAAGCCAGGAAAGTCTTCACTGAGGGGATGACACTGGGCTAAGTTTTAAAGGATGAATGGGAAAACCACGAAGCAGGGGAGGTAGGTAGAGACATTTCAGGAAGAGAAAACAGCTTGCATAAGTTTATAGCATTGTTACAGGGCATGGAGAGAATATTTATGAAATACCAAACAGGTAGTAGTGTCATTTTAGGAGATCTTTTTTCACATACTTTTAACATTGTTGCTGTTGGTTGGTTGTTGAGTGTGTCTGACTCTTCTGCAATCCCTTGGGCTGTAGCCTACCAGGCTCCTCTGTCTATGGGATTTTCCAGGATCTTCCCGATCCAGGGATCAAACCTGCGTCTCCTGCACTGGCAGGTGGATTCTTCACCACTGAGCGACCAGGGAAGCCCACTCTTATATTACTTGAAATTCAGACACAACTGAGAAACTGAGCACACAAAATAATCCCATTCCTTTCATTCTGAAATTGAACCACATTAAACAATTTTTGATAAGAGATACAAAAACATTTTCAGAACAAAAGGGGTAACTTAGAATAAAAATGTGGCACATGATCGGCACTCACTGATTATGTATTTAACACAACTGAGTCGTCTAGGGAGACTGAGATTTCAGATTCTAACGTCAGTCCCTGTGGTTGATGAATTTTCTCTATAATGCCTAGTTGCCCCAGTATTAGAGCAATTGGTACAGATGGCTGAAATTATCCAGGGTAGGGGGTCTTCAGATTTTTTGAGACTGTAGAACAAGTGGTGCCAAGTTGAAGGAATAGCTCAAAATATTATGGTTGTGAAGTCAGGCTGGACAGGAAGGCGCAGAGCCAGAGGGAGACGGATAGAGAAAGAGAAGGAAAGGAGGCTGCAGGCTGAGAGTTTTGAAGGGTTGGAAAGCAGGCCTAAGAGGTAGAGGGGTGGAGACACGGCAAGCTGGCCACCTATGAAAGGCAAAACAAAGGATCTGGCTTTAAAAAGATAAGAATTTAGGTAGGCAGGCATGAGTCACCATCAGTGATTAGTGACTGTGGCTATACACTCCATTCTTTGCATTTCTTTTATGAATTATATAGTTTTTCCACAGATTATTATGATACTGAATATTATTCCCTTGCCATACAATAAATTCTTATTGCTTACCTATTTTGTGTATATAATCGTATGTACCTGTTAATCCCATACTCCTAATTTATCCCTCCCCTTCCCCTTTGATAACCATAAATTTGTTTTCTATGTCTCTGAGTCTGTTTTGTATATAGATTCACTTTGTTTTATTTTTTTAGATTCCACATATAAGTGATATCAAAATGTTTGTCTTTCTGTATCTGTCTTCACTGAGTGTTATATTCTCCAAGTTCATCCATGTTGCTACAAGTGTCAACATTTCATTTTTTTTGGCTGAGTGATACTCCATTGTATTTATGTAGCCAGTCATCTGTTGATGGGTACTTGTGTTGTTTCCATGTCTTGGCTAATGTAAATAAATAGTGTTGCTATGAACATTGGGATGCTTATTATGTCAGAGAATGTTTTGCCTATGTTCTCTTCTAGGAGTTTTATGACAGCATGTCTTACATTTAGGTCCTTAAAACATTTTGAGTTTATCTTTGTATGTGATGTGAGGGAGTGTTCTAATTTCACTGACTAACATATAGCTCCCCAGCATTCCCAAGACCACTTGTTGAAGGGTCTGTCTTTTCTCCATCATATATTCCTGCCTCCTTTGTCATAGGTTAATTGACTGGAGGTGTGTGGGTTTATTTCTGGGCTCTTTGTTTGGTTTCATTAGCCTATATATCTGTTTTTGTGCCAGGACCACACTGTTTTGATTAATGTAGCTTTGTAGTATGATCTAAAGTCTGGAGGTGTTATGCCTCCACCTTTGTTCTTTTTCCTCAGGACTGCTTTGGCAATTTTGAGTCTTTGTTTTTCCATATAAATTTAAAGATTATTAATATTTGTTCTAGTTCTATGGAAAATATTATGGGTAATTTGATACAGATTGTTTTAAATCTGTAGATTGCTTTGGGTAGTATGGCCATTTTAACAATATTCTTCCCATCCAAGAGCATGGTATATCTTTGCATTTCTTTGAATCACCTTCAGTTTCCTTTATCAGTGTTTTAGTTTTCAGTGAATAGTTCTTTCACTTCCTCAGTTAAGTTTATTTCTAGGTTTGTTTCTTTATTTTTTATCCAATTTTAAGTGGGATTTTTTTTTTTTTTAGTTTTCTGTATTTCATTGTTAGTGTAAAACAGTGAATTCTGTATATTAATCTTGTATCCTGCTACCTTCTTGAATTAATTTATTAGGTCTAATAGTTTTTTTGTGGAGACAGAGGCAAAACCTAAGATTCTAGTTTGGTGAGTTTTGGATTACGATGGCATTCACAGATAGGGATTATAAGAAGAAGACAGATTTGGGGAAAGAATATGAGTTTAATTGGACAAAAAATTGCAGAATAAATAGTTAGATATCCTAATAGAATATGCAGTTTTGGAATTTAGGAGACCCTGGAATAGGAATAACCTATCAATTAAATAGGTTTAATGCAAATCTTTCATGCAAAGATAGGCACAACAAAGATCAGAAATGGTATGGACCTAACAGAAGCAGAAGCTATTAAGAAGAGGTGGCAAGAATACACAGAGGAACTATACAAAAAAGATCTTCATGACCCAGATAACCGTGATAGTGTGATCAATGGACTAGAGCCGGACATCCTGGAATGTGAAGTCAGGTGGGCCTCAGGAAGCATCACTACAAACAAAGCTAGTAGGGGTGATGGAATTCCAGTTGAGCCATTTCAAATCCTAAAAGATGATGCTGTGAAAGTGCTGCACTCAACATGCCAGCAAATTTGGAAAACTCAGCAGTGGCCACAGGACTGGAAAAGGTCAGTTTTCATTCCAATCTCAAAGAAAGGCAATGCCAAAGAATGTTCAAACTACCACACAATTGCACTCATCTCATATGCTAGCAAAGTAATGCTCAAAATTCTCCAAGCCAGGCTTCAACAGTATGTGAACCATGAACTTCCAGATGTTAAAGCTGGATTTAGAAAAGGCAGAGGAACTAGCGATCAAATTACCAACAACCATTGGATCATCAAAAAAGCAAGAGAGTTCCAGAAAAACATCTACTTCTGCTTTATTGACTACACCAAAGCCTTTGTGGATCACAACAAACTGGAAAATTGTTAAAGAGATGGGAATACCAGACCATCTGACCTGCTGCCTGAGAAATCTGTATGCAGGTCAAGAAGCAACAGTTAGAACTGGACACGGAACAACAGACAGGGTTCCAAATCAGAAAAGGAGTATGTCAAGGCTGTATGTTGTCACCCTGCTTATTTAACTTATATGCAGAGTACATCATGCAAAATGCTGGGCTGGATGAATCACAAGCTGGAATCAAGATTACCAGGAGAAATATCAATAACCTCAGATATGCAGATGACACCACCCTTATGGCAGAAAGCAAAGAAGAACTAAAGAGCTTCTTGATAAAAGTGAAAGAGGAGAGTGAAAAAGTTGGCTTAAAACTCAACATTCAGAAAACATAAGATCATGGAATTCCATCCCATCACTTTATGGCAAATAGATGGTGAAACAATGAAAACAGTGAGAGACTTTATTTTGGGGGGGGGGTCCAAAATCACCGCAGATGGTAACTGCAGCCATGAAATTAAAGGACACTTGTTCCTTGGAATAAAAGCTATGATCAACCCAGAAAGCATATTAAAAAGCAGAGACATTACTTTGCCAACAATGGTCCGTCTAGCCAAAGCTATGGTTTTTCCAGTAGTCATGTGTAGATGTGAGAGTTGAATGAGAAAGAACGCTGAGCACCAAAGAATTGGTGCCTTTGAACTGTGGTGTTGGAGAAGACTCTTGAGAGTCCCTTGGACTACAAGGAGATCAACCAGTCCATCCTAAAGGAAATCAGTCCTGAATATTCATTGGAAGGACTGATGCTGAAGCTGAAGCTCCAATACTTTGGCCACCTGATGTGAAGAACTGGCTCATTTGAAAAGACGCTAATGCTGGGAAAGATTGAAGGCAGGAGGAGATGGGGATAACAGAGGATGAGATGGTTGGATGTCATCACCGACTCAATGGACATGAGTTTGAGCAGTCTCTGGAGCTGGTGATGGACAGTGAAGCCTGGCGTGCTGCAGTCCATGGAGTCGCAAAGAGTCGGACATGACTGAGCAACTGAAGTGAACTGAATGCAAATCTTAAATGTCTGTATCCTAAATAGCATGACCTAAATAGCATAGACCTAATAGCATGAGGACCTAAATAGCATGAGGATTCCTGTGAACTAACACAGTAAGGTATTTAAGTTGCCACTTAATGGGTCAGCTTCATGATCCCCCTTCAACCACCTTCCTATTTTATTTCAGGTCACCAAGGGATGGTCTCTAGAGATATGTGATTTTCCTCTAGATATCAACCTCAAAAGATTAAGAATGTTTTCTTTAAGAAAAAAAAAAATTGTTGTTAGAAATCAGTCTTGTCCCTCCCTGCTTCACAGCTTCTATGTGGAGACAGGAGCCTTGAGTGAACGAATGAAACTATATTCATCACCTACTCCCGAAGAATCCAGCCCTCAAAATCAAATCTAAACAACGAGGCTCTTTATTGACTCTTCCTCAAGCAGGTGGCCTGTGTACACAAGAAGCAGATGGAAGATAAAACCATAGATAATTTAAGTAGATGGAGCCGACAAGAGATCTTACCGTCGGAGGCGTGAGGTATCCCCTGCAGCCTCAGCTACAGAGGGGCTTGTGCCGCCACCTCCACGGCACAGACACATCCCTGCCTGGCCTGAGAATCAAGCTGACATTTGGAGCCCCTGCACCACTCTCCTGAGAATACACCTCCTCTGTTTTCCCATCCGACTCTGTGGAGGCAAAGTCCTTTCTGGTCTCACTTCTTTTGTTGTGTAAAAAACTTTTTTCCCTCATGAATTTTAATCAAGTTTTGAGGAATGCTCGTACATTATTTTGTTGATTTTTGTCACTTTCATCCTCAAAGAGGGGACATTACCAGACACCTTTACTGAGGCTGTGCACTGACTACATAATCCATCCCTTAACAACATTTCAAACTTTCACATTCACCATCCATTAAGTTCTGATCCTTAGGAATGTTTGTTTGCAGGCCTCCTTCTACATCAATGTGTATACCAATTGCCGGTGAATCTGAATCTCTGGAAGAAGACAGAAAAGGTGGAGAGACTCTCAAAATTCATCTTGGGATAGCAGGTATGGATGTGTCGCTTACTCGTTTTCTAGTTTGTGAGTCATGGTACTACCCGAAAAGATTCCCAAAGCCCCTCCCAAATTTGTAATTCTGTGAGTATATGCGACTAGAAATGAGCCAATAAGTATTAGCAGAGTTTTAATCATGCAGTTTTTGCTTAAACCAGGGCTTCATTTTGTCCAAAGGGTATGTCATGCTTTGATGAATTAAAAGCTCAATGTTGCAGTGACCCTCCCGGTCCCACCACTGTGTGCCTCTGCGGCCCACAGATCCAATAGGACGCTACGGGAGCGTCCACATGCCCAGTAGCTTCTGCCAGTCACCTTTCAGGTGGTGCTTCTCGTCCGTGAATCACGTGCCCTCTGTCAGTCGGTCCCAAATATTAGTGCACATCAGAATCACCTGGTGGGCTTGTTAAACCATAGATCGCTGACATTGCAGCCAGAGTTTTTGATTAAGTAAATCCAGATTGGAGCCTGAAAACTGCATGGGTAAGTGCCCAGGTGATGCTGCTGCTGGGATCACTTCTCCAGGCAAACTCCCAGTCATAGGCTGCCCCCCAAGTGTAAAGCAGGTAAGGGGAATGTCAAGTTGGCTGGGGAAAAAGCACTCATGAGCTTCCTTTTTTATCCCCTGCAATCCCCAGGGTTATTATTTGAAAGAAGAAGAAGAAAGGTGTAGTGATACAATTAATGTTTTCAGCACTCCTTAGATTGCAAAGATAAGCTTTCTTATACATAATGAGGGTTATGATATTTCCTGATTTGATATCAGTGAATTCTTTGTGGCTTGTAACTTTCCTGTTGGCTCCTTCTCTTCAATATTTAAATATTCTGAATTGTTTCTCATATTGGAAACCAAACACTCATCAGCCCTACATCATTCTCTATCGCCTGTTCCTCCTTGGGCACATACTCGCCTCCTCCCTCCATGCCCACCCTCGTTCTGTCACACTTTTCATAGCCAAATTTCTAGGAATAATGTACTGCCCAGTTATTCCTAAACACACAGGATTCTGGCTTCTGCATTCTGCCCTATTTTGATGATGTCTCCAAGGATATGACTGTCAAATCTTGTGGGCATTTTTTCTGTTCTCATTTGAATAAATTGGCCATTTATTCTTTCTGGAAACTTTCTCTTCCTTTGGCTTCCGCTTCTCTTCTCTAACTTCTCGGAGGCTTATCTTCTTCCTCCTTCCTCTTAAAATATTGACGCTCACCAGGATTTGGTTCTCTCCATTCACCCCACCCTGGGCAATGTCATCTGTACCTTCAGTTTAACTATCATGTAAATATGAGTTAGTGTGTTTGATTTACAATTTGTGTTGCCTCCAAAGCTTCATCCTGACTCCAGGCACATGTTTCCAAATGCTTTTTGGAAACATCCACTTCATGTCACATTAGACTAAAACCCATCTGTTTAACTTTTTTCTCAGCAAGCTTCTAAGTTCCTCATGATCAGGTCTTAATTTATCTTTGGATCAACAGCATAACGGCCAGGGACACAGTAGAAATCTGTGACCAGTGAACGGGCGTCCTCAGATGTCTTAAATTCCACATGCCCAGCACATCTTCCTAACTCTTCCTCCTGTATTTTCTGTCGCAGTTATCCTGGCACACACTTCTAGTTAGTAGTGAAGTACTATCATTTGTGCCTGCTCAGCATCTCTCAGCTGAATTATTATGAAAATCTTCACTCCTTCACCTTCTATTCATCCTGCTGCCAAAATGATCTTCCCAAAATGTTAATCTAGTCAAGTCACACCCTTGCTTAAAGCCATTGGATTATCTCCATCCTGAAACTCATAGAGATAAGTCCTTCATTATCAGGTATCTGCTCATCTCTCTTTCCTTCAATCATAGTTGGGTATATGCCAGCTTTATGGAACTATTTGCCTTTCTACAGATAAGGCATGCTTTTTCCTGCCTAGTCTAGCCAAGAAATTCCTATATGTTGTTAAAAACCTGGAGTTAATCTCCAATAGAGGTCTTTCCCCTATTACCACATAGTGTTCGACGTGTTTGTCCTTTGGAGTGCTTGATAGCTTCTTTTTGGTGCTTGTATTTTGGTACTTGGCACATGAAGCATATATTTTATTTATTTTGTACCCTTATATCTTGTACAGTATTGGGCATTGACCTGCTAAGAGCTTAATAAATATTTATTGAATGAACATATTTTGAAAACCAGTAAACCAGTAAATGGATGAATTAAGATCTGAGCTAACCCTAGGAGTAAAGTGTATAATTCTTGATATGAACCAACTCTTTGCATTCGGAATTTGCTGTACTAGGGCTTAGAACCACTGTCAAGCAGGACTAGGGATGCTGGTTTGCATTTGTACCTTACAGTCTGTCCAGAAATGAAAAACCCTTTGCAGAAGGTCCAGGTCACTCCAGTAGCTTACTTATTTGGCAGCATTTGTTGGCCCATCTGTGTTCAATATCATTTATAGAGCTGTTGTTATAATTGTTATATTACTCAGTTGGGTTTTATTTTGCCCGTAAGTGAAAAACAGTTCTAGTTTTCAAATATTTCACCCTCATGAAAATGGCCACAGTTCTGCATTCTGTAGAAGAAGCCTAGTTCTGAAAATACACAGTTGGCATCTGGAATATGCACATTATTAGGGAAATAGTAGAAGTGGCTTTGACACTGCTTTTTTTGTACATTTACTTTGAAACTGAATACTATAATCAATTTCTGCAGAACCTTATTCTCAGTGGTATATCACATGCTGTGTCGTTTTAAACCACAGACATTTGTACAAATTATAGCCTAGCACTGGCATCTCTAATGCAAAAGTCACAAAGTACTCTTTAGCCTCCCGTTGTGATAGATTTGGGAAGCAAGATTTCCTCAAACACCATACAGAAACCTGGAAATTCTGTGAGAATTTAGAAGAATCCATCTGACTCCCTTTTAAAAAAAATTTATTATTTATTTATTTGGCTGTGCCAGGCCTTAGTTGTGGCATGTGGGGTCTAGTTCCCTGACCAAGGATCAAACCTGGGCCCCCTGCATCAGGAGCACGGAGTCTCAACCACTGGACCACCAGGAGTCATTTGACTCCTTTTTATCAGAGAAATACTAAATATAAAAACTGAAATAGTTTTATTTAAGATAGAATGCTATTAAATCTTATGAAAGGTACCATAGCACTTTGGTAAACTGAGGTATTTAAGTTCTTTGTACAGTATTTCTTGCAACAGTTATTTACATTGTACTGATTTAAAGGAATTTCACTCTTGATAATGAATTTAGCAGCTTCTGAAGTCCATAGATTGGGCTTCCCTGGAGGCTCAGTGGCAAAGAATCCACCTGCAATGCAGGAGACCCAGGTTCGATCCCTGCGTCAGGAAGATCCTGTGGAGAAGGAAATGGTAATCCCACTCCAGTATTCTTGCCTGGAGAATCCTCGGACAGAGGAGCCTGGTAGGCTACAGCCCACAGGGTCGCAAAAGAGTTGGACATAACCTAGCGACTAAACAACAACAAAATCCATAGATTAAAATACATATCAACCGTTGACTTGTTGACAATAAAAGTAACATCATGTTATGACATATTGCAGATCTCTCAGCAAAGAGTGCCTCTGTTCCAGACGAACTCGGTGCCTGTGGACATTCTAGAACATCAAGCTATGCGAGCCAGCAATCGAAAGTATCAGGTAGAGGCTAAGAGCGGTGCAGGGAAGACATGTTTGGTTGCAGTGTATTTGATACTAGTGTTAACAACCAGAGTGATTTTCTCTGACAGGGTATAGCTCCTGCCACTCCCGGTCATCTAGTTTCTCTGAGCTCTGCCACAGGAGAAATACCTCAGTGGGAAGTACATCAACAGGAGTTGAAAGTATTCTAGAGCCATGTGATGAAGCTGAGCAAAAGACAGCTGAACCAAGTCTTGATATAGCAGATAAAGAAGATACAGCTTTAGAAATACTCAATAGGTATCATTTTGAACTCACTTTAAATGGGAAAAATTTTTTTAAAACTTCATTTTAATGACATAATAAAGGGAGAAATTTTTTTTTTTAATTATTTTCAAAGATGCCCAGTGAAGCAAGATTCTGTAGAATCTCAGCTGAAGCGAGTTGATGATACCAGAGTGGATGCAGATGATATTGTGGAGAAAATATTACAGAGTCAAGACTTCAGCCTAGATTCCAGTGCAGAAGGTGTGTAGATAGCCATTAAGTATATGTAAATATGGACTTCCCAGGTGGTGCTAGTGGTAAAGAACCTGCTTGCCAGTGCAGGAAATGTAAGAGATGTGGGTTCGATTCCTGGGTTGGTTGGGAAGATCCCCTGGAGGAGGGCATGGCAGTCCACTCCAGTATTCTTGCCTGGAAAAATCCCATGGACAGATGAGCCTGGCAGACCTATGGTCCATAGGGTCGCAAAGAGTCAGACATGACCGAGGCGACTTAGCACGCATATTTAGATATATGTGATCCAGGTTTGTATAATCCATGTGGTCAGTAGTGAATAGGCTGTACATCATGATAGCGTTGCATATTTGTAAAATAAACTTAACACTCATTAAAAATCTGAAGATAACTGTATAACTTGGGCTTCCCAGGTGGCTCAGTGATAAAGAATCCACCTGCCAAGTAGAAGACACGAGTTCATTCCTTGGGTCAGGAAGATCCTCTGGAGGGGAAAACGGCAACCCACTCCAGTATTCTTTCCTGGGAAATCCCGTGGACAGAGGAGCATGGCAGGCTACAGTCCATGGGGGGTCACAAAAAGTCAGACACAACTTTGTGACTAAACAACAACTTTATAATTTATTTGCTAATGGACATTAAATTTGGGAAAGAATTAACTCATAAAAATATCAATTTTTAAGAAAGCTTTTATTGTACTTTTAAACTATGCATCAACGTCTGCTTTATAATAGGTACCGTCATCTGCTTTGTCATAACGGGGCATAAGTACCTCAGGTCACTGCTGCAGTTTGGGAGGTTGAGTGGTAGTCCCTCATTCGCTCCTTAGCATTTTCACTGAAGCTGAAAATTTACATGCCACCGATTTGAAAAGTATAATTATTCATGCTGGTGTGACTAGAGAGCAGTTAACAGTGGCCTTAGTTTCATTATATAACTGGTTGTGAAGAGAAATAATTAAACCCCACTTGAGGAAATTTGTAGGAACAGCTGTCTTCTTTACTCAGCTTTAAGAAAAATAGCTTACAGAAAGTTAATGAGAAGTAACTATTAGGATTTCTTTTAAACTGCCTGTTTTAAAACATGTGTGTAGCTCTTTTAAGTTTTTATTTCTTTAACAAAACTGAAATGTAAAATGTTAACTTATTGAAATATGAATATTATTTGACAGTAATAATCATATGTATAACAAATATTGTCCTTGCAGAAGAAGGACTAAGGTTATTTGTGGGTCCTGGAGGAAGAACAACCTTTGGAAGTCGTCATCTTCCAAACAGGTATGTAGACCAAAGAGTATCTTACTAAAGAGTAGAGTGACTTTTTTTTTTAAATGTTCATGAGTGGAAGATGAAAGTTACAAAGTTTGTATCAGATTGAGTCTAGAAAGCAAAGTATTAGTAGTTCCATGAGAAAAATTACAGCTCTTAGTGTAGCTTAGTTTTCCATATCCTGTGAGTATGTTTCCTTATCCTGAGTATGTACAAAATACAATTTGTATTTTCTAAGTTTATTTGTTGATTTCCTTAGATGTGTTTTTAGAATGTATTAGTAGAGAACTGGTAGAGCACTGGGAGAATAAAATAAGTGAGCAGTTGCCAGGGAGTATGTGGAAGACAAATATTCCTGGTGGTAGGAACAAATAGAAAGAACTTACAGGCATAATAATTATAATATATAACTATATAATAGTGAATATATAATAATTATAGGTGGTACTTACTGAGCATTTATTAGTTATGTGCTGAGCACCATATATATATTTCATTCAAGTCTTATCTCTTTCAATGCTCAAAAAAATACCACTATTAGTTTTTTAAAAGAGGGAAAAAAGATAAAAAGAGGTTAAGGTAATTTACCCAAGGAAAGCCTTAAAGCTAGTTAGTGGGAAAACCAGGACTCACACCCATGTCTCTTTTGAGTCTTAAAGCCCATTCATTATACTTAATCATTTTACCTTACTGGCTCATGATTAATATAACCTATGTAAAGAATTGCCAGTGAACAGGTTTTTCTGAGGAGGTGGGGCATGTGAAATGGAGTTGTGAGACATGAGGCTGGGAAGTATCTTAAGACAGGTTATAAAGGGCCTCTGTTGCCATAAGAGAATGTTTAACCTTCTTGTATACACTAGGGAGCCACTGGTCATTCTTCAACAGAGAACTGGCAGATTGGCATTTTAGAAAAGTAACTGGCCGTGATTTTGAGGGTAGATTGGAGCAAGCAGAGTCTAGTAGTAGGGAACAGATAGAAGAATAAAATTTATGAGGACAGTGATATGTATGGTAGAGAAAAATGTATTTCTGAATTAAAGAGACAAGTTCACATCCTAACCAGACCACTTTTGGAGTAAGCCATTTAACTTCAATTGAACTTAACTCTTGGAAAATGCAATCATATAAGTACTTCGTGGAGTTGTTTTAAAATATAAATGGCATGATTATACTCACTAAGCCCTAGCTATTATTCTTTTAGATTATACTCACTAAGCCCTCACTGTATTATTTAGGAGCAGCAGCAAAAGACTCTGTTGCAACCAAAAGACACAGTTGCAACCAGATTAATAAATGCTCAGAAGCATGGGCTGTTTCATTAGACTGCCCAGGGGCCACCACTATTGACTTTACAGTGTTAATAACCTCCCTGTAAGCCTCAGTTTCCTCACCTGTACAATGGGGATGATAAATAAGTTACCTAACTCACAGGCTTTTTGTGAGGGTTAGATCACTGATGTAAAGTTGTTTAACACAGTACCTGGCACATAGAAAGCTCTCAATATATGCTAGCTATTTGTGTTGTTATGCGGAGAAAAGAAAGATAATTTCTAGTTGAGAAAGAATTTAGCTTTTAATTCTTCAAATTAAAGAATTCTTTTAATTCTTTAAAACCAAATACAAAGGTTTTGTGTAGTTAAGAATTATGGCTCCTATCCTCCTTCCAAATGAATGTTAGAATATTATCACCCAGTACATGGAAGCCTAAAGGGACCATTGGGGTTCTTCATATCACATGCTGAAGAACATCAGGGACAGTGTGTCGTGGTGCAAGGGGAATGGGCCAGAGTCAGACATGGGTTCTGTTCCTGTGCATGCTCAGTCACTTGAGTCGTGTCCGACTCTTTACAGCCCCATGGACTGTAGCCCGCCAGGCTCCTCTGTCCATGGGGATTCTCCAGGCAAGAATACTGGAGTGGTTGCCACTTCCCACTACAGGGAATCTTCCCGACCCAGGGATTGAACCCGCATCTCTTATGTCTCCTGCATTGGCAGGCAAATTCTTCACCACTAGCGCCACTGTCCTGGCTTAGCCATGATTGCCCAGCTTAGCCTTAGTGATCTTGACATATTGCATCTCTCACTTGCTACAAAAAAGACAGCTGCATCCCTGGAAGAATAACACACACACCCCAACATACATGGGCTGCCTGGGTTGGGTTTAGTCCCAAGCTCCACCATTCATGAGCTGTGTGTCTTTGGTAAGTTACTTCACTTCTCTCTGCCTCAGTGTCCTCACATCTAAAATAGTGATGATAATACAACCTATTTCATAAGAGTTATACTGTTTAAATGATATAAGACACGGTAATGCTTAGGACAAAATCTGGCATGCAGTAAGCACTTTAGTACTCAATCAGTTCAGTTCAGTTGCTCAGTCATGTCTGACTCTTTGTGACCCCCACGTCAGGCTTCCCTGTCCATCACCACCTCCTGGAGGTTGCTCAAACTCATGTCCATTGAGTTGATGATGCCATCCAACCATCTCTCATCCTCTGTCCTCTCCTACTAATCAAAGGTCTGTCTTTCACAGTTACTATGGCAATTAATCTGTTTGAACTGTCCAGCAGGTACTTGCACACATAGGTCTGTCCATAAATAGTGGGTATTCATCAGAGAAGCTAATGTGTTAGTGTTAGATATATTATGTAAGATAAACTTGTAGCACAGGATAAAACCAGAATCATTTACCTAGGGCACAGAAGAGGCACAAGTGAACCAAAGTTCCAACAGGGAACCTGTGAGATTGAAGAGAACAGAGCAACAAGTGATAGAGACTTGGGGAGGACTGTCTGCTGTAATCCTTTATAAGTCTAGCAGATACAGCCTGGCTGGCTCCGAGCTGTTTACAGAACCCTGCATGCACCTCCTTGCTTGCCCTTAGGACATTTAATTTCTGTCAAGTAGTCTGTTTCCATTCCTCTGAGATTTATCTCTCATCTCTGACTGCTTTTACGCTTTTCTCTTTGTCACTGGTTTTTAGCATTTGGTTGTGATGTGCCTTGGTGGGTTTTTCTTTGCATGTATTCTGCTTAGGGTTCATTGAGCCTCTTGAATCTGTGGGTTTACAATTTTCTTCAAAATTGGGAGTACTCCAGCCATTATTTTTCTCCACTTCTTCTGACACCCTGGACTTACAAATTCTAGCCTGTGGCATCCCTGAGCTCTGACATGGTTCCTCCACTCTAAGAGACCACCTCACTGCGCTGGGTTTTCCCTCCCTGCACTGTAGGCTTGGAGGATCCAAAAGGAAATGGCTTCAGGAAGCATGCTGGGGCAGTTTGTCTGCCTTGCTTGCTTTCTTTCCCCTATCTCAGGACCAGTTCCATGCTGCCTGTTGTCCAATGTGTGAAAACTGTTGTTTCATATATTCTATCCAGTTGTCTGGTTCCTATTATTCCATCACTTCAAGAAACAGAACCATTTTAGGTCATCTGAAAGCCACTGTGTAGTGGTGCTTACCAGGGTTCCTTCAAATTCTGATTATCTGCAGACATGAAAGAGTGTTCACTGGTGTTCTGTTGAAGATGTTCCTATTTCTTCTTTAGAATGAATCCGTTAGAAGAGAAGTCCCTGAGCAAGCAACTGAGAACTCCAGTTCAGTCAGTCCATGGTGGACTAGTAGCCACCATTACCAGTGGTTACTACTACTTCCATTTTTTATAATTTTAAAATTTCCTCTTAAAATGCCATTAAGGGCAGAGACCAGTCATGGTAGTGACTTCTGGTCTTCCTGATCTCTGGCATGCTCAGAGTGAAATGTCAGGAGGTAGCCCCTGTTATCTTGACCAGTGAGGAGATTGGAGCCTGGTGTTAACTTTGAGCAGTGACACCCTCCATCCATGCAACTCCACTTCAGCTTTCCTCCTGCTCATTCAGGAGGGATCACTGAAAGGGTAGAAAGATCCTCACCCAAAAATAAACCCAGTGCCAACAGAAAGACCCTGTTTACAGTGCTATGGAAACTTTTATCAGGGGAGTTCAGGTGGGCTTTTTGTTTGTGGTTTTTGGTTTTTTGTTTTTTTGCTGCACCTCACAGCTTGTGAGATCCTAGCTCCCCAACAGGGACTGAAATTGTACCCATGCAGTCGGCAGAGTCCTAACCACTGGAGTGAGAATGTGTGCTCACAACTCTGACTCTTTCTGACTTTCTGACTCTTTGTGACTCTGTGGACTGTAGCCTACCAGGCTCCTCTGTCCATGGAATTCTCCAGGCAAGAACACTGGAGTGGGTGGCCATTCCCTTCTCCAAGGGATCTTCCAGACCCAGGGATCAAACTTGCATCTCCTGCATTGGCAGCAGATTTTTTACCAACTGCGCAACCTGGGAAGTCCAACCCTAACCACTGGGCCACCAGGGAATTCCTAGCTTGGATGTTTTAAGTATTACCTGCCCTGGACTCCTTGCTTGGTACCTTGCGATAAATGCTATGCTTTCCTTCACCACACACACACAAACCTTATCCTCCTAGACCAAGAAACAATAGAAGGAACATGCATGTTTATTCCATTGTAACATAAGGCTAAGGCACCAGGTGCATCAAAAATAGCAAAAAAAACGGCAAAAAAAGAAAATCTGTTGATGAGGCCTTTAAGTATTTCTTAATACTTTTATTCACAAAGCTTGCAAATTTTAAGTCTTTTACTATTCACCATGTTTCATTAATAGAGGTCAGATAGTACCTGGCATATTAGGGCAAAGGCTAAGCTGCTGTAATAAAGAGACTCCAAAATAAAATGGCCAGCCTGGAGGGACACATTTGCCCCAGAAGTGATTCACTGATGCAGGTACCTCTGTTTTATCCTTTACCATTCTCCTTAACCTGTGTTGTCAAAATTGCCACTCGTTCAAGGCACAAGCAATTTCCCTTTAAGCAAATGAGGAAGAAGTTGGCATGTCTCCATTCATGCCCCCTGGGGGGAAACTTAGTCACAAGGCCACACTTACAGACCAAAGAGTTTAGGAAATGTGCTCTCAAGCCAAGCAACCTGTACCTAGCTAAAACCATGGAAAGGGGGAGGGTAGATGTAGGAGACAACCCACGGTCTGACAAACCAAGCTTATAAAGAAATAAATCCCTCTTCAAGATCATTTTCCCTTTTAATCTGCATTTACATAGATATAATTTACAATATGGACCACTTACAAAGAGGACCACTTACAAAGACATTTGCATTTGACTAAAATAAGTTTTGCACTTCCCAGTTAAGTATGTAAAGACACCGCCACACTACTAATGCTACTAGAAACTGTCATCTGTTAACTCAGTGCAAGATCTGAACCACCAGAGTCAATATATTTCAGATTTATACATAGACATGTTTGCCACAGTATGTTGCCACAGTAAGAATTTGGAAACATTTCTAGATTACGTGGGAATAAGTATGAGGTGATCAGGGACCAGACTAATCCCAGTGCAGCAGTTAATAAACACTGGAGACTTAAAGTACTTTCTCTCTGTGATACCTGTAAGCCTTGTGGATATCAAATCAAGTAGAAAATGTCTAATGCACTGTCTCTTTGGGGGCAAGTTTAACTGGAACAGTGTCAAACACTGCAGCTCACAAGTTTGAAGTTTTGTTTTGTCTTTTCCCTATTTTTAGGGTGGGGTCTGGAGCTTATGAACAAGTTGTGATCAAACGCTAGAAGTCAAGCTGGTGAACTGAAGCTTCCCTGTGGGTTTAAGATGTGGGCAGTTGAGCTATTAAGGCACTTTATTCAAGCACTTAGAGCAAATGAACCTATTAAAAAAATGAAGCATGTTCGTCTGTCAAGAGGAAAGCCAACACTGATTTCTCCTCTGAAGGTGCCCACCACTCTCCTTTCACACCTGCCAACAGGGACGTTGAAATAGTAGGACCAGAGCAGTGTGCCACGTGTGCTTACAGGAATACGGCCTCTGTGGTCACTGCACATAATAATGAAAAGCCTGCTTTTTCTGTCAAAACATCCAGTGGGAAAAAACACTATACATCTGAGTATAGTTTTAGTGTTTAAGTGTCAAACCTGTGATAGACATGTTCAACAGATTCGGCTCTAGCTTTTAAATTTTGTGTTTGCGAGACAAGAAGTGAAAATAATTTAAACTATAAATTATGCCAAGAATAGATATAATTCCTGGGAAGGAAATCTTCCATAGTATACTCCTTACAGTATTGTACTAAATTCATTCACTCTTCTTGATACAATAATTGATATAAAATGTGGGTGTTTGTGCTTTGGGAAAGTGTTATACTACAGTTTAAATATGTAAAATGCTTAATTCTAAACGAATCAGTCATAAATTGAAAAACAAGTGTGTGTTATTTAAGTCTGAGATACATGAATGAGTATAATGCTATTATTATGCAGTATGTATCATTACCTGTTAATATTAGATGAGCTGCAGAATTCCCACTAGTGCGATATAAAAGACTAAGAGAAGTGTAAGATTCAGTATGTTAAGCTTTCATAAGATGCCCTAACGTAAGAGCTCTGTTAACTAACAATAATATCTGCTGGGTTTAGGAGTCAAACTTTAGAACAACAGGAGGAAAATTGAGATGCGGTCAGAAACAAAACTGCCTTTTCTCTGAAGATTTAGGCTTACATGAAACTGAAAATCATTCCAAGGAGGTAATGGATAAAGAACAAGGGATAGCCGCTTGACCTTACTGACATGGACCTGTTGTTTTCCGTTTTCTTCTTTGCTGCATCAGAAATTAGTTATTTTGAGGCAAGAATAGAAAACAACATACATCAGGTAGAGCTTTTAAAGAAAGAATATCTGATCTGGATCCAGTTAAATAGCACAGCAGATAAACCTTAAGAGTTTTTCTGGTCTTACATGACAGTTTCTGTGTGGAAAGATCTCAGTTTTGTTGGACTTAATTAGTCACTGAAAAAGAATGTTGCTCCTATGGAACCAGTAACTCCCAGTCCTTAACTTTCAAAACCAGGTTCAAGAAATGCAGTGTGTTAGAATTACTTTGGTCTAGTATTTCCATGTTGGCAAAATAAGGGAAAAATATTATTTTTTAAGAAAATTTATTTTAATACCCAAATTTAGAGGTTTGAAAGTTTTTTAATAATTCATGTTAAGGGTTTTTTTTTAATATTTCAATGATTGGCTATTCCAACTACTTTTATAAATAGATTCTGATTTTTTTTTAAAGAGATAACACCCTATTTGGGGATATTTTGAATGTTGAAAGATAGAATTTTCTCACTTATTAGTTAACCTTTCTTATTAAGATTTGTTATGAAGAAAAACACTGACCTGAACATTTTAATCTAACCAAGGAAAATACTACCTTAAGTGGTAAAGACTTGCTGTCTGTGAATAAACAGGTGAATGATCCATTCATTATATATTATGGGAAGAAGAAAATCAAAGTTTTTAAGAGAGATGTGAAGATATTGTTTAGAGAGATATTTAGTATGACGTCTTAAAAACGTATTTTTCTATTTTCAAAGTATTAGTTCTATATTTTTTATTGGCATCTCTACAGATGATTTTGCAGTTTTGAAAGTGATTATAAAAACTAGGTTGTAAGTTAGGCTCCGTGAGGACGTTCTTCAGATACATAAGAGATGCCATGGTTAGGACACTGCCCCCATCTTACTGATCCTCGACTGCCCTTGGCCCAATACAAGACTGGCTCTTGGTAGTTAAGATGATAGAGAATTATTTTTAAAAAACAAAATGTGGAGAGATTTTGAAAATCGTGCCTTTGATTGAGCAGTCACCAGATACATCTTGATTAATGTAGCAGTAAATATAACCAATATTTTAATAAGTAGAAACATTAGGAAGAAAAAAGATGACAGTGTCTTCTGTAGTCAGTGAAAGTCTGGATTTATTTTATTCTGTTTTGCGTTTTGTCAGCATACTTTGCAACTAGATTTCTTTAGAGTCCTCAAAAATATTTGTTGAAGGACCTATGTGTCTTATTTTCTAGTTTTTCTTAAACTATTGTACTATTAATATCTTAACCATGTAGCTATTCAAAAAAAACCTGCTTATTAAATACCAAGTCCACTTTTGGTTCCGTTTTGAGTTTAGAAAATAAATTTGAAAACTTAATAAATTTTTAACTTAAATATTACAGATTTTATTTTTTTAATATTAAAATCTAATATTTAAACCACCTAGTCTTGGAGAATTTTCAGATGTATAACGTTTTCTTTTTCTAATCTTACCCTCGAAAAAAGGATTCATGATCTTTTAACTTTTTAAAGCTAAGTATTTCTGATCAGGTAATGAAGTGTCTTAAATACCTTGGGGGGGGGCACTTCCTGTGACTTGTGCTGGTGACCAAGATTAGAGAGGATGTGAAGGGTCGCAAAGGGCAGAGAAGGCCCTGGGCCATTAGTTTATACACTGACTGCCGACTCCCCTTTGCAGTGGTGCTGGTGGAGGCTTCTGTATACAGACAACTGATTCAGATTGGTTACTTAGAATCTGAGAAAGTCTTGACCAAGAATCCTTAAGTCCACCAAACCATTCCAGCAAAATACTATCAGAGTAATGCTGTCCAAACTAGATTCTTCTGTATGTGCTTTTTGTTTTTTAAATAAAAACCACGAGCCACAGGTGTCTACCACTTAACCCATTTGTTGCTAGAAGGGAAAATAATCTAGCTTCCAGTCAAAACATATTCAGTTGTCAATGAGTTTTGATATATTAAAACATCCAGAAGTATTTTTAGAATTTTAAGGTTTCCATGCTAACAGACTACTTGCAAGTTCATGCTAATAGTATTATTAAATACTTCACTGAAGTTCTCTGAAATGTTAGGCTTCCGTTATATATGATAATGTTCTGAAAGAGACTGGGCTCATGTGACAGGATTGCATTTTAACAGATCTTTAACTGGGGCAGTTCAGAAAGTATGCTTGGTCAGTTCTCCTGGATGGTACGTCATGTTAATATAATCTATGCTATAGTTGAAATTGGGTTATGCCATTACTCATGTGTTGGCTTAGGTACTGTACATAGTCTTAATAGCTGAGATGTTAAAGAATATGAAGTCTAAAAATACAGAGGATGAAACATGCCTATATTAACCTGTTTTAAGACTGCTTTGGATATAAAGGCCTTATTCCCTTATATATGACTTTCTAGAGGATAATATATATACACAGTATATTTTAAATGGTCATGTGGGTGATCTCTAACTACTCTCCATGTGACAGAATTTGCGACATTTTTAATTTATGTGGACAGCAAACTCCACATTTACAAGTGTTTATGTTCACCCTATGTATATAACAAAGAATTCTCTTATTGATACTCATTGACCAAATTCCACATACAGGAAGACATTTAGGGTATATTCAGTTTGGTTTTTTTGGAGATATGTCTTATTCTGGGGATCACCTTCCTCTTATACATTTACTCGGTCCTCTGGAAGTTGACAGAGTTGTGGGTAATCATGTAAATGCTTATGAATAAGATTTTATTGAAGTGATTCCATTAGTATTCTAATCTCTAATACATGGAAAATGACCTTCATATTTATATTTTTTGTTAATTGTCCAACTATTAATCCAGGAAATGTTTTCCTTTTTTTTTTTTTTACCAAAACTAATTTTTTATTGTAAAATATTTGAGTAATGTAAAGGTGAATCTTACACATGTTCAATAAAAATCATATCTTAAAGTTTAGAATGTTGTTTATCCTTTAAAATTTCAGTTAAGATTCTTTCAGAAATCTACCAGATTCTTGCCAACGAAAGAAAACCAAAGGGAGAGGACCAGTGTATAACTTCTCCCTAAGGGCTTCCCTTTATTTATGACCAAGTAGTATACCAAGTTTACAGACTTCTCTACAGTCCCATGAGCATGGACTTGGGAATAAGACAGACCTGAATTTGAATTCAAACTCCCCTCGGAACCTGTTTTCTAATCTAGCCTGGAGATAAAACCACCAACTCTTTCTGGTTGTGATGAAGAACATAAAAGCTAATGTTAGGAATATGCCACTTAGTAGCACTTAGTGTTTGATCAAGCCAGAATTTGTCTTTGTGTAGCATCTACATACACATCTTAACTCTAGTGTTAAGACAGAAGATGGTCAATAAGTGTGGCATTATTAGAAGTTAAAATCATGGCTTTAAATGATACTCATGGTCATCACACCTTTGTACAGACTGTTCTTTTTGACTAAAATGTCCTCACAGAGAGGGAAAACGTCAACACATTCTCCCTGCATATAATCAAATTATAACAGCAATTTAAAGTTAATGAAAGAACTGTGGTTCACTATGAGTTTGAACCCAGATCCATGTAGACTGTCATGACTTCCCTGGACGGTGCAGATTATGAAAGGTTACATAAGTTAAAGGGAAAGTACCTTGCTTGCTGGCAGAAGTGGGGGGGGGCTATGGCCACTCTGGGGGAGACCCTCAGACCTCCTCCTCAGTACACAGGGCTATCCAGGTGACTCTGTCCTGGATCACAGCGGAACCTGGCAGGAGCCTCTCATCTGTCCCCTCAGACTCTTTCAATATGATTGATTACAGGTGTACAGGTGTACAGCATGGTGACTAACAATTTTTAAAGCTTATACTCCATTTATAGTTATAAAACATTGGCTATATTCCCTCTGTTGTACAATATATCCTGTATCTTATTTTATACTTAATAATTTGAAAATTTTAATCCTGAACCACCCCCCCGGGCAGGGGGCAGGGGCGTAGCTTCCCTGGTGGTCCAGTGGCTGGGACTCAGAGCTTCCAAAGTAGGGGTCCCAGGTTTGATCCCTGGTCAGGAAACTGGATCCCACATGCCACAGCAAAGATCAAGGATCCCCAGTGCTGCAGCCGAGATGTAGCACAGCCAAATAAATAAATACAATACTTAAAAAACAATAATTTCCTACCCCTGTCTTGCCCCTCCCCTCTTTCCCCTCCCCTCTGGTAACTACTAGTTGGTTTTCTGTGAGTGTATATATCTATAAGTTCTCTATATCTGTAAATTTGTTTGTTATATTCACTAGTTTATTTTTTAGATTCATAAAAATATACAGTATTTATCATTCTCTTATTTCACTTAATACCCTCCAAGTCCATCCATGTTGTTGGAAATGACAAAATCTTGTTTTTATGACTCGGCAGTGTTCCACTGAATGTATATATACCACATCTTTATCCATTCATCTGTTGATGGGCAGTTAGATTGATTCCACATCTTGTAAATAATGCTGCTATGAAAATCAGAGTTCATATCTTTTCAAATTAGTTTTTTCTTTTCAGATACATATCCGAGAGTGGAATTGCTGGTTCATGTGGTAGTTTTTAATTTTTTGAGAAACTGCCATATTTTTTTCTCACTGTGACTGCACATAATTTACATTCCCACCAATAGTGTACAAGGGTTCCCTTTTCTCTATATCCTCACTAGCATTTGTTATTTGAGTTCTTAATGATACCATTCTGACTGGTGTGAGGTGGTTATCTCATTGTGGTTTTGATTTGTGTTTCTCCGATGATTAACAACATTGAGCATCTTTTCATGTGCCTCTTGGCCATCTGTATGTCTCCTTTAGAAAATATTCAGATCTTCTACCCATTTTTTAATCAGGTTGTCTTTTTTTTTTTTATGTTGAGTTGTATGAGCTCTTTTGGAGAAAGAAATGGCAACCCACTCCAGTATTCTTGCCTAGAGAATCCTGTGGACAGACAATCCTGGTGGGCTGCCATCCATAGGGTTGCATAGAGTTGGACATGCCTGAAGCAACTTAGCATGCATGCATGCATTGGAGAAGAAAATGGCAACCCACTCCGGTATTCTTGCCTGGAGAATCCCAGGGACAGAGAAGCCTGATGGGCTGCCGTCTATGGGGTCGCACAGAGTTGGACACGACTAAAGCCGACTTAGCAGCAGCAGCAGCAGTATGAGCTCTTTACATATGTTGGCTATTAACCCCTTATCAGTCATATCATTTGCAAATATTTTCTCCCATTCCATAGGTTGTCTTTTTGTTATTGATCGCTTCTTTGTTGTGCATGATAAGTTTTAAGTTTCATTAGGTTCCATTTGTTTATTTTTGCTTTTACTTCTGTTGCCTTGGTAGACTGGCCTAAGAAAACATTCCTATGAGTACGTCAGAGAATGTTTTGTCTGTGTTCTTTTCTAGGAGTTTTATGGCATCATGTCCTAAATTTAGGTATTTAAACCATTTTGAGTTTATCTTTGTATATGCTGTGAGGGAGTGTTCTAATTTCATTGATTAACATGTAGCTGTCCAGCTCTCACAGCACCGCTTGTTGAAGACATTTTCTCCATTATATATTCTCATCTCCTTTGTCAAAGGTTAATTTAGCATAGTTGTGTGGATTTATTACTGGGTGCTCTACTCTCTTCCATTAATCTGTATATCTGTTTTTATGCCAATACCACACTGTTTTGATCCTGTAGTACAACCTGATTTCTGAGAGGGTTATGCCTCCAGCTTTGCTGTTTTTCCTCAGCATTGCTTTGGCAATTCTGGGTCTTTTTTTTTCCATACAGATTTTTTAAGTTTTGTTCTAGTTCTGTGAACAACGTCCTTGGTATCTTGCTAGGAACTGCACTGGATCTGTAGATTGCCTTGGGTAGTGTTTTCATTTTAGCAATATTCTTCCAATCTGTTTGTGTCCTGTCCCTTCAGACGTTCTTGCCCATGTCTCAGGCATGGGGTTCCCAGGCCCAGCCTTCTTATGACTTGCCCCATCTTTCCTCAACACCTAGTTTTTTCTCCCTTCCTCCTTACATCCTCCCCCTTCTTTCACCTTATTTTACCTTTTCCTTCCTGTACATACATAGCATACATACCTGGTTGCAGCAGATATAAAGGAATGAAACCTGTCTTTTCCTTTGCATCATATGCAATCTTTGGTAGAGCTAACCCATCCCACATTACACAAGATGTAACACAAATTTAGGAAACATAAACAGAAAAGGCTTAAATTTAGACATTCCATGAATCAGTGATCTCTATTCCATAGGGACCATGTAATAACAAAATGCAAAGATCATTCTGTATGAATTAGTTTAGACCCCATCCCTATGCATTACAGCTCAGCTAAGTGGAGATGTCTCTTCAACCATTTCTCTTAAGAAACTGACTCCACTGCTAGATCTTGAAACCATTTCAGCATTGATTTTCCTGAATATGCACAGCAAAAGCTTTGAACATCTAAAGAAAATGGGCATAACTAAAAATTTTTTTTGCATTTTATTTATAGGGAATCCTCAAAGCAAATGAATGCATTTACTCTTAAGTGGGAAAACTATGCCACCTTCTGGTATTGAACTTAAGTGATTCCATTCCAAACTGCCTCTCCCACATGAGCCTTTGTCTGGCTCTTCTTTCCCCTATATTCCTATATTCTTTGGAATTAAGACCAAAGGAAAAACATATTTTCTGTGTTCTCAGTACTAAATTCAAAAACTTCAAGCACTTTAAAAGATTTTAAAGCATTGCATACTCTGCTTAAACAAGGCAAAGTTGTTTTTAGTATGGAATTAACCAAAGATTCAGTAAGCTCAATGACATGATTCCTCCTAGAAAAGACTGGGAGGTCAGCATGATAAAGGGATTCCAGAGGGACAAGGCTGGACAAAGAGATGGCAGTGGGAAAACACAGCTGATTCAATGAAGGCAAAATACCTGAGTGTGGGATGAGGTGTGCAAATAGGAAGCAATGCAGCACTTCTAGGAAAGAACAGAATGACCAGAGTTTGACTAGTTTCAGGTCTGGTCACAGTGTATTACAGGAATTAAGTGGAGTAGGCAGCAATGCTGGCACAGAGCACATAGAGTTTAAAAGGAACTTAAAAAAAATAAAAATAAAAAAATAAAAGGAACTTAGAACCCAACAGGTAAACAGGCAGAGGCCATTGACAGTTAAGACAGGTGTATAACTAGACTGATGGCGGCATCAAAAACTAGTTGCAAAAGAGGTGAAATTAACATTTACTGTACAAATTTGGCTTCCAGCTCCTACCAGCTGGCTTGCTAGATCTTACCAATACTCTTAAATATTCCCTACTTCTGGATATCCCTAAAGATGTGCACCACATTCAGTGATAAACCATGTTGGCCATGTTAACACCTGCACACTCCATGAAGGTATAATCTGGTAAGACTCCGCCATAGCACTGCTGGCGGCGCTCAGTCCCTGGCCTCCAGCCTCCAGGTGCTCAGCTCAGTCTCCACACTACCGGCTATATAGAGGTAATTTTGTTGGTACCCAAACTCTAATCAAAGAAATTACTTTCATTTGGAATAACTCCCTGACGGAAATGAGCCCCAGAGGCTTGAGAGCAGTTTAAAGAGAGCTGAGCTGCTGGGTATGCTGCAGACAGACGGGTTAGGAAGGAGAGAGGGGTGAGGAGGTGAGAAGCTAAGGGAAGGGCGCTGAGACTGGGGCTGTGTAGAATGTCTTGAGATACTGAAGGGGCTGTTTCACATCCCAGCTGCACTACAAGGGAGTGCTGTGAGCTGTGCAGAAATTCTTAAAGGGGGTTTGGAGTTGCCAGACCATGCAAATAGGAATTACAGGCAAATTTCACTCAGAACAAGGGCCTGTAAGTTCCAGCTAATACCGGGTAGCATAAATTTCCATCTAACCTGGTGGGTGGGCCATGATGGTGGCAGTGGTGGTAACTTTCCAAGCAAATCTGCAAATAAAACTCTTCCTCCTACACAACAACCTTTTTCACTGGCATACAGTGTACTTTAATTCCGTGGAGCAAAGTTTGCTATTCTTAAGGCCTTTATAGTTACAAAAGTATGGCCCATTCAAATGGTTTTCCTAGGAGAAAAAAAATCTGCCTCCCTAAAAGGCCACTAGTCTTTGCAAAACTGGAATTTACTTGTACTTCATGGGGAACAAAAAACTTTTAATAGTTTTCTAGGGAGTGAAATGGAAGGGCTGGGCGCAAACTGTTGAGGGATTTCTTCTTTACACCTTTATGAGCAGTCTGGGTTTTAGCATGAACTTGCACTACTATTTCCACTTTATTAAAAAGCATATGTAGTCATTAAAAAGAATGGGATACAAATAGATGAAAATGAATTTTATATTACTAATGATAAAGCTGCATCAAAATGTATAATACCATTTATATGAAATAATTGATATCAGAATAGATATTTTATCCACTGGACTTCTGTAAGGAATAGTGGACTCTCTTAGAAAAGCAATGAATTTGAGAGGAAGCGGGTTCCCAGTGGTGTTTCCAAAGTTAGGCATTAAGGAGAAATTTTAAGGTTTATAAAGTTTAAAGTCAATAAAGTTCAGGGAATGCCCTAGTGGTCCAGTGGTTAGGGCTCTGTGCTCTCACTGCTGAGGTCCTAGGTTCTATCCCTGGTCAGGGAACCAAGATCCCACAAGCTATGCAGCATGACCAAAAAAAAAAAGTGTATGAAGTTTAATTTAAATTCCATCAATGAAAAGATTTTTAAATTATATAAAACACTTCACCAAATTGCCTACTAATATGCAGCCCACAAATTGGGAGGTGGGAGGGAGCAAGACATGATTGTGAAATTTCAGATAAGATTATGTCACTTCTCAGAAACCTCCTAGCAAATTATCCTCGGTAGTCAGGAAAAGCCACAGGCCTTCCAGCACTGCACCCTGGGGAGCTGGTTTCCAGAGAGCTGGGGGCTGCCCTTGGGCAAGACTGTAAAGCGAGCAGAAGGCAAGAGTAGCTGAGGAGTGGCTGGAGGAGACTATATTGCATCTCAGCAGGTACCCACACTCCATGGGTATCACAGACACTTAGAACCTGGCAAGGTACCACGCAACTCATCATGTATGCAGATACGAGTAGGGTGGCCAGTGCTGTTTTCTTTAAATCAGACATTTAATCATTTGGTCTCAGAAAAACATGTAGAATTATTGTGTTCACTTTTCCAGTCAACTCGTGCAGTTGCATGTTGCAACACTCAAAGTTACTCTGTCCCCAGAGGAACGTTTGCTGACCCCCAACTTAGAACCATTCAACATGCAAATAAAGGCTTGTATCAAGATAGGGAGGTAAAGACAAATCAAGAAGGCAGCAGGTACAGGAGCCACAGAAGGGTGGGGGAGCTGCGGGGAACGTGTTCCCATCACCCATAGCAGTCATGGGCATTTAAACACTTCTGGGAGGTCATTAAGCCTGAACAAAGTAGATTTTTGGAGTCTTGGCTAGAAGATCTTGGCTCTAACAGAAGAGCAATGAGAAGGAAACCCTAGAAAGCTGCATAGGCCTAGAAAGGTGAGGACAGAGGGCCCTTTGGGTGGGGGGGGTGGGGGGAGTGGTGCAAAAGTCTAGATTGCATGCCTCGGGGAGTAAAATCAGTGTTAAGTACATAGAGGGGATCTGATAGAACAGTCAGATTAATAGTGTTCTCTCCCAGAATCCCTTTTTTTTTTACTCACCATCCCCCACCAAATCCATTTTCCATCTACTTATTAACCCTTCAAAACTCAGCTTGAGAATTACAGCCCTCCCCCTCCCCCCCAAGGAAGCCCTTCTCAGGTACCCAGTCTGCCTAGCCAGAGCTTGTTTCAGGACATTCCAGCTGTGGCAGGTTGCCACAATGTCTTCTGTCCCCCTAGTTCCTTGGCAGAAGCCTACCACATGGGCACATGACATCCCAAAATAAAAGGCTCCACTTCCCAGCATCCCTTGCTGTAAGGCCTGGCCATGAGACTTCCATCTGGCCAAGAATCAGGAGCAGTGCAAAAAACCTTACCAGACAGCTGGCACGTGCCCTCTGTCCCTTCCCTTTTCTTTTTCACTGGTTTGGAAGTTGCCAAGTGGTAGCTAAAGCTCAAACAACCATCTTTGTCCCCAGGGTGCACATGAAATACAGTGGAATGGCAGGATGGACATATGATTGCAGAGGGGTCCCTGTGTGGTATAGCAGTCACTTGGTTGGCTAACCACTGCACTCCCATGCTTTAGGAAAAAATGTCTCATTTAGACAACTTTTTTTCTTATTACGTGCATGTCCGATTATGTGACCCCATGGACTACAGCCCGCCAGACTCCTCTGTCCAGGGGATTCTCCAGGCAAGGATACTGGAGTGGGTAGCCATTCCCCTCTCCGAGGGATCTTCCCAACTCAGGAGTCGAACCCATGTTCCCTGCATTGCAGGCAGATTCTTTACCATCTGAGCCACCAGGGAAGCCCAATACAAGAAACTATATTTCTCTTTCTCCCACTGCTACTACCACCCCAATTCCAGCCAGTAAGCTCCAGAGAGCGAAACTCAAAAACCATGGGCAATATTTTGACTGTTGAGGTTTTGTTCTCTCAAATACCTGCATTCCTATTGTATATATGTTTTAGGCTAAGTATCACAAGTTAGAATTAAGCCCAAAGGAGGGAGAGGTTTTAAAGCTGCTCTACCCCCTGAAAAAAGGTTTTAAACACTACTGGATAATTCAGTTTTCTTTAAAACTCTTTAATATCAACAGTCAACACACACACCAAAAACCATAAAAGCTAGGTGATTTTAAAATGAAAAGCTACCTCAATTATGACTGCACAATGTTTAAATTCTAAATGAGCCCAATTATTGCGAAGATCCTGAATTTCAGGAAGTAAGGATGGCTCAAAAGTCACTACAATCGTTCAAGTCAACCTTCACCGCAGAACCATCACAGTTCAGTTCAATCACGTCACCAAGGAACTCTCTCAGCTTCTCTACATTACCGCATAAGTGCCCCAGCCTGGGATAAGCAATGATTCTTTGCAGGGGTACGTAAAACTTATCTTCAATACAGAAAGGTTGGGGAGCCATCTCCATGGCTTTGTCATCTTCAGTGAGTACTGGAACTGGAAGGTCTGGGGTGAATTTTCCTGTCTGGTTGCCAGGGGCTACGAACTCAGGCTCCAATTCATGCTGTCTCAAACCCACTTGGTATTTCTGTCTCAATCTGCTCACTTCTCGGTACACTAGATAAATCACCACACGTCTACGGTAATTTATCTGCTGTAAACTTGGGTATGAGGTTGTATAAACCTGAAGGAGCAAAAAAAAAGACTTGGAATAGAAGAAAAATTTTCAAAACCACTAGTAACTTTTCAGCACATTAGAATTACCTGCATATACAATTAAGCATATGAACATGTGAAACCTTACCTACTGTGAATGTCCCAATTATGAGGGTCAAAAATTCCTGGCATATAGATATTCTTCAACATATTCTTTACCATGCACACCTCCTCAAACAAAATGGGTCTGACAAGCTTCCAGACTCAATTTCAAGTCATGTCCTGAATCAAGCTACACAGAAACTACTGCTGTTTTTCCTCTTTCCTAACAGATTACAAAGTTGGGGGGGTGGGGTGCACAGTTGCTGGAGAAGTATTTCCAAGACACCAGCAGATCATCTCTGTAACATGCTTTGAGAGATCATGGAGCATGGGATTTTCCTCAAAAGAACGTCATTCACACTTCTCTCTAGTGGGGACTCATCTCACCATCCCAGTAAGTGAACTTGCTCTGAGAACAAAGAACACTCACAACTTCATAAACATGTTCACCATGATGCTCCAAATCAGCCAATCCAGCTGCTTCTGCTTTTTTCCGGAAGACTCCTATCTGGGTACAATAGCCAACATCCTCAGCTCCTGTGGGTGGTTCCCCCACACCAGTAAACTCCACCGAGTAACTGTAGCGACTGGCCACATCTAAAGCCCTAAGAGTCAAAACAAAGAGAAAAGATGGTTTTTTAAACTAAAACAACCATTTCCAGTAGGACAGAACATAAAAATTACAAGTTAAAATAAACTGCAATTCCTACAACATTCACATAAGGCCATATCACTGGGTTTGCTTATTTCTGCAAAAAGCATTAAGGCAATGACAGTGTCAATTTCCCAGTAATCATAAGAATATGGAACAGCATGCAAGGACAAGGAAACCAGAAGGGCTATAATCCCAACTCCTATTTGGGTTTGCACTTTTGCCAGAACATGACCATCTGTCATGCCATTCTGGGAGATAACTCCTGATACCTTCACATGAGGTACCAGTGCCCACACACCGTTTCCACACTTGACAGAGAAAATAAATGCCCAAAGGTGGTAGTTCCTTAATGATTATATGCTAAGTTGCATTTTGGGAATCAATTTTATTGAAATAAAGTAAGAAATAACATATTATGGTAACCATAGATACTAAGATTTCATATGGTTTAAACCTCCAGTGTAGTCACACACAAAAAAAAAGACACTTAAGAACTCACCAGGTCTGAAACTGCACTCTGCTCCACTCAAATTTGTGATCTGAATCTCTAAAGACTGCACAAGGAAACAGGGAATTGAATTCAGAGTTTGGTGTGCTGATGACAATCATGGCTGGAGACATGTACCCAAAGACAACTTCAGGAAACTTCGCCAGATCTTCTGAATCAAAATGTTCTATTCTAAAGTGGTCAGTGAGAAAGATATAATGAAACCTAGTTTCACTTGCAAGTAGCTCCCTAACTGATTTAGCAAAGCAATGTCTAACCATGGACCTCTCAGACCAGGTAAGAGAAACATGATCTGACGTTTTTCACAATAGCCAAAAGGCAGTTAAAAATAAGCAAATGATGAATAAGCACACTGATATATACAATGGAATATTCGATCTTAAAAATGACATTCAGACCCAGGCTACACATGGCTGACACTGATCGCTGCGCCTTGCTCTTCAACCCATGTTCCAATGTTCTCCGTCAGTCATTTCAAACATTAGGCACCTACTGTGTGCCAGGCATAAGGGAATACAAAAGAAATAAAAACACTGCTCTAGAGAATACATTACTAAACACTTGGAAATCTGGACACGACAGTAGGCAAACTGACCCTAGAATAAGACACTTAACTACTATTAAGAGGTCATTTAGAGACTATTTTGGTTTCTGAATACCATTTCCCATTGAAAGAACTAGAAGTGGCAGATTAGGAAGGAAAAGTAGACAACCAGTCTGGTACATCTTGTTACAACAGGAAGTCAGTGCTCAAAAAAAAAAAAACCCAAAAACCAGACATATCACAAGGACACAGATGCCAGCTTGAAAGGACCCTCCACTGCTGTTGACCAATCATGGGAAGATCTGAGTAACAAAATAAAGTAAGTCACAATCCATTAAAAAAAAAAAAAAAACAGGAATTCATGAGTTCACACTGAGGATAAATAAACGGGTGAGAGGGCTCCTGACGAGTAAATACAGAGAAGTACTGAAACCACAGAAAATATTTACCACCATGTAATACAGGCAAATTTAGGGGGGAATATGGATGAGTAACAAGATATGTGCATGGTGTGCAGTCTCCATTCTGCTTATCTGGGGCTGGAAGGCAGTAATTATACAGCTAAGCAAGCACAAACACACCTTGACTGGAGAGATCAAAATTAACCTCCTCAGGAACAAACAGACATTAGTGCCTCCAGATGGAACGACCTGAGGACCCAAATACAGTGCTCTACTGTATTCCAGGAATCTAATCATTAAGAGCCCAAACTGAAAAATACTCCTATTAAAAATAAAGAGAACCGAGGAACCACCTGGTGGTCCAGTGGTTAAGACTCGGTGCTTCCACTCCCATAGCCTGGGTTCAACCCCCGGTCAGGAGACCAAAATCCTGCAAGCCATGAGGCACCACCAATAACAAAAAGGGAACTGCCTGTTTAATACTGAATTTGTTAGGAGCAAAGAGTAAAACCTACACTTATGTGGTTCAGAAGAAAAATGTGTGGAGGGAGAGGGAGACTGAGGGAAACAACAAGAGAGCACATATACATAAGATAAAGAAAATAAGGGAAATGTTCACCTGTGAATCAGGATAAAGGATATGGGTGTTCATGGTACTCTATACATTTTGTATCTTAACCTATAAGCTTAAAATCATCTCCAAACAAAAAGTTGGAAAAAACCAGTGAAAACCCAGTCCCAACTGACAAGCAATTTTCTCCACAAATAACTCAGATTATGACAAATATTTAGGATACTAACTTTACTGAGACTGATTAATTCATATTTTTCAAATGAATGTGTATAGTAAGAACCAGTTTCATACTTACAATTCAATACATGCTGCCAAGTCAAATCCGAGCAAACGACAGTCTTTCTCTAAAACAGAGCCATGATACAAGGTAATCGCTAAATCCAGCTCTCGGGGATCCAGATGATCCCCTACACATGGGGACAGCCTTGACCTGCAAAGCATTATTGCAGAAGGAACACTTGAACACATATAATCTATTTAGAATATCTTACCAGCTACAGAAACTCTGATCCCCTGATAAATTATCTCCTGCCTACACTGGTTAAGTCTGACATAGCCTGTGTCCATGACTTGCTGTATTAAGCACAAGGTCACAGGGTAACTTCCTCTCTCATGGGACTTTAAATGGCCGACAAGAACAAGATTTTTAGTACTTGATATTGCTCTCACTATTAATACTTTTGGTTCTCTCTCCTCACTTTGGATCAGTGATATTAAATGTTTTGTTCTTTAGAAGAAAAACATTCTTAAAACGATCTGTGGAAGTCATATATGAGCAAGCAACTCAACTCAAACTGAAGGAGGCCTTGGGCCTCTGTCCCAGTGCTGTGGCAATTTAAATCCTCTGCTTTAAGTTATCTTGGTGTTCAGCATTGGACTTTGCCATTTGAAACTGAATCTGCAATGCTTTGACGGCTTTAAATACTGAACTGAGGCTATACTTTCTACATAGGTAAACAGAACTTCTAGGTATTATTCACAACATACAAACAATTAATGTCATGGTCAAGGCACTATTTGGTAAGCCTGCAGCTCTCATAGTGCCTTCTTTTAAACAAGTTGTACAGAAGTGTAAGTAAACACTTCATCTGGGAATTCCCTGGCAATCCATTGGTTAGGACTCCAAACTTCCACTGCCAAGGGCTTGGATTCAATCCCTGGGTGGGGAACTAAGATCCCATAATTTGCATGGCATGGCCAAGAAAAAAAAATACTTCATCTAACTATAATTAATAGTTATAGATTAATGCATAATTATTTTAGAGAATTCAGTATTACCCACTCCACTTAAGTCTCCCCTCATTGATATCTACTCCAACAAGCTCTTCAATGCACTTTTGGTATTTTAAGATCGCTAAGAGGCAAACATCACCACACCCCAAGTCTGCAACCTGTAGATGAGAAAGAATGTTATTTCAAAGACATTATAGCCAGAAATCACACATGATCAAGCACTCTTTCTCCAGAAAGAGTTGGGTATCAGAAAAATTACATAGTATCTTTTTGGTAGAAAAATTACATAATATCTTTTTGGTAGAAAAATTACATAATATCTTTTTGGTAGAAAAATAAAAAGGAAATTATAACCTGATACATTGAAAACCTGGGAGAAAAACTAGATCCTGTTAACTTCCCAAGACCTACTACAGTGTTTGGACAATAAACTAATTCATAGACTTCCCTGGTGGTCCAGTGGTTAAGAATCTGCCTGCCAATGCAGGGGACACAGATTTGATCCCTGGTCTGGGAAGATTCCACATGCCACATGGGCAACTAAGCCCATGCACCACAAGTACTAAACCCATACTCTAGAGCCTGTGTTCTGCAACAAGAGAAGCCACCCCAATGAGAAGCCCACACAGAAGTGAAGACCCAGCACAAGCAAAACTAAATAATTAGAAATAAATAAACTAACTCAGTTTTCAAGGTAAATTCTAGGGGCCTGGCATAGGAGCAGCACCGATGACAGGCAAGTGTTCTAAGAGGGGTCTGTGCCTCCGAGAAGCTTGAAGATTTAAAAAGGGATACTGACCAAACATACTAGGACACAGTCTAATCTGTTAATCTAATCTCCTTAATTTATATTCACATACATTCTTAAGATTTTTATTATATCTGACTTTCTTAATCACACAATAATCTTCATTAGCCACAGAGAGTTATCTATATATTTCTGAACTCTACTTTATGAAAAGGGCAAATGAAGATAATTCATGACAAACACTTAAAAGTACCTACACCCAAAAAGAGACACCATCTGAGTTACACCCATGGTTATTCACTAATTTTCCTCTTTGCGGCAGGCACATTTATGGAATGGTGGGAGAAGGGGAACACAGAAATGAAAAAGGAAAATCTAACTACAGAAAGCGTATCACAGAAGCACTGAGCTGCACTAATTTTTAAATATATAGTATACTATATAATATAGTATATAATATGCTATTTAAAAATTAGTATATACTAATACATTATCAGTATAAATATTATATATGTATTAGTATATAATATATACTATATAATAGTATAAAGAAAGAATGGAGCTGAAACTATACTAAGTATATATGAGCCCTATCACTTGGCATCCATCCGTTTTCCCTTCGTAGCAGAGGTATGTGATCACTGTCACTAACTATAAACCTATCACTAACTGTAAACCACATAGCAAAGAGAAGTCTGTAGAGGTTAACTTAATTCATGAGAGAAGCTACCATTTTCTTAAGAAGTCGATTATCCTTTAGCCTGTAACTGGCCCTACAGACTTCAGATGTTCACTGGGCTAGCCAGTTTCCCTGGTCCTATGAAATCCAAACACTGGACTTCCCTGGTGGTCCGGTGACTTAAGACTCCATGCTCCCAAATGCAGGGAACCCGGATTTGGTCCCTGATCAGGGAATTGGATCCCATATGCAACTAAGACAGACCTGGCACAGCAAAATCAATAAATAAAATATTTAAAAAAAAAGAAATCCAAACACTGACACAGAAGGGACTAAGTGTTACTAAGACAGAATCCAGTGCCAACACTGATCACATACCTCTGCTACAAAGGGAAAGCAGATGGATGCCAAGTGTTCCTTGCCTTCCCCCACCATTATTATCTAGTTAAAAAGAACCACAGTATCTATGTCCATACGACTTGTCTACCTGATGTGTGGACTAAATGCTCTAGAAATGTGAACCACATGAAGATCACATCCAGTGGTAACATGTCAAGATCTCCTTCACATCTGAAACTTGCAATGTTGAATTTTACCTGACCTCTGTGCTCCTATCCCCCATGCTTTGTATTTCCACGAAGAGTTTTCAGAAGGTACCATCTTGCCCACACTCACAGATGTTGCCTAGTGTTCCCATTCTTTGCTTAGAATGATAACCTTGACTACTTGTCTCCAAATTCTCTCCTCCTTCCAGGCCCCTGAACACTGGACTGCATTTAGCCAAGGACTGCTCCCAGGTAATAGGCTGGTTTCAGGGTTCACACCTTCCACTATCCAATTACACCACTCTTTTATCGTACTTCTCCTCACCCTCCTCTCTATAAAAGAAAATTCCTTTTTGCCCATGAAGACAGATGCTCTCCCTATTGCAAACCCTTTCCCTCCTTGCAAAAGTCCTCTCGTATAGCCTCTGCTTACTCGCTAGGTCCTTATTAAGATATTTTTATTTGACAAAGCATTAGAGAAGGCATTATTAGCAAATATCTGGAAAGAGAAATACCTACCTTCTTGGGTTGATGTTGCTCCACTAAATTTTTAACGAATTGGTAACGTTGTTTGTATAATGGAGGATTAAACTTAATTACCTTCTTACTGGTAACTTCTTTGACGTTTCCATCAACCACACTATTGCACTGAAAGTTTATAAATAACAACAACAACAACAAAAAAGGTAAGTGTTCTAATCATGCATGACTTCAGGAATTAAATAAGAGAAAAGTTTTATTTCCCCCAACCACTTCGTAGAATACATAGACCCTTGAATCACCTCAAATCCTAAGATTAGGTGGCACTGTACTTCCTCCACACTTCATTTCATCTAAACCTCCTTTCATGTCTTTTAAATTATTATCTGACTTTAATGCCCCCTATAACTCAGGGTCAGCTGAAGGGAAAATTACTTATGAATTCATTTAATAACACAATCATAAGTCTCCCAGCCACACTGAACTACAAGGCCTAGGGTCCAGCTAGTGCATACATGCTAAGTTGTGTCCAACTCTAGCCCACCAGGCTCCTCTGTCCATGGAATTCTCCAGGCAAGAATACTGGAGTTGGTTGCCACTTCCTTCTCCGGGCGATCTTCCAGACCTAGGGATCAAACCTTCGTATCCTGCATTGGCAGGCAACTTCTTTACCACTCAACCACCAGGGAAACCCTGGGGTCCAGGTGGTCAGGAGGCTAGAACCTGTCTATAACTGACAAAGACTCTCCTTAACCAAACTGAAGTTAGACTGTGCCCTCTTTTGACTACACCTTCCTGAACCCTGTCCTGTCTTTGGCTGGCCTACCACAGTTTTACAGGTATCCTAAAGTCACCCACACTTGATACCTGATCACACACTTCATCCCCCACCTCAATATGTGATCACACTGGCCCACCTTCAGAATCCTATCAAATAGGTTTAGCAAGAACCCCATACCCTTGATGGGGTTCTCCTTTCTTTTCCACCCACTGATTCCCTCATTCTGTTCACATGCCATGTATCCCCAGTTGTCTATTGCATAGAGTTGGGCCCCACCTCTCTCCCCTAATGCAATGCTCTTAGTGCAATAGTCCTAAATAGTTTTCCTTTTACAAATGTCAAAATTTCCTTGACATGACTCCCATTACAAAATAATGTCATGATTAATCCATAACTACTGTTACTGTTGTTCCTAAATTATTGTTGGTGTTTTTCAGTCGCTAAGTCATGTCTGTCTCTTTGCAATCCCATGGACTGTAGCATGTCAGGCTCCCCGTCCTTCACTAACTCCTAGAGTTTGCTCAAATTCAAAATCATATCCACTGAGTCAGTGATGCTTTCGAACCATCTCATCCTCTGCTGAAGCTTTCTCCTTTTGCCTTCAATCTTGCCTTCAATCTTTCCCAACAAGTGTCTTTTTCAATGAGTCAGCTCTTCACATCAGGTGGCCAAAGTATTGGAGTTTCAGCTTCAGCATTAGTCCTTCCAATGAATATTCAGGACTGATTTCCTTTAGGATTGACTGCTCTGATCTCCTTGCAGTTCAAGGGATTCTCAAGAGTCTTCTGCACCACAATTCAATAGCCTCAATTCTTTGGTGCTCAGCCTTCTTTATGGTCCAAGTCTCACATCTGTACATAACTACCAGAAAAACCATAGCTTTGACTATAGGGACCTTTGTCAACAAAGTGATGTCTCTGCTTTTTAATATGCTGTCTAGGTTGATCATAGCTTTTCATCCAAGGAGTAAGCATCTTTTAATTTCATGGCTGCTTTCACCATCTGCAGTGATTTTGGAGCCCAAGACAATAAAATTCTGTCACTGCTTCCACTTTTTCCCCTTCTATTTGCCATGAAGTGACAGGACCAGATGCCATGATCTTAGTTTTTTGAATGGTGAGTTTCAAGCCAACTTTTCACTCCCCTGTTTCACCCTCATCAAGAGGATCTTTAGTTCCTCTTTTCTCTCTGCCATTAGAGTGGTATCATCTGTATATCTGAGACTGTTGCTATTTCTCCCACTGATTTTGATTCCAGCTTCTGATTTATGCAGGCAGGTATTTCACGTGATGTACTCTGTATATAAGTTAAATAAGCAAGATATAACAATATACAGTCTTGTCATACTCATTTCTCAATTTTGAACCAATCAGTTGTTCCATGTCCAGCTCTAACTGTTGCTTCTTGACTTATACACACAGTCTTATAAAGGAATCCAAAATGCACTAGAGCATTGCTGTTCAAAAAATATGCAAATATGCAACCTTCTCATAGCCTATTTTTAATAGATTTAAGGTATAATTAATATATCTGAAATATTTCTAGATAAAATCAGAAATGCCTTATCTGTATTTGAATGTCAAAAAAAGGTACCTTTAAAAAGATTCGCCCAAGTTATTCCAAACATACTTCCGTTTTTTCCAATAATGAAATATTTTTAATTAATTTTAAAGTCTACTAAAGTTCCATTCTTCAGTTGTTAAAGCCACATCCTAAGTCCTTAATAACCATGTGAATTACAACCATTTTACAAAAAGGGCTTGAGCATCCGCGAATTTTAGTGTGCACGCGGTGTCCTAGAACCTACCTCCCAGGGTTAGCGAGGGAGGAATGTACCTCACAGGGTATCACGGGGATGACTCTTCAGTCATACAGCAGGTCACGAAGGAAGCCTTACCTCCATGTTGTTTTCCGCCTTTGTTTTCAAGTTTCGTTGAAACAGAAGTGCAGCTGTCTCCTGCAACCCCTAGGAATCATTAATGACTAGGCTGTAAATAGTGTATCAGTTTTGTAGAGGAAAGGCTAGACTAAGTAGCTGCTGCCTAGATCACTGGGAAGGAAGAGAGCAAGGTTTCTCCCTTCTCTTTACGTTTAATCCACATTAAAGTATCCTTTAACCCACAGAATGTATCCAGGAAGCACTGCTTCAGACAATAGCAAAGAAACTACGGAAGCCTAAGTGGCCTTCCGCTCCACCAAACACACGCAATAACACCCATTCTTTCCTTTTACTGTTAGTTGGATTAAAACTGAACAGTTCTATCAGTTGTGACTATTTCATTAAAGCCCTCAACGTCACTCAAATTGCTTTCAGCTACTCTTTCACACGTGGTCAAAATGAAATTTAAAGAGAAAAGTGTCCTAAGTGAAAGTCACTCAGTCGTGTCCGACTCTCTGCGACCCACCCCATGGACTATGCTGTCCATGGAATTCTCCAGGCCAGAATACTGGAGTGGGTAGCCTTTCCCTTCTGCAGGGGATCTTCCCAACCCAGGGATTGAACCAAGGTCTCCCCCATTGCAGGCGGATTCTTTACCAGCTGAGCCACAACGGAAGCATATATGCTCCAGCACGTATCCAATTCACTACTGGCCTTGAATTTTACATTTTTAGTACTCTGTTGCACATCTGCCTCTATCCACTAGAACTCAGTCTAAAGTGTGGACACATCGATCTCCTGACTTGAGTTATTCTCTAAATCGTAACTCGGAAACCCTCCTCGAGAGAGCTCAGGAGAGCATGAGTGGATGCAACTATTACCTTTCTGTAAGAAGCACCTCCGCGCGCGGCCGACCAGCGGACATTGCGGAGGAGAGCCGGTGCCGCAAAGCGGCGGCCGCGTCTTTCCCCGGGCCCGGCCCCTGACACTGGCGCACGCGCGGTCTCACCACGTGACTTTACCCGCCCGCCGCCACACCTGCGCCGGGGGCACCGCCCCGGGGACTCCCTACTCCTCCGCCCGAGGTGTCCGGAGCCCAGCTCCGGATTCAGCCCCTTTCCTCTAGGCTCCTGGCTCCAAGACATTGGGTTTGTGTCTTTTAACGGCCTCTGTGGCTCATGCTCCAGAGCCATGTCTGAAGTCTCCATCCGCACATTAGCGGGGGGACCACGATCCCTGCCACATCCCCCCTCGCGAGCAGCTGCGACCCGCCCCAGCCGGCCAGGAGCCGCGACTGTTGGCCCGAGGCGGCACCTCGCTCGGCGTGTCCGGGGCCGCGAGCAGGGCGCTGGGCTCCGGCGGCTGTTGGCTTCGCGGCTCTCCCCGTGCGCGGCAAAGAGCTGAAAACGGTCCCGGCCAATGGAAGGTGCCAAGAGGAGCGACCGGGCTGAGCGCGAGCCGAGCAGCCGCTCTCGTCCGAATCGGCCAACACTCCCATTCCCAGAACAGTCCACAAGGACCTTAAAGGGGACCGTGGGCTGCCTAAAGCTCTGCCGGTAACATCTGAACTCAGAAAAGCCTTAACACCGTACAGTCCGCAAACCTCCAACTGGTAACTACCGCATGCTCTGGACACAAGTATCTGATCTCTTAGAAAAGTTACTTTATCGTCTGCCCTTTCCCTTGCAGAGATTCAACCTAACACCTCAAAAGTTATTTCTTTCTAATATGTGAGAGAAAAGCTTAGGAGAGGAGAAACGAAGCTGCCTTTGCTGTTGGGAGAGGAATTTAGTCCTATTTTAAGAGACTCGATCTGGTTTTACTAATGAATTCATTTCAGTTCAGTCGCTCAGTCTTGTGCGACTGTTTGCGACCCCATGAACCGCAGCACACCAGGCCTCCCTGTCCATCACCAACTCCCGGAGTTCACCCAAACCCATGTCCATTGAGTCGGTGATGCCCTCCACCATTTCATCCTCTGTCGTCCCCGTCTCCTCCTGTCCTCAATCTTTCCCAGCATCAGGGTCTTTTCCAGTGAGTCAGCTCTTCGCATCAGGTGGCCAAAGTATTGGAGTTTCAGCTTCAACATCAGTCCTTCCAATGAACACCCAGGACTGATCTCCTTTAGGATGGACTGGTTGGATCTCCTTGCAGTCCAAGGGACTCTCAAGAGTCTTTTCCAACACCGCTCAAAAGCATCAATTCTTCTGCGCTCAGCCTTCTTTATAGTCCAACTCTCACATCCATACATGACCACTGGAAAAACCATAGCCTTGACTAGATGGACGTTTGTTGGCAAAGTAATGTCTCTGCTTTTTCATATGCTATCTAGGTTGGTCATAGCTTTTCTTCCAAGGAGCAAGCGTCTTTTAATTTCATGGCTGCAATCACCATCTGCAGTGATTTTGGAGCCCAAAAAAGTAAAGTCAGCCACTGTTTCCACTGTTTCCCCGTCTATTTGCCATGAAGTGATGGAACCGGATGCCATGATCTTTGTTTTCTGAATGTTGAGCTTTAAGCCAACTTTTTCACTCTCCTCTTTCACTTTCATCAAGAGGCTCTTTCGTTCGTCTTCACTTTCTGCCATAAAGGCAGAAATGATCTGCATATCTGAGGTTATTGATAATTCTCCCGGCAAAATAACCTATTAATACATCATAAATAATATATTGGGAAATAACATATTTTCAAACACTTAACACCTACTATATGCAAAGCACAATGCTGACCCCTTTGGGGTATCACAAAGATACATTGCACAATGTTTATTTTTGACATTTTGAGGGTTCTAGTCTCCTAGGGAAAAGTTTGTAACTTAAGGTAAGCTTCAGCAGGTTCCTGTTGGCTCTAGGAAACAAAAGTTTTAACCACCAGCCTTCCTTGAAGGAGCATATGTCCTATTATAGAATATATAATCTAAACAGGATCTTTAAGCATGAGAAAGTTAATTCCACTTCTGTGTATTTTTAAATCAATTAAATAAGGAGGCTATTGGACTGAGGTGGCTCTAATGCCCTGAAAAGCCTGTATAAACAAAACTAAAGTGTGCAAATGCCTCAATGTTAAGAAATGGAAACCTAGGGACTTCCCTGGCCATTCAGCATGTAAGACTTTGAGCTCCCAATGCAGAGGGCATGGATTCCGTCCCTGGTGTGGGGAGTTAAGATCCTACACACGCCTGGCTAGCCCACAGTGGGGGAGAGTAATGGAAACCTAAGGACAACCAATCATAAGCAAGTAGGCTTTTCTGAATAAGGCATCAGCTTAAGCTTGTGAAAGCAAAAAACAAAATGGAATAGGTATTGCTAAGAAGGCTCTCTAAAATGGAGCCAGAAGACCGTTGAAGAAGTGTGACTCATGCATGTGTGAGCCTAGGTAGAGTCTGAACTGAACACCACTTACTCCCTTAATTCAGGCATCCAGACCGTCTGCCCAATGTTCCAAAACTCAAGATAATTATTGAACCTCTACCCCGAAAGAACGCCTGATAGGATATCCCTTAAAGACAAATATTTCCTTTTTTGTGTCCAGTCAGTCATAATTTTTGGCAGATAATTTTAACAACATTGTGGCTTTTTCGTTTATAAGCCCTTGACTTTCTCTTCCACAAAATACTGGGTTTTATCCAAATGTGTGTCTCCTGGGTTGTAATTCCCAAGACCCCAAATGATCTCTTCTTATTGCAACCTTCTGCATTTCTTTGTCAACAAGTGATACCCAGTCAAGTAATTTCCTTGCTTTGTTTTGGCATCTTTCCTATAAAAACCTTTCCTCTAGTTCCTGACAGTGATTAGGAGCTACCAGATTTGAACTGATGTTTGCTGAAATTCTTTTTTATTGTTTGATCAAAATCTTAAAAATTCCAACATTCCTCAGTTTATCTGTTAACTTTATGTACCCAAAAGAATTGAAAGCAGAGACTGGAATGAATATTCTTACACCAATGTTCACAGCAGCATTATTCAAAATAGCAAAGGGTAGAAACAACCCAAATGCCCATCAACGGATGAATGAATAAACGAAAGTGGCATATACATCCTTTACAAGGAATGATTCTGACATGTTACTACATAAATGAATCTAGAAAACATTATGCTAAGTGAAATAGGGTGGTCACAAAAGGACACATATTGCATTGTGGGTGGGGAAGGAAAAATAATCTTCAATAGACACTGGATTTGTGGATACTGGATTCTAGTCCTGTTCATTGCCTTGGAGGTTTTGTTGTTGTTGTTCAATCACCCAGTCATGTCCAACTCTTTGCGATGCCATGGACTGCAGCACACCAGGCCTCCCTGTCCCTCACCTTCTCCTGGAGTTTGCCCAAGTTGATGTTCACTGCATCAGTGACGCTGTCCAGCCATCTTATCCTCTGATGCCCTTTTCTCCTTCTGCCCTTGATCTCTCCCAGCATCAGGGACTTTTCTGAATGAGTTGTCTGTTCGCATCAGATGACCAAAATACTGGAGCTTCAGCTTTAGCATCAATACTTCCAGTGAATATTCAGGGTTGATCTCTCTTAAGATTGATTGGTTTGATCTCCTTGTTGTCCAGGGGACTTTCAGGAGTCTCTTCCAGCACCACAGTCCAAAGGCATCAATTCTTTGGCATTCTGCCTTTACAGTCCAGCTCTCACAACCATACATGACCACTGGAAAGACCATAGCCTTGACTATACAGACCTTTGCCAGCAGAGTAATGTCTCTGCTTTTCAGTACACTGTCTAGGTTTGTCATTGCTTTCCTGCCAAGAGGTTTTGGTTCAGTTCAGTCGCCCAGTCATGTCTGACTCTTTGCGACCCCATGAATCACAGCACGCCAGGCCTCCCTGTCCATCACCAACTCCCAGAGTTTACTCAAACTCATGCCCATTGAGTCGGTGATGCCATCCAGCCATCTCATCCTCTGTCGTCCCCTTCTCCTCCCGCCTTCAATCTTTCCCAGCATCAGGGTCTTTTCCAATGAGTCAACTCTTCGCATGAGGTGGCCAAAGTACTGGAGTTTCAGCTTCAGCATCAGTCCTTCCAATGAACACCCAGGACTGATCTTCTTTAGGATGGACTGGTTGGATCTCCTTGCAGTCCAAGGGACTCTCAAGAGTCTTCTCCAACACCACATTTCAAAAGCATCAGTTTTTCGGTGCTCAGCTTTCTTTATAGTCCAACTCTCACATCCATACATGACCACTGGAAAAACTATAGCCTTGACCAGACGGACCTTTGTTGGCAATGTCTCTGCTCTTCAACATGCTATCTATGTTGGTCATAACTTTCCTCCCAAGGAGTAAGCGTCTTTTAATTTCATGGCTGCAGTCACCATTCCACAGTGATTTTGGAGCCCAAAAAACTGAAGTCTGACACTGTTTCCACTGTCTCCCCATCTATTTCCCATGAGATGATGGGACCAGATGCCATGATCTTAGTTTTCTGAATGTTAAGCTTTAAGCCAACTTTTTAACTCTCCTCTTTCACTTTCATCAAGAAGCTTTTTAGTTCCTCTTCACTCTCTGCCGTAAGGGTTTTGTTATCTACCTGAAAATTAGACTGAATCCTGAATTCTTCTAGTTTTCACCAATATCTGTCACTAAATTAACATTTCCACATTTTTCCCACTCTTGTTACTTGAAATCATAAAGACAAAAACTGCCATTTTCTTAAAGACTTAAAAGCTGAAGCTGAATAACTTGATATAAACTTCAGAGAAATCACCACAACATCTCACATCCAGACCAACTTTGTGCTTTTTGCGCTATGGCCCATTCAGAAATTTCACTGGAACACCTTCTGCCATCAACCAGAGATAACAGGAAAATCTATCCGATTACTGCTGCCTCTCCTCACTCTGAAGATGCTTCAAGCCCAACATCTAGAAATCTTGACTAACAGCTCCCTAGACTCAAAATTTTTGTTTATATTCTGTTCTAACCATTAACTTTGTTTTTCTTCTGTTTCCATGGCAATGCCTCTTATTGAATACATGATTGCTTGTACCATATAGGCGTGACTTTGGAAGCCAACCTGCATCACTGCCTCCTGACATTAGATAGCACACTTTAATTTAACTGACCTGTTCTCAGGATAAAGAGGTTAATTCAATGAGAAATGGAGCAATGTACCAACTGAGCTTCTGGGGATGTTTCAAAGGCAGGAACTTCTCGGGGAAGTTGCAAAGGCAGGATAGCAGAAATGGCTCCCCAAGATATGCCTCTTTGGCATAAGGACTGTTTTTAGCTGATTGTTTAAAGAAATAGCAGACAGAGACTTCCCTGGTGGTCCAGGGGACCTATATTCCATCTCTGGTCAAGGAACTAATCCCATGTGCCTAAACTTAAGAGTTTGCATGCTGCAACTAAAGATCTCGCATGCCATAACTAAAGACCCCATGTGCTGCAAGTAAGGATCCCACATGCCAAAACTAAGACCGGCACAACCAAATAAGTAAATATTTTAAAAAGAAAGAAAAGGCTGATCCTTTTAAAAAATTAAAATTAAAAAAATAAAGAAACAGCAGACACAGAAGAATCTCTGAAAACACAGACGTTACCCTTTTGAAATGGAAATATATGTTTGTAAAGGAAATCTCTATTTATGTGAGTTCTCTGGCAGAGAACGATGACTAAATCACTTGAAATCTTACTGGAGAAAGAAGATACTGATTTAAATCTATAAAACAAACATTACCCCTTTTACCATGCTTTTCCTGGTGACCTCCCATAACTGGCCTCTTCTCACCACCACCCCAATATCTTTCCTTTATCTTTACTGAAGACATTATGTAAGATGGTAGCTTGGGCCTTCTCAGAGAGTAACTCATTCTTCCTAGATATATGTTAATAAGCTTCTATCTGTTTTTCTCTTGTTAATCCATCTCTTATTACAAGGAATCTCAGGCAAGAACTCAAAAAGGTAAAGGAAAAGTTATTTTTCTTCCTCTTTGGTATGATTCCATTTATACAGGATATCTACAGTAGTCGAATTCATAGAGACAGGAAGTAGAAGTCTCACCAGTGGAACGATGATGATTTCTTTGGTTCTCTCAAGGGAAAAAAATCAGATGAGAGACTCAGACAGTCTTAAGGAGCAAGAGTTTTATTGGCAAAGTGGAAGTACTCTCCCAAGAAAAGCTAAGAGCGGCTGCTTAAAATTAAACCAGAAGCAGCCCCACAGTGTGGGTAGGGTTAATTTTTCAGAGTGGTGGAAAGTCCCTCCCTGTGTCCTGCATCATTTGACTGGCAAGTTGATTGACAGCTTTAGGTTATATAACTTTTCTTCTCGTGTGCATTGCAGTTACCCATAAGCACCCAAGCGAAACCCAATGGTGTGTGTGTGTTGGGAGCAGAGGGGCAGGTAATGCAAAAGCTGCATTGCTAATTTATTATAAATATGGCATAATGAACTCCAGGTTACTTTGAGTCACCTTTAAGGTCTTGGTGGGCCTGCACCAGCCTGTGCTGTCAAGTTTTATCTAGCTTGGTCCTGACAAGGCTGGAAACTCAGCAGTCCTTGACTAAATAAAGGAAGGATCTCTGGGCATATTCTGATCACCAGTGTCCAGGTGGGGGATGGAAAGATGACCCCATCCAGGCTGGGGCAGGGACTCACTCATGTCTGACTGACTACCTAACAGGGTAGTTGCCAGGGGCTGGGAGAGGGAATTGGGAGTTATTGTTTAATGGGTTTCAATTTGGAATGATGAGGAAATTCTATAGATGGATGATGGGGATGGTTGCACAACAATATCAATGTACTTCATGCCACTGAACTATTAATATACACTTTAAAACGGTAAATTTTGGACTTCCCTCATGGTCCAGTGGTTAAGCCTCCATGCTTGCACTGCAAAGGACATAGATTTGATCTCTGGTCAGGAAAGTTCCACATGCCTCATGGTGTGGCCAAAAAAATTATCCAAATCAAATAAATGGTAATTTTATGTATATTTTACCACAATTTCAAACATTTGAAGAAATTTTTTTAGAAATTAATAAATGATTTGTATAGGATTCCTGGATTTATAGTTTTTGCCTTGCCTGCTGGTGGCTCATTAATAAAATTGAATTCTCGCATCCAGCCTCAGTTCCTTCTCCAAATGTTCCTGTTTCATCATTCTCCTGGTCTTCTACTCTCTCAAAGCCTGATCATTATCCTTGGCTCTATTCATCCCCATCCTTCCCACATTTGGACAATCACCAAATCTTGACCTTTTCAAGCTGTCCGTTGCATCTGTTCCTTCCCACAGCCAATATTGTGACTTACTCTTTGTCATCTCATTTTCTCAACATATCTAATCTTAGCTTCCTCCACTAGATTCTAAGTACCACTGAGATACAGGACATAGTAGACATTTTCAGGACGAGTTTTAAGTCAAATAGACCTAAAATCCTGATTTGACTATTACACTCTAAATTTTGGAAATTTACTTACCCTCTCTGTCAACTTTTTTTTCAGTTGAAAAAGGAGAAATAACTAAGATTATCTATTTGATAAGTATGTACAGTTGTGCCTATTTTGGACCAAGTACTGTATTGAGGGAAAAAGAAAAATAGAGGTCCTCTGTTATGGCTCGACTATTCCAGCAGGTATAGATGTCTAACATGAAATAAATGACTGGGAAGTTATCGGGGACTTCCCTGGTGGTCCAGTGGCTAAGACTCCATGTTCCCAATGTAGAGTGCCCAGGTTTGAGCCCTGGCTGGGGAACTAGATCCCACATACCCCAACTAAAATTTCCCGCATGTTGCAACTAAGACCCAGAGCAGCCAAATAAATAAATAAATGTTAAAAGAAGCAGCAGCACAGGTATCAACCTAGACTTGTGACCAATGTCTAACTGAGAGGAAGGGGTGGGCAGACTTGTAGGAACCCTTAACCTATGGGGTCTGACATAATCTCCAGGTAGACCTTGTCAAAGTTAATTTGAACTGTAGGACACCCACTTGGTGTCCTGAGCATCAAGCATGAGTGTCTTGAGCATTGCTTGATGGTATGGAGAAATACCCACCCGACACACATTGCAAAGGGTAATCAGAATCCTTAATTATGTTTAGTTTTGTAAGAAATTGCCAAACTGTCTTCCAGAGTGGCTATAACATTTGCTTTTCCATCAACAATGAATGAGAGTTTCTGCTTCTCATCCCATCAGCATTTGGTGTTGTCAGTGTTCTGAATTTGGGCCACTCTAATAAGTGTATAGTGGGATTTCCTAAAGACATAATGTTGAACATCTTCTCATATGTTTATTATACATATACACATTTTTTTTTAACTTTTGGCCACACTACACAGAATGTGGGATCTTAATTCCCTGATCAGGGATCAAACCTGCACCCCCTGCAATGGATGCTCAGAGTCTTAACCACGGAACTGCCGGGGAAGTCCTTCATACGTTTATTGGCCATCTGTATGTTTTCTTTGTTGTTGTTTAGCCACTAAGTCATATCAGAGTCTTTTGTGACCTCATGGACAGTATGTAGCCCACCAGGCTCCTCTGTCCAAGGGACTTCCCAGGCAAGAATACTGAAGTAGGTTGCCATTTCCTTCTCCAGGGTATCTTCTTCACACAGGGACTGATCCTGTGTCTCCTGCATTGGCAGGCAGATTCTTTACCACTGAACCATGAGGGAAGCAATATTTTCTTTGGCAAGGTGGCTACTTAGATCTTTTGCTCATTTTTTAATCACCTTGTTAATTTTCTTGCTGAATTTCTCATTCTTTGTATATTTTGGATAAAAGTCCTTTATCATATATGTCTGGTATTTTCTCCCAGTTTGTGGCTTGTCTTCTTGTTCTCTTAATTTCACACATTTTTTAACTGATGTCAAATTTTTCACCAAATGCTTAAGTGGTTGTAATGGATCTAATTTGCTATGTATTATAAATATTGATGTTTGAAAATAATATTTACACTGCTTTTTAAAAAGTATTCAGTGTAGGACTTCCCTGGTGGTCCAGTGGTTAAGACTCTGTGCTTCCACTACAGGGGGCACGGGTTCAATCCCTGGTCAGGGAACTAAGATCCCACATGCTGTGCAGTGCTACCAAAAAATAAAAACTTTTTAAAAGTATTCAATGAAATTTAATACTATAGCTAACTGATACAACAGTCATTTTAAGAAGACATGAAGTGGAAATGTAAGTTGGTGCAACCATATGGAGAACAGTATGGGGATTCCTTAACAAACTAGAAATAAAACTACCATATGAACCAGCAATCCCACTACTGAGATATACCCTGAGAAAACCGCAATTCTAAAAGACACATGTACCCCAATGTTCACTGCAGTATATTTACAAAAGCTGGGACATGGAAGCAACCTAGATGTCCCCTGACAGATGAATGGGTAAAGAAGCTGTGGTACATATATACAGTTGACTGTGACTCAGCCATGGAGATGAATGCATTTGAGTCAGTTCTAATGAGGTAGATGAACTTAGAGCCTATTGCACAGAGTGAAGTCAGAGAGAGAAATCGTATATTAATGCATATAAATGGAATTTAGAAAAATAGTACTGAGAAACCTATTTACAGTGAAGAAATGGAGACACAGACGTAGAAAACAGACTAGTGGACACAGTGGGAGAAGGAGAGGGCAGGTCAAATTGAGAAAGTAACATTACATGTATACATTCTGATGTGTAAAATAGAAAACTAGCAGGAAGCTGCTGCATAACACAGGGAGCCCCCTGGTGCTCTGTGATGGCCTAGAGGGGTGGAAGGGAGTTGGGAGAGGCTCGAGAGAGAGGGGATATATATATATGATTATGACTGATTCACAATGACGTACGGCAGAGACCACCACCACATTGCAATTATCCTCCAATTAAAAAAAAAAGACATGAAAAAGCTCCATATGAAGTAAGAAATTTTATATCACTCCTCCTTTATCCAGTATTTTCATTCTACTCATAAAATTTTTTCCAAATGACATCTTTATGTTCACACATCTTCTAGTGATCACCTTATCATACTTCTCTCTAAACAACTATATATGTTAAAGAAAATAATTTCATCTCCTAGGATTATAAGGCTCTAAGTGTTAATGTTTTTCTTCTATCTGGTTGTTTTCAACAGTTACTATTAATGCACAATTGATCAAAATGGCACATACTATAAATATTGATAAGTGATTATTAAACATGAAAGCAACATTTTATGAGAAATACATCTTTTAATAAGATATATCTTTTTAAACAGTTAGTACATGTAGCTGTTTATGAATACTGCTGATTTCTAAGATGAGACACACGGGACTTTCCTTGTGGCCCGATGGTTAAGACTCCAGGCTTCCACTGCAGGGAATATGGGTTCAATCCCTGGTCAGGGAACTAAGATCCTGTGCAGCAAGGCAAAAAATAAAAATAAAAAAGATGAGACACAGCATAATGTCAATACTATCCTTTTTTTGGCAATTCTGTGCAGGTTAAAGGATCTCAGTTCCCCCATGACCAGGGATCGAACCTAGGCTACCACAATGAAAGCACCGAGTCCTAACCCCTGGACCACCAGGGAATTCCTGCTATTTTTTTCATACTTGTATATGTAAGTGCTAAAGACCTCATTCATATAAACAAGTAGATGGATCTGAAAGGAGTTTTGTTATAGCATTGTAACTTGACTGTAACTTTCCTGCACGTGGCAGGGATTGAATCCATGTCCCCTGCATTGGCAGGCAGATTCTTTACCACTGAGCCCCCAGGGAAGCCCCAGAGTTTGTGTTCTTAACAACTGACTATCCTTTTTTTTACAGCAACATCCCACTTACACGAAATGATGAAGATAAGGCTTTTTCAGATAACTAGGTGTTAATCATTTAAAACTTAAATAACTAATAGCTTTATGTAATTTTTTTCTAAAATTTGCATATCTTTTCTAAAATAATCCCATGCCTTCGTAACAATAATTTAAATAATTCAGGTTCATTCTTATGAATGTTACTTTACATCATGATTACTGCTTCACCCTTGAATAACACTGATGCATCTTTGAGACACATGTCTATCCTTCTCTGACATGGAGTTAACTGACTTCCTGGGCTGTCCTCACATTTACTGAAGACTTTGAATCAGGCTTACTCTCCAAGTGGAACCAATAATTTATTAATTTGTTTCTTCATTTAATAAATAAATAAATATTGTATATTGAGAAATATATATGTTTGGTCTTTGTCTTCAGTTCTTAGCACTAGAACTTCTAAAGCCCTGGTTAATTTCCTGAGTGATAGGAGTGATAGGAGCATCTTTTGTTATAATACTTGGTTCTTAGTCCTCAGTTCCAAAAATAAGAGCTTCTTGTTTTGTTTTGCTTTTCTTTTTTTGGCCATGCTGCAGCACTTGCAAGATCTCAGTTCCCCAACCAGAGATTGAACCCAGGCCACAGCAGTAAATGCCCGGAATCCTAACCACTAGGCAACCAGGGAACTCCCAACAAGAGTTTCTAAGATCCTTCAAATCTCTAGAATGATAAGGGGTTATTTGTTTGGTTTTTTTTTTTTGGTGGGGTTGTTTGTTTTTTTGGTATCATTTATATGCTAGTAAGGTAATTCTGGCTGGGCACTTAGATAGCTTCAGATACAAACTGGTTGCCAGATAAACCAAATCAGGTAATTAGAAGGTTGAAACTTTCAGCCCTATCCTGACCTCCTCCCCTGGAGAAGAAAATGGCAACCCACTCCAGTATTCTTGCATGTAAAATACCATGTACGGAGGAGCCTGGTGGGCTACAGTCCATGGGGTAGCAAAGAGTCAGACGCAACTGAGCAACTTCACTTTCTTTCTTCCTGACCTCCTTGGCTTATGATTCAATCAAGCATCCCAATGTATCAATAATAGAACCTCACAAAACCTCTAAGTAATGGAGTTCAGGGAACTTCCAGATTGATGAAGACAGCCATGCATCTGTATGCTGTTGCACCCGGAACTCCACAGGGATAGAAGCTTCTGCACTGAGGTCCTTCTAAACCTCACGCTATGTACCTCTTCATCTGGCTATTCCTTTATAATAGCCTTTGTAGTAAGAAGCAAAGTTCTGTGTTCTGAGTTCTGTGAGCAGTGATAGGAACTCAGGGAAGGTCAAGGAGGTTGAATGAAGCCTATTTTCTACAAACAAGAACCAAGGGGCGCAGAAAGGACTTGCAGCTGGAGAGCCCTAAGGGTCCTGCTCTCATTCACCACTCCTTGTGACTGATGCCTAAATTGGGAAGGCATGTGGGACTGAGCCCTTGACCTGCGCAGTATGTGCTAACTCCGAGTAATTAGTGTCAGGACTGCAATTAAATTGTAGGACACATAGTGTACAAAGAGATGAAAAATTGGTTGGTTTGTGGGGGTGGGGGAAACCGCTAACATTTGGGGTCAGATGTGTTGCAATTAGTTTCTTTTATTTTTATAATTTTTTCTTTATTTTTGGCTGTGCCAGTGTTTCGTTCCTGTGAGGGCTTTTCTCTGGTTGTGGTGCGTGGGGGCTACTCTCTAGTTGTGGTGCACAGGCTTCTCATTGCGGTGACTTCCCTTGTTGTGGAGCATGGGCCCTTGGGCACACGGGCGTCAATACTTGTGGCACATACGGGAGCAGTCGTTGCAGCCTCCTGGTTCTAGAGCAGAGGCTCAATAGTTGTGGCACACGGGCTTCATCGCGCCGCGGCATGTGGGGTCTTCCCGGATCAGGAATTGATTGTTTTCTTCTCTCAATTTGTTGAAAAATAATTGATATACATCACTGTGTAAGTTTAACGCATATAGTAGGATGGTTTGATTTATGTTTATTGTGAAACGATTGACAGGTTCTACTAACACCTGATAATTCTTTTATTAATTTTTTTTCCCAAACTTAAAAATTTTTATTTTGTATTGGGATATAGCCAGTTAACAATGTTGTGGTAGTTTCAGGCGAATTGCAAAGGGGTTCAGCCATACATATACATGTAAGCATTTTCCCCCAAACCTAATAATTCTTAAATCTCAATTCATACCTCATCTGATTCAGTATTTTGAAGTCATAACCAAGGAAACAGGGATAGCTTTGTCTAACACTTTTGACTGTTTATAACAACTTATCAGTAGTATCAGATTTTTATTCTTGGGTACTTTAGTCAATGGCTTCTTCTGTTACTTTAGAATTGTGGTTGATGTTTTTGTAGTTTGTTTTCAACAATAAAATCTTCAAAATATTAGAACACTTTATGTTATTTTAGTTACATTTGGCAATTATTTTAATTCTTATTCATAAATGATACATGTTTATCAAGCACCTTCCACATGCCAGGCTTTTTTCTTAAGTAATTGATGGAAACACAAAGGCCCCAGAGTAACCAAAGCAATTTTTAAAAGAAATAATGAAGTTGGAAGACCTAACCTACTTGATTTCAAAACCTACTAAAAAGCTGCAGTAATCAAGGTAGTTTGGTATTGGCGAAAAGATAAAGACCAATGAAACAAAGTAGAGTTCAGAAGTAGATTCATACATGATGGGTCAGTTGATTTTTGACAAAAATGCTAAAGAAATTCAACAGGGAAATAAGTCTTTTCACCAAATGGTGCTGGATCAATTAAATAGCTACATGGGGGAAAAAAAGAAAGAAAATCAACTCTACCTTACACCATAGGCAAAAATTAACTCAAAATGGATCACAAACCTAAGTACCAATTCTCAAATTATAAAACTTTTAAAAAACATAAGAGAATCATTGCAATCTTAAAGATGGAAGTGTTTAGAACAAAAAGAGCACAAATCATCAGCAAAAAAAAAATTTCGTAACTTGGACTTCATCAAGATAAAAAAAGTATTTGAAAGACACCACTAGCAAAATTAAAAGGCAGGAAACAGACTGAAAATCTTTGCAACACGTGTTTCAAAGGATTTCTATCCAGACCATGTAAAACAAAAATCTTCCAACCCAACAAGACAAACAACCACATAAATAAATGGGCAAAAGATTTGAAGTTACTTCACAACAGAAGGTATATGAATGCTGGTAAGTACCTGAAATGATGTTCAACATCATTAGTCATAAGGGAAGTGTAAATTAAAACCACAGTGAGATACTACTGCACACCCTTTAGAATGACTAAAATTAAAGAAAAAAAAAATCCTCATACTAAGTGTTGATGAGTTTATGGGGCAACTGGAACTCTCAGACTTTGCTGGTGTTAATGTAAAATGGTACTGTCACCTTGCAAAACAGTTTGGCTGTTTCTTAAAAAGTTAAACATATAGCTATCATATGACTCTGTCAGTCTTATGCTAGGTATTTCACCAAGAGAAACAAAAACATCTACACAAAGACTAGTACACAAATGTACATAGTGACTTTATTTGTAATGGACAAAAATTAGAAATCCACATGTCCACCAGCAGATAATTGGGTAAACAAATAGTAGTAATTCCATACCATGTAATACTACACAGTAAAAAAATAAAATAAGCACACATACAACTGATATAAGCAACAAGGATGAATATCAAAATTATTGAGTCAAAGAAGCCAGGTAAAAAGGAAACCTAGTGTATGATTGTATTTATTTATTATAATTCAAGAAAATGCAAACTAATCTATATTGACAGAAGGTGATTGCTAGGGATGGAGATGGAGGGAGAGACTGGATTACAAAAGGGCACAAGAGAACTTTTGGGATGATGTATGATTGTTACCTTGATTGTGATGATAATTTAATGGGTACTGAGATAGACCTAAGGGTCCCTCTCAAAGTTCTAACCCTTGAAGTTAGAATTTGAAACCCTAATCCCCCAAAATGATGGTATTAGGAGGTGGAGCCTTTGAGAAGTACTTAAATCATGAGGGAGGAGCCCTCACAAATGGGGTTGGTGCTCTTAGAAATCTCAGAGAACTTCCACATCACTTCAATCTTGTGATTACATAGCTAGAAGGGGCCAACCATGAAGCAGGAAGAGAGTTTCCCCTTGGCCTTGAACTCTCCAGAACTCCAGAACTGTAAAAAATAAAATTTTGTTGTTAATAAGTTACTCAGTCTGTGATTTTTTTTATAGCCTGCAAAGACTAAGACAATAAGTGTACATGTATCAAAATGAAGCAAACCAAACTTCCCAGCTTTATCTATGTGCAGTGTAGTATTCCTAAGTTAAATATAACTTTTTAAATGGGGATAATAGTTCTACATTCAGGCTGTTTTAGGGATTCATTGAATATGTCAAGCACTTTATCTTAATACCTGATTTGATATTAATACTTAGTTTGATGCCACTGAAACTTTGACATCAAACTTCAATCTCTCTACTAAGCTTTTCACTCAAAGTCTAGAGGTAAATGAATTTTTAAAAGATTTAAGCATGAAGATCAGTCCTGGGTGTTCATTGGAAGGACAGATGTTGAAGCTGAAACTCCAATATTTTGGCCTCCTGATGCAAAGAGCTAACTCATTGGAAAAGACCCTGATGCTGGGAAAGATTGAGAGCAGGAGGGGAAGGGGACAACAGAGGATGAGATGGTTGGATGGCATCACCGACTCGATGGACATGAGTTTGGGTGAACTCTGGGAGTTGGTGATAGACAGGGAGGCCTGGCAGCCATGGTTCATGGGGTCCGCAGAGTCGGACACAACATGAACAGAACTGAAAGCATTTAGCAGGATTTGGCAATTAATGTCATTGAGTAAACTTAATAAACTTACTATCAAGGCAAAAAAATACACATAAAGGAAAAACTGGGCTCAAAATTTTTTTCATGCTATTTTTAACAGTAATTCATTAAAATTTGGGATCATGTATTTTCCTTGGGAAGTAAGTCTATACTAATGTATAGAAAAACAAGATTTACTAGGAAGTTAAAAACCACTTCTGAAAGTGGTTCTTAGTTCTTTAGTTCTCCAGTATAAATAAAGGAACTAGACAGGATGATCACTTACGTACTGTTCAGCTCTAAATATTAATCACTCTAATCATTCATTTCTTATTCATCTTTCCTTGCATTGTCATACCACTGTCTCCTACTGGTTCAACTTCATCCAAGTGCGGATTTCCCCCTAAGTTTCTGTCTTATCCTTTTCCCCTCCTCTGTGTCTAAGCCACTGAACTTAAGATCTCCACCTTCAATTAAGTCAGACAGAGAAGGAAAAATATATGACATCCCTTATATGTGGAATCTAAAAAGAAATACAAATGAACTTAGGAAACAGACTCACAGAGAACCAACTTAAGCTTGGGGTGGAGGTAAGAACAGAGGGAAGGAATAGTTAGGGAGCTTGGCATGGACATGTACACACTGCTACATTTAAGATGGATAACCACTAAAGACCTACTGTATAGCACAAGGAACTCTGCTCAATGTTCTGTGGCAGCCCGGATGGGAGGGGAGTTTGGGGGAGAGTAGATACACGTATAGGTATGGCTGAGTCCCTTCAGTGTTCACCTGAAAAGAACACAACACTGTTAATAGTCTATATTCCAATACATAATAAAAGGTTTAAATACTTTAAAAAAAAAAAAAAACAAAACTCCACCTTCAAACTTCCAACTTCAACAGTTTCTAGGCAAGACTAAATGATTAAAGTGCCACAACGAGAAATCAAATAGGATGGAGAATGGAAAATGTCCTTGGATTTTGGCAATTAGGATGACGCTGAGCATCCAAGGTTTTGAGTAAGGAGTGCGGCGCTTTTAAGGATGGCTCTGGCAACACTGTGAAGAATGAATTGGAACCAGAGACTATTAGGCATATTACCATCGAAGGTGACTTTGGAGTCATAGCTGTAACCCTTGAGTTTAAATGACATTAAATTCCTAATGTTTCATCTTGGCATTCCAGGCACTTAGGTGGTCTAATTCCTATCCAGTCGTTACTCCCCCATAAGTGTATTTCCTGGCCTCGGTCGGCCAGACTACCTGCTACTGAGCTTGATCTTCCTTGCTTCTATGGATACTCAGGCTGCTTTCTGTTTATAAAACTGCCCAGTTCATGAATACTTGCACAAACTTTACTGCCTTTTTTAGCCTTCTCTTAGCTCCCAAACACCATAAATCTTCTCTAGGTTAACAGTAGCTTTTGGAAAGGTGAGACCGATTCTGACTCATTTTCACACCGACCAGCTTCTTCCACCTCTTCCTCCCCCAGTCAGAGTGCATCGGCAGAATGTAAGTACTCAAATAGAAGTCACGTAACAAAACGGCGCTACAGGTACAGCAGTTCTTTTAATGCTAAAATGCCTTTTTTTTTTTTTTAACAGTCCAGTAAAATGTTATCCCGACCTTACTGTTGAATAAATTTAGGCTCCAATAATAAGACCTCCGGTCAGACACTACAGCCTGGCGGACGACTTTGCATAGGTATCACATGAATGAGTGCGGTCCTATCAGAGAATACGAAAACTGTGAACCCAAGAGACTCCACAGGAATCAAGAGTCACGAATTTGCAAGCACACAGCCCTCCGAACGCCTTTCCGCTAAGCTTCCGAAAAGGAGAAACCGGGGCCGCGGTCCAACATACAGATCAGACAGATAATCCCCGCCCCTGGCCGCCAAATCCCCAGTGTAAGTCTCCAAAGAGTTAGGCAGTGGAGGCCAGGGCCGCGACCGCAGTGCGCGCGGAACTCGCGGAACTAGGAAGAGGAATCTCCAGCCCACCTGGGCGTCTCTGATTGGCCGTCGGCTAAGCTTGGCATTCTGGGACGTGTTGCGTCATATCCGCCGGGGCCGCCATCTTGCTCCCAGGGGCAGTTGGCGGAAGAGAGCGCGCTACCAGGCCCGCCGGCTCAGTGTCTGCTTGGAGTTCTCGAGGCCCACGATTCGGCGTCTGTTCTCGACCAGGGGTCCGTCTCTTACGTCCCGTTTGCCCTCCCTCACCCAGCTGGGGGACAGCGAGGCGGCCCCCTCTTCGACGGCGTTCCATGGAGTAGGGTCCCGGACCGTTGTCCCGAAGAGCGAGATCGAGCTTGGCCGCCTCCCCCTCCCTTCTCCCTCCCTCCTTCCTTCCGCTGCAACATGGCTAACAACAGCCCCGCGCTGACAGGCAACTCGCAGCCGCAGCACCAGGCGGCAGCGGCCGCAGCCCAGCAGCAGCAGCAGTGCGGCAGCGGCGGCACCACCAAGCCGGCAGTCTCGGGCAAGCAGGGCAATGTGCTGCCGCTGTGGGGCAACGAAAAGACTATGAACCTCAACCCCATGATCTTGACCAATATCCTGTCGTCGCCTTACTTTAAAGTGCAGCTCTACGAGCTCAAGACCTACCACGAGGTGGTGGACGAGATCTACTTTAAGGTACGAAGCGTCTAGACTTGGCGGGGTGGGGGGGATGTTAAGTTCCGAGGAAAGGGTATGGAGGAAACGGGCGGAGGCGGCCCTCGAGGTCTGATAATCTGTAGATATGGGAAGGTTGAACGGAGGGGGAGCTGTGGCCTGTAGTTCGCCAGGGAGGGGTCAGAGTGGGGCCGCCCTCTCATTTCCTTTTCAGATTTTTAGGGCCGGGAGAGCCCGCCGCCATTGATCTCTCTCTTCCCCCAACCTCCTGCCCGCCCCTGGGGGGAGTTGGGAAGGGAGGGCTGGGGGAGAGGAGAAACGAGTAACTGACGTCTCTCCAGTTTACAGTTTAAATTTCTTTCTTTTGACGTGGATCTGCTCAGCGCCAACTTGTTGGTGCTTCTCCCGCTCACCCCGGGCCAGTTCGTGTATTGACTTCAATGTTGGCCTCGTGTTGTTGGTATTCACTATCCGATCCGGACAGGGAAATGGTCAGTGTGTGTGTCGGGTGGGGTGGGAGGGTCGAGGGTGGAGAGGTGCAAGTGGAAAAGATGTACCGAAGGCCTGGAAATTTTAGCAGCAGGAGGTCAGGAGTGAGTGGTTTCAGTCACCTGTGCGTTGGGCTTATTTAGAATTATCTGGGCCCTGGGCTTCTGCGGCAGGGTCGGTGCTGGCTTGGCTGTGCTGGGGAGCTCACCTGGCGCCTCCTCACTGCACTCTTGTCTCAGTTCTTGTTTCGTTAGCAGGATTGACTCAGTCTTGCAGCGAGGCTCGGAGCAGCCCAGGGTCGCAGGTAGAGGTATGCATTATTAATCATGCTCAATCGCCATAAATGCATTTCCCTGGTTAAATGAACGGCTACTTAGATTTTTTTTTTTTTTGACCATTGGTTTTGGTCTTTTCCTCACGAATTTGGTAGGCTTTCTTCATTTACCTAAAAATTATGTAGTTTTAAAATTATCTTCCAGGCCTCCTAAGGTAAATTTATACTATTAAAGAATATCAGTGAGTCTTAACGGTCTTTAAATACTTAAACTAGGACATCTGCCATAATACAATACGTTTTGTCTGTATTGACTCCTAAAAACCACTTGACAGACCACTTAAAGTATCTTCCCTGACCTGAACATATCTGTAGAGGTGATAAGAGAGGAAATTTTCTTTATTCGCCTTTAGGTTATGTTTTGTCCACCTTTCACCCTAATAAGTGAATAGCTTATTAAAGGATTTTGAGATACTAGTTGCTTTTGATAGGAGATCTTATTTTGAGAATATAGTTCAACTTTGGGTATATAAAGTAAACTGAAATTTCGGTGTACTAAGTATTGTAAGTAATTGTAATACTGTGAACTAGATTTTTTTTTTTTTTTTTTAAGGTAAGGCCTTTTTCAGTGTGGATACAATGTGGTGAATATTTAACCCTTAGCTTTATTTATGCCGTAAACTTCAGTCAGTTGAAGATCGGGTTCCTGCTCTTTGTGGCAGGTTCTGTTTAACAACCTAGGCAAATGTTAATACGACTGAGGGAAAAGCTTGTTTTCAGATTTTACATACTGTATCTTGAAACACCTTAAGATTCTACTACAAATTATTTAAATTTAGTTATAAAACCGAAGACTCGGGTTTTGTTATCCAGATCAAATAATCGTTGAAATATATAGGCTTCCTATTTTGTAAGTCGATTTTGTTTGGCATCCACCCTTTTGGTTAGCCTTTAAGGAATTGAAACATCTCTTCACAGCAAGGTAGGGGAAGGAAATAAAACTCTAAAGCAGTGCAGCTTAGTCCACTGAGCAAAATAGTGTAGTGTTTACATTTAAATGCATGCTTTTCTGTCTGAGTCACTGACAAGGACTATTTCATGTAATAGTGGATGGGTGGAAGTAACATTTTAGAAATACATAGTGAAAGAACAGGATTTCAAAACCATTTGGTTTTGTTTCAAGTTAAAACAAATATGGATCTTATTTTTCCAAAACACCTTTGTTGAATCTGTTGTACAGTTAATATTCTTTCTTTGCTGTTTTTAGGTGAAATATATTGTTTTTATAGGGTGCCCCACTTTAGCAAAGATCTGTATCTTTGCATATACTTGACAATGCAAGTTATACTTACTGTTTTTGACCCAGTTTATATTTTGGGGGAAAATTGAATTGGTTCATATAATCCGGCTGAAAATATACAGTAACTAAAATAATCTATGTGTAGGTATGGCCTTTGTAATTTCATCTTTAGTCAGAAATGAACATAATGCTTGATCGTGGTTTAAAAAAATGTGTAAATATAAAGTTTCATGATTTTGCATCAGAAGTAATTTGTTACTACTTTAGCATACTTCATTTTTTCCTTTTTGTATTTTTTAAATTTTTTTCAAGTTTTTTCTTTATCTTATAATGTGGAATTTTAAATCACCACGAAACTGAAATATTAAGGGTATTTTAAAGTTTTTTTTTTATAAATACTTAAACTTGTTAATACTTTCTGCTTTAAGTTGGGGCTTTAAATCCATTTTAAAATGAGGATTTTTAATTTTTAAGTAATTCATAATACAAAATTGATTATCAATTTTTAAGTGTATAAGACTAGAAATTTCATGTCTCCACCTGTATCTGCTTCCTACAAAGCTAGGTTAATGTGATTTTTGCAGTGTAAAGTTGTTAAGGTTTTGTTAAACCCTATTTGCTTTATTGGTGCTATTTAAATATCTAAGCAGTTTTCAGAGGTGGTTTACATACTTTAAAATGTATGTAAACAAAATATATACATCATGTCAAAATGCCCAACTTTCAAACTTTTGGAAGAGCTGCTCTGTTATGGATTGGGGTTTACTTGAATCATTTTTTAAAAATTCAAAGCATGAATGTTTGTTGTGTTTCTCTTCTCTATTTTCAGGTCACGCATGTTGAACCATGGGAGAAAGGAAGCAGGAAAACAGCTGGCCAAACAGGGATGTGCGGAGGGGTAAGTAGAAGTACGTGCATTTTTCAGTTTTTCTGTGTCTGATAACTGAGTTTATATTCGGAAAACTAAAAATTTGTCAATTACATGCCAAGTTACAATTAGTTTATGTTTTTTAAAAATCTAAATTCAAGTGTTCCCTGGGGTTAGAAAAGCATTTTTTTTAAAATGGTCTGTTCTCAGTTCTGGATTGTATCGCCTGTTAAAACCTAACAGGATTAATCAATTGGTACTAAGTATCTCTGTTAATTATTTTACCACTTTCTTAATTCTTTCCCTTAAAGGTTCGAGGTGTTGGAACAGGAGGAATTGTTTCTACAGCTTTTTGCCTGTTATACAAATTATTTACTCTGAAATTAACTCGCAAGCAAGTGATGGGTCTTATAACACACACAGACTCTCCATATATTAGAGCCCTTGGATTTATGTATATAAGGTGAGCATGTGTTTCTCTATATTTTCAATAAATACCTTATTTTAATTGACTTAAGCTTAATCAGTCTTTTGTAATTCTAGGTACACACAGCCCCCTACAGATCTGTGGGACTGGTTTGAATCCTTCCTTGATGATGAAGAGGTATGTCAACAAGGGTAATAATTAATTTTCTTCTGATTATTCTTTTTAAATATTTTTTATTTATTGATGATTTAACATCTTCCAGAATTTTCTGTACCTAAATTTATTTCACTCACATACGTTTGGAATTAATGTCCTGTTACTAAGATTAGGGTGGATTTTATATGTCTTAGGTTAAATTTTTAAGTCTTGTTTTCACGTTTTTATATTGTTTAGATTTATTTTGCTAACTATTGAAAGCTGTCTCTTCCTAATTGTGTTCTGTGTATTGTTTTGATCTTGACTTGTACAGTTGATAGTGACTTTTTAGTTGGCCATGCTCAAGATTGAGGTGGTAAGACATGCACACAGAAATAGTAATTATTGCTTTTTTTTTTATATTCTGGGACTTTTCAGTTTTTTACCCTATAACTTCCTCCAAATATTAATATTTCCATTTGCATAGAAGTGCAGAATTGAAGAGCTGAGTGGAATTTAAGTAGGGTGAGGGCTTAGATAACTTGTTCAAGGTGATCAGACTATTTCAGTCCCAGCTTTGTAACTCTTACTATATTATATACATGTTTACAGAAAGAAACCTCTTTTTAGTAGTTCAGAATTTTTTTTTTTTTTAATGTGAAACTTAGCATTCAAACTTAAGGTTGAGCTTGTTACATATGTTCAGAAAGTATTTTGGAAAACATTGCTGTGTCAGATTTAAATCATACATGTATTAAAGTCCAAGATCACAAATGGATCTTAATAATGATCACTGTTGTCCATATGTCTATCCCCACAATTATACTTTGTTTTAAGGTTCATAAAGTAAACTGAGTGGTGTTTTAGTAGTCCTATTTTAAATATATCCAAAGAATTGGTTGTATTAAAGGATAGTCCTAATGGAAATCTTTCTGGTGTATTTTTATTACTACGTGCACAACTAAAAGAATCTCACTCATGTAGACACGGAGAATTTTTCTCTGCAGTTTTTTTTTTTTTTGTAAACAGACTATTTACAGTCTGTTTATCATCTCGGAAGAGGCCAAAAGTGTGTTAGATAATCACAATCTTTAAAGTTTTTTCTTTTTAGATAAGATTTTTCAGGCCGGGGTGCTTCTCCTTTCTATATTTAAAAAGCATGTCCCGCTTCATAATTGGTATTAGGTTTGTTTCTGAATGCTTCTGTTTAATCTGTTTTTTATTGTATTTACAAACCTGAGGCTTTCTATTTAAGCTAACTTATTGTTTTCTTCCTTAGATATCTGCAGCGATTATATTTGGAAATACTGTATATCTGAACACTTAAATGTGTGTGAGTGCAAGCAGTTTTACCTTTAGCTCTTGTTTTCCTGTTTAGATAACAAATCTCACTTTCCTTGTGTGCTTGCACTGTAGGTTTGGGACTGACAATAGCTGACTAACATGTCCTGAGCTGTGAGAGGGCATAGCAAGAAGGCCTTCATGCGGTAATGACCCTTTTCAGAGACAATGGTCATCATGGATTATGCGTTTCCAATTATTTGTTTATTTATTTATTTTCTACATAACTCTGAATTAGAAACCTCACTGCTTCATGGCAGTTGGTTTGCTATTGCTTCCAGTTTTGTTAGGGCTTCATTTTATATTAGAGTTGTTAAAAGATAATCTTTAGACAGGAACTGTTTAAAGTAGTTCATATGTAGCTAGGTTACACTGCTAGGAACGATGTGTGCAAACATGTCCACAGAAATAAAATGTATAGTTAGTAGGTATGTGGAATATAAATTTGATTGTTCTGAATAGTTTAGTAATGTAAGGGGGTGTTTCATATTTTTTTTTAACTGAGTGAGGTCACTTCTCTTTATGTCCATGAGGTTGCAGGGTTCGTTCTCACCTGCATGCACACACTGAGCCCAGATATTTCTCTGTATCATTCATTACCAGATTAGAAAGGTACACAAATTGAAATTTTTCTGTTAGAATTTTTTTGTATTTGAGATTCCAAAGATGGTTATATTTTTTATAGTATTCTTGTATTTATTGAGATAAATTTTTTGACGGCCAGGATATCTTTTGTGTTTCTGTAGGACCTAGATGTGAAGGCTGGTGGAGGCTGTGTAATGACCATTGGAGAAATGCTGCGATCTTTTCTCACAAAACTGGAGTGGTTTTCTACTTTGTTTCCAAGAATTCCGGTTCCAGTTCAGAAAAATATTGATCAACAGATTAAAACCAGGCCAAGGAAAATCAAGAAGGATGGAAAGGAAGGCACTGAGGAAATAGACAGACATGTTGAGCGCAGACGTTCAAGGTAATGTAATTCTTGAGTTACCACAGCTTTAAAATGTGCTTTACACAAAAGTTCTTGGAAATTAGTATCACATTCTTATGTATAATTTGTCATCTCTTCCCCGTTTTCTACCTTTAAGGGCATATTCAACAAATTAATGCATCTGTAAATGAGAACAGGCAAATACTTTGCTTAAATTATTCTTGATGTGTGACACTTATGTTTTATTCAAGTTTTTTTCTCCCCTTCCTCCTTTTTCCTGAATATTAGGTCTCCAAGGAGATCACTGAGTCCACGAAGGTCCCCAAGAAGATCCAGAAGTAGAAGCCATCATCGAGAAGGCCATGGGTCTTCTAGTTTTGATCGAGAATTAGAAAGAGAGAAAGAACGCCAGCGACTAGAGCGTGAAGCCAAAGAAAGGGAGAAAGAAAGGCGAAGGTCCCGGAGTATTGATCGGGGGCTAGAACGCAGGCATAGCAGGAGTAGGGAAAGACATAGAAGCCGTAGTCGAAGTCGTGATAGAAAAGGGGATAGAAGGGACAGGGATCGGGAAAGAGAGAAAGAAAATGAGAGAGGTAGAAGACGAGACCGTGACTATGATAAGGAAAGAGGTAATGACCGAGAAAAGGAGCGATCACGAGAACGGTCCAAGGAACGGAGAAGTAGGGGTGAGGTAGAAGAAAAGAAACATAAAGAAGACAAAGATGATAGGCGACATAGAGATGACAAAAAAGATTCCAAGAAAGAGAGAAAACATAGTAGAAGTAGAAGCAGAGAAAGAAAACATAGAAGTAGGAGTAGAAGTAGAAATGCAGGGAAACGAAGTAGAAGCAGGAGCAAAGAGAAATCAAGTAAACATAAAAATGAAAGTAAAGAAAAATCAAATAAACGGAGTAGAAGTGGCAGTCAAGGAAGAACTGACAGTGTTGAAAAAAGAAAACGAGAACATAGCCCCAGCAAAGAAAAATCTAGGAAGCGTAGCAGAAGCAAAGAACGTTCCCACAAACGAGATCACAGTGATAGCAAGGACCAGTCTGACAAACGTGATCGCCGAAGGAGCCAAAGCATAGAAACAGAGAGCCAAGAAAAACAACATAAAGACAAAGAGGAGACTGTGTGACGATTTTTTTGTAAAAGTGGATCACATTGAATCCTATAAACATTGGATTAAATCTGCTTTTTTTTTCCTCCCAAGTTGAGATTGTGCAGTAGTTACGCACTCTTCAAGCTCCCTGTAGGCTGCATTTTCATTTCCTCTTTTGTGTAGGGAAGTGCCTTTGTAATCCCATTTATTGCATTGATGTCTTCACCCTATTGTTGAGTTTGATACATGATGCACAGATTGTTCTTGCATTTTATTGTTTAACTGTTTTTGAGATGTACAGTCTGTACATATGTCCTGAAAATGTTTTAATTCCTTTGGCATGGTTGCCATGTTGGTTAAATTTGTATAAGGCAATAAACTGCCACTAATTCTATTTTTGTTTTGTAGGTGTGGGATTATGGTTTGTGTACTGAAGTTAGCATGGCTGTGCTTTTCGTAATAGAATGCTAAAGACTTTGAAAATGGATCTAGGATGTCTATCATAGGAGAATTACATGCTTTCAGTGTACATGAAGGCAGCAGTTTTAGGATTAACATTCTTGCCCACTGTATATTGTCTTGGAAGGCTCTTGTTAATATGTTAAACCTAATATTCTCTACAGTTAACTTTAGAGAGAATTTATGAGAAGTTAGTTTCTGATGCAGAGGTTTCAATTAGGCTGTGATTTGATCAAAAGTCCTTTTAGCATTCTACCTCAAAGGGACACTGTTAGTATGCCTAAAATTGATTCACTTAGTTTTCCTTTTTTATTTGAAAAAAATACATGACATGTAAACTTTTTTTGAATTTTTCAGATTTTAAAGTACTATATTAGAGAGATTAATGTCTAAAGCCTAGCATTCTTACAGCAACCCTATACTAACGTGAGATTGGGAGAGGGTGGGGCAGGTGAGTAGAGAAATAGGTATAAGCCTCAAGCTTCCAAAGTGTTTTTATAAATGGGAAAACTTAAATTATGAAACAGCTTGATATAGTGTCCTTTTTTTAAATTCAGAACTTTTTTTATTGAAAATGAAGATTGCTGTTTGAGTTTTTAAACTTAATCTAGAACAGAGAAGTATTAAAAGTAATGCTTTGCTGCATTATTTAAGATTATCAGCAAATTATTTGATAGATTGTTCTTATGACTTGTATTCTGATTACAGAGAACGATCATGAGTGTGGAATAAATTACTGGATTAAATCCTTTATCCTGGGTGTTGGCTTCCCCCTTTTGTTAACTTTTTTAAGTATTTTTTATTGGGGAAATAGATACAATGAGTCACACTTTGTGCAGAAGGATATCTTAGTGCTCAGATGACAAGTGAATTTTAAATGTGTAGGTGGAGTTAGACATACATGATGGCCAGCAATATTACTAGAGTTCTTAGTTCCCTTTATCCTTGAGTGTTACCTGCATCAATAGGTTGTTCTTTGGTTTGAGTAATTAGTTTCACATCAGAGGTCCTTATTGCAGGACTTTGCAATTAGATTATATATTAGAATCATTTAAAATTTGGACTTGAAAGAGCTTTTAAAAAATAATTCTTCCAATTCTATACTAGACGCCCAAAGTTCAGTCATTGACAGGACTACAACGGAGTCTTCTAACCGTATTAACTGACCATATTAACATTTGTTTTATCTCACTGTTCATATTGGCCAACTGATGGGCACTCAGAAGCCACATTGCAAAAAAACCATTAAATGGGACAAAGGAGTACATTCAGCAGAGTTCTTCATATGTGGGCTTAACATTTGTACTTAACTTCAGAAAAATCTAATTAAATGAAGGAATTCTAAGAAAATACTGTTTTTCTTTTAAGAGTAGAATAGTCAGTGATCTTTTAAGCTGAGTGTCAAGTGAATGAACACTAGATAGGTAGAAATTAGAAAACTTCCTGAATGATGAAAAGCAATAGATATTAACAAATATTTAGCACACCTAAATGGATGGTGCTACTCCTTTGAATATAGTTAATTTGGTGGTGTATTTTGGTAAAACATGGAAAGAATTTATTTCAAATAGAAGTGAAAGTATCACTGCATTTAGTTTCCTGTCATTTTGCTTTGAGCATTTTGATAGATAGGAGAACATGTAAGTAATACTAATTAATGCCAGATATATGCATGACTTAATTTGGAGAATAGCTTTCTATAAGATGGAAAACAAGCAGCTCTGAAAGACATCTCAGGATTGTTTCTTGCAATTTTTGAGAAAACTTAGTAAAAAGCTTTTGATAGAGCTTAATATAATTAGCAGCCTCCATGCAATTTTCTCAGTTTACTAAAATGATTTCACTTTTCCATGTATTATCTTGCATCTGTTTTCTAGTGTTCAGTTTGCAATTAAATCATATACATGAGCTAGTATGTTACCAGTTTTGAAATTTTAATATGAAATTTATGTTTTAATGACTCCCAATTTATAATCTGTTAGTTGGGTTTAGTTTCTTACATCCTCTAAGGCAGTAGTCCTTAACCTGAGTCATAGACTTCTTTTTTGGAATCTAATGAAACCTACAAATTATGTTTAGAAAAATAAAAAGGGGTCTAAAATTCACTCGTGATTTCAAAAGAACTTAAGTTGTTCCAGGTCTTGTGTAGTTTTTTTTTTTTTTTTTAAGCTGTGTTTAAAAAAACAGTATTATGTGGTTGGTAATGAACAACACGTTTGGGACCTGAGAGTGTGCCAAAGGCAATAGCTGCTGGAGAATTTTTACTTAAAAGGTGAAGTTGGAAAAAACTAATGGCATTCATTTTGTTTCCTTCCCCCTGAAAGTTTTCTTTTTGAATATGGTTTTTTATTTGGACAGTTAGAAATGAGGCCCAAACACTGACAGTTTATGTTTTTCAACTGATTTCCAGTGTGCAGCCTCGATTATAAACACCAAACTGATTGGTCAGTTCTCGTTTGTTAACCAACTGATGGACTTTTAAGTTGGTTCTGGTCTGGTCTGATTCATCTTGTTAATGTAGGATTCAGCCCTGGATGGCTAATCTAATGACAGCATCTTGGCTGATTTTATGGAAGAGCACTCTCTGATGTGCATGCTAAGTCACCTCAGTCATGTATGACTCTTTATAGCCCACCAGGCTCCTTTGTCTGTGGGATTCTCCAGGCAAGAATACTACAGTGGGTTCCCATTTCCTCCTCCAGGGGATCTTCCTGATCCAGAGGCTGAACCCACATCTCCCTCATTGGCAGGCAGGTTCTTTACCACTAGTGCCCCTTGGGAAGCCCAAGAAGAAAGGCTTCCCTAACTGGGAATTGAACCACCCAGGCAGTGGTGAAGCACTAGAGCACTAGAAGCATGTGATAGTCTGAAATTCCTTCACCATCTCATCGTATGAAATCTTGACCTTTACAAATAGTTCTGAGGTGGCATTTTTCACTTTAGGACAATTGGCTTGAGTCAGCATTTGTTACTGTAGGAAACCTGAATACAATCAACTGAAAGACGTTACTACCGTAGCTGACTTTTAAGTCCATTATTCTGTTTCCCAGAGCATTGATTGTTGAATTTCTGTTTCATAATAATGATGATCCATAATGTATTGCACATGTAAAATTACTCAGGTTGGGGGTATGTGTGTATGTGTTAGTCAGTCAGTCGTGTCCAACTCTGCAACCCCATGGACTGTAGCCCATCAGGCTCCTCTGTTCATGGGATTCTCCAGGCAAGAATACCGAAATGGGTTGCCATTCCCTTTTCCGGGGGATCTTCCGGATCCAGGGATTGAACCCAGGTCTCTCCCACATTGTAGGCAGATTCTTTACTGATTGGGAAGCAGGGTGGTATCTAAAATGAGTTAAACTTATTCAACAATTGGACCTTTTTTGCCTTTCATATAGTAAAAGCCATGACATTTTATTAGGATCAGGAAAGGTAGAATTTCCTGGCAGTCCAGTGGTTAGGACTCTGCTATCACTGCCTAAGGCCTGGAGTCAATCACTGGTTGAGGAACTAAGATCCCACAAGCACTTGGTATGACCAAAAAAAAATTTTTTTTAAAGTAATAAACTTCCCTGATCAGCAAATAACTATAAGTCCAGTAATCTATAAAGTGGGCTTTCCTTTGTCCAGCCATTTTGAAGCTGAATTATTTCTCTCTTGAGTCAGTGGGTTTAGCTGACACCCACAAATTCTTAACATTTTGAATAAACAATGTAAGTGAAAACAAAAAAATGACAGTGCTTGCTGAGGAAATGCAAGAGAAATACTCTTGCCCTCTCTCCTGCCCTCCTATTTAGAAATTCTGAAATCACCAGTGCCTTGATACTCAGAAGGGCCCAAAGAGTTTTCTTAGATGCTGGACTCATCCACCCAGTCCAACTACTGGTTCAGTGAACATTTCTTCCTGAATAAAGAGCTCTATCCCTGACCCCTGTTTTGGTAAACTGAGTTATATTGAGCCTTGTAGGACTACCACGGATTTGTGGGTGTGTCAATTTCCTATTTCTCAGATGCTAAATCCACCCTTCATTGCTCTGCCTTGTAATAACAGGATCTGAGCCCTTCAGATACTCTTGCTTGTTGGCAAGTTTTGTTAAGCTCGTCAATGGATGCTGGAGGGGTGCTGCAGAAGGAAGCCGCTTGTCTTCCTGGTCCTGGTGTTTTTTTTCTTTTGCAGTGTGTAGGGGCCGGTGACATGTAGGACACCCAGTGTTACCTCACAGGAAGGTTTTCCCAGCAAGCCCACTGCTCCCCCTGCCAACTTCCCAGCATGTCTTGCTGGTGCGCCCGCTGGCAACTTCCCAGTGGGTGGCTTCCTAACTGGTTTCATTGACACCTCCTTTCAAGCCCTGATCTCAGTGGGTCACAGCCACGCCCTCTCCAACAAAACCTGAATCTCAGCCTTGCAATGGAAATTTCTTCCCAGATTTTCTCCTTCCTTAAAGTCCCCTGCCTCAGCCCTAGAGGCAGTGACTGCTCCTATAGCCGCTATTTCTGTATTCTTAAGAGCTTTCTTTACCCTTAGTAACCCTGTTACTGGTTAGTGATTCTTTTTTTTTTTATTGTTCCCATTTTTTTTTCCATTTATTTTTATTAGTTGGAGGCTAATTACAATATTGTAGTGGTTTTTGTCATACATTGACATGAATCAGCCATGGATTTACATGTATTCCCCATCCTGATCCCCCCTCCCACCTCCCTCTCCACCCGATTCCTTATATAAAATTTTCCTTGTCCAAATTAATGTGTTTTCTCTGTCCTGACTGGACCCTGACTGATACATTAATAGTAGATTAAGATACCAATCATAAGGGTGCCACTTGATGAGGTTGGTTGATAACTCCTGATGTCGTCTGGTATGAAGGAGTCAATCCAAGAAGTTTGTTGAGACTTACATAAGTGAATCATACTGACTCTGAGAACTAAGAATTGTTCAATCCTTAGAAGAGTGGAAAAGGCTTGTAGAGTTGTCATTGTGAAGATGCTCATGTGAAAGGGATACCATGATAACTTCCCTGAAGCTCCCTTGCTTCTGGCTGACTTTCTTGTGTTTTCTTGGTTTTCCGTTATGGTCAGTGGATATTGCAATTTCTGTTTCCCATAAGATTACCTGAATTTCTCTTCCTTGAAACCCGTGAGCCTTATAGTTTGTTTTATTGTAACCACCAGGGATCCCTGATCAGTGGAGGTCTTACCAATTTCTTTCACACTTAATTCTTAACCTGTCTGCGCTTGGTACAAGACTACATCCTCTACTTGATTGGATTGGCAAAGAAGTCAAAGAAGTCCTAGGTACAATTTCCTTTCCTTGGTAGAAACTATTTCCGCAAGGGGGACGTACAGAAATGGTGGAAGAATGGAGTATGAGTGAGGGCAACCATAAATCTCGATAGTGTCCAGTCTTTTTCTAGACAATCAGTTCTACTCTGTATTCCTTCTATATCGCTAGACAGTTCTTTTTATTTACCTTCCAGTAGGTATTTCAGATCTTCACTAGTTTCTTAAGTCCTCTACTCCACCTCCACCACACTTTTCACATTCAGAGACTACCAAATAAGACATTCCTACACTTGCTGGCTTCTCTTCTCCAAACGAAAAGATGAACTGTAGTCACATCTATCCTGTTCTCCTCCTACTTCTCTCTATCCATCTGTTAAATGTTGCAAATTCTGCCTGAAGCGTATGCCTTGCACTTATACCTTACTGGTTCATTCATGTGGAAGTCTCTACTTCCCCAGTTCAATATCCATTTTCTGTTCCTTTCTAGCAGTAGAATTTGTTCTTTTTTGGCCACATGATGAGATGAGGGAACTTGTTTCCTGACCAGGGATTGAACCCATGACCCCCGCCCCCCACAATGGAAGCATGAAGTTTAAACACTGGACCACCAAGAAAGTCCCTAGCAATAGAATTTTTTGCTTGTGTATGCCATTTTCTTTTCTTTCAGCTCAGTTGACATAGCCAGGAGACCAACTTCTCACCAACAGGATGTATGTGGCAGCAGGAACCTTTCTTTAAGAGCTTACTGGCATATAGTTCCATCTTTTCTTTTCCCTCTACCATTGCTGAATTCTGCTGCTTAGAACTTTGGTATGACAGCTGGAGCTTTATCTTGGACTAGTAAAAAGAAGGCCTCATCCTAGGGATGGCCAACTAAAAAGTTTAAGGGAAATTGGCTTCCTGAGGACTCCATAGAATTGCAACTCCTAGATGCTCTGCTCCAATATTTAAGAAACTTAAAAGAAACTTCTGTTTAAGCCACTTTCTTTATAGATTTTCTGTCACTCTCAGCAAAATGAATCCTAGCATTATATATTTGAAATCTGGAATTGTATACTAAGTAACAAAACCGAGGGGCTTCCCTGGTGGCTCAATGGTAAAGAATCTGCCTGGAGAAGAAAATGGCAACCCACTCCAGTACTCTTGCCTGGGAAATCCCATGAACAGAGGAGCCTGGTGGTCTGTGGTCCATGGGATCACCAAAGAGTCGGATACAACTTAGCGATTGAACAACAACAATAAAACCTAAAATACTTAACGTTAGCTTGGAGGTTTGGCGTCAAGAAACATGGGCACAGCTGTTGTGGGCTAGAAAGCTGATGACACTTACTATGCAGCATCATAAAATTTTATCTTTCTTTCATTATGTCTTTAACATTTTACTTTTTGGCCATGCTGCACAGCCTGTAGGATCTTAGTTCCCTGACCAAGGATCAAACCTGAGCTACCTGCAGTCGGGAGTGCAGAGTCTTAGCCACAGAAACATCAGGGAAGTCCCTCATTCTTTTATTTTCAGCCCTACTCATGGCCTTTGGATGACTGACTAACCTTAATTTTCCTAGCATTATCCTATTAGTGCCCTAAGAATGTTTAAACAGGGCTTCCCTAATAGCTCAGTCGGTAAAGAATCTGCCTGCAGTGCAGAAGACCTAGGTTCGATCCCTGAGTTGGGAAGACCCCCTGGAGAAGGAAATGGCAACCCACTCCAGCATTCTTGCCTGGAAAATCCTGGGGACAGAGGAGCCTGGTGGGCTACAGTCCATGGGATCACAAGAGACAGACACGACTTAGCAACTAAACCACCACAATGTTTAAACAGACTCCATATCCCTTAGGACCTAAACTCAAGCATTTACTGCTTTGCAGAATCCCATTTCTGAAAGAATTTCAGACAATTGGTAAGCATAGTAATTCAAAAATTTTAAATAAATTTATACAAAGCAACTGCTTTATATGATTCTTTCCCAATGGAACTGTTCAGCAATAACACTCATAATCTATTTGACTACAACTAAGAAGTTGACTTTAGCCAGAAATCAGTTGCTGCTGAAATAAAATCATTGTATATTTCTCCCTCTTCTCTGAACCTCCCAGCTCCTTTAATGTTCATGTCCACAGATTATATCATCTGTTCTCAGTTGTTCATGTAATACATAGACCTCAAAAGATATTCCCTGACAATTTTAATACTTGTTGGGAGTGGTAGGTTTTTTTTTTTTTTTTAACTTTATTTTTGGCTGTGCTGGGTCTTTGTTGCTATGTGGGCTTTCCTCTAGTTGTGTAGGGTGGGGGTTCCTCTCTAGTTGCCACGCATGGCTTCTTATTGGAGTAGCTTCTCTTGTTTCAGAGCACGGGCTCTAGGGTGCGTGGGCTTCAGGAGTTGCAGCACATGGGCTCAGGAGTTGGGGACCCCTGGCTCTGGAGCACAGGCGTAGTAGTTGTGGCACATGGCCTTTGTTACTCCAGGGCACGTGGGATCTTCCCAGACCAGGGATCGAGTCTGTGTCTCCTGCATTCACAGGTGGATTCTTTACCACTGAGCCACCAGGAAAGCCCTGGTATTGTTTAGTCAGTAAGTTGTGTCTGTCCAACTCTTGCGACTATAACCCACCAGGCTCCTCTGTCCATGGATTTCCCAGACAAGAATACCGGAGTGGGTTGCCATTTCCTCCTCCAAGGGGTCTTCCCAACCCATGGATTGAACCCATGTCTCCTGCTTGGCGAGTGTGTTCTCTACCACTGAGCCACAGGGAAGCCCCATTTCAATACTTAAGACTTAACAAATGTCTCAATACCTCTTTCCTCACTGCTGCCAGAATTCTTAGTGATTCCAGTACCCATTGAACAATTTTTCCAATTCTCAGGCCTTTCAATTTCTTGATCACCTGACTTGCAATTTTTTTTTTTCTTCTACCTGAACTCAGCTGCCATTTCCTATGGTTAACATCTTAGAACTGGACCATCACCAATAGCAAACTTCTCCATAGTTTCCATTTCAAGCATCCCATTCTCTATTCATCTACTCCTCTGTTTTCTGCTTACTTCCCTCAAATATCCTTTCCAACAATTCTTCAACTCCACTGGGTCCTCCTGTCTATTGTTCCTGCCGCCTTTTCATTCTCCACTGTGGTCCCTTCCACCTCCATGGTCACTAGGCAGCAAGCCTCATTTTCTTGCCCACCTAGCTTAGTTTCCACAGTCCATTATTTAAAATCACTTCTTTGTAATCATTCTCAGTTCCCTTGCTCTCTCCATCATAGTTGCCTTATAATACCTCTGTGTGTGTGTGTTAGTCACATCCAACTCTTTGCAACCCCATGAACTGTAGCCCGCCAGGCTCCTCTGTCCATGGAATTCTCCGGGCAAGAATACTGGAGTGGGTAGCCATTCCCTTCTCCAGGGGATTTTCCCAACCCAGGGATCGAACCCTGGTCTCCTGAATTGCAGGCAGATTGTTTAGTGTCAGAGTCACCAGAGAAGCCCCCAATTAGGACTAGAAGTAATACCCTGCTGCTGCTGCTGCTGCTAAGTCACTTCAGTCGTGTCCGACTGCGACCCATAGACGGCAGCCCACCAGGCTCCCCCGTCCCCGGGATTCTCCAGGCAAGAACACTGGAGTGGGCCGCCATTTCCTTCTCCAATGCATGAAAGTGAAAAGTGAAAGTGAAGCTGCTCAGTCGTGTCCGACTCTTAGTGACCCCAGGGACTGCAGCCTACCAGGCTCCTCCATCCATGGGATTTTCCAGGCAAGAGTACTGGAGTGGGGTGCCATTGCCTTCTCCGGAAGTAATACCCTAGTCTTACTTAAATACAACTCTCAGTCTTCTCTGTGCCTGCACATGACCAGAAAAATACACAACCATGCTGACTGGCATCTCTTTAAATTCATAACCTTGACCATGATTGAGCGGAATTCTGGGCCTGTGCAAACCTGAGAGGTGCCTCAGATTTTGCTCCTTTCCTGCCTCTCTAGCCTCACCCTCATCCGACCCCGGTAGATGCCATTGTGCACCATTCACTTTGGTAAATCTCCCCTCCTGAAATCGGGCAAGGAGAAACTGTATTTGTTCATCTCCCAGTCTTTGGATGTGGTTGCCCCAGGGAAGAGTGATTTTGAGCAAGGCTAAGGGCGGGCTAGGCTAAGAGCTAGGCTAAGGGGGAGCTTGGGAGAGGCTCAGCTAGCGTTCCAGCCACCAACACTTCCGCAGCTAGGGGGCGCCAGTGCTCATCTTGCTCTGGCCAAGCCCTCCGGTTCCTCAGGCCCTTTGCCTTTCCTCCTGCCTCTGCCTGGCGTGTTCTTTTCCTGTTTCCAAGGGACTTATCCTCTCTTCCCTGATGTCCATGCTCAAGCACATCATTGCTGGAGAAGTCCTCTCTGACTGTGACTGTAGTGTACAAACTAAGCTCCATCCCTCCATATTCTCTCCTGTTCCTCGGCTTTTTCTTCATAATGCTTAGCGATACCTGGCATTAGATAGTTCTAACGTTAGCTGCTTCTTTTGGTCTTCCTCTTACTAGAGTCCTCCATGAGTGCAGAGCTCTAATTTGCTTCTGTTTATATCCCCAGTGCCCCTAACAATGCCTGGTATGCGGTAGGTACTCTATGAAAGTGAAAGTGTTCGTCACTCAGTCGTGTTGTGTCTCACTCTTTGCAACCCCTTGGACTGTACCTGCCAGGCTCCTCTGTCCATGGAATTCTCCAGGCAAGAATACTGGAGTGGGTTGCCATACCCCCTTCCAGGGTATCTTCCTGACCCAGGGATGGAACTGGGGTCTTCCCGCATTGCGGGCAGATTCTTTACTACCTGAGCCATCAGGGAAGCCCCATAGAAACTTGTTAAATGCACAAGTGAAAATGTCTTGAATTCATAGTAGTCAACTCATAGAAGACAGTGGTTCAGTGGAAGGATCTTAGAGTGTACAGTTAGACTGATTTTTTAAAAACAACTTTAGTGAGATAAACTGACATACCATAAATTGCACATATTTATAATATAAGCTCAATGTTTTGACATATGTATGCACACATGAAACCATCACCATAATTCAGGTAACATACGTGTGCTTCATCCCCAGTTTTATAATGCCTCTTGTAAATGACAGGTGGTAATAGAGATGGAAGAATTTAATGTTTTCATTAAGGACCTCCCACTATCTTTCTTGGTGCAGGGACATGCTCCATTCCTTTTCTTTCTTTCCTTCTCTGAATATAATTGGCATATAACATTGTCAAGTTTGAAGTATAAATCTGGGGTGTACAAGTGTTGGTTTGATACATTATATATTGTACTTTTGTAATCCCTCTTCTCTGCCCTTTGCCATCCCAGGCAGCAATTGATTTGCTTTCGGCTTTCAGAGTACTTTGCATTTTCTAGAATTTTATATAATTGGATAGGTCTACATATATATATATATATAGTGTATATATATATAGGCTTGGCTTTTTTTCAGTCAGAATAATTATTTTGAGATTCATTCATGTTGTATGTATCAATAGTTCATTCATTTTTTTTACTAAGTGCTAGTCCATTTGTTTGCTCACCCTAGTGGCTCAGAGGTTAAAGCGTCTGCCTGCTATGCGGGAGACCTGGGTTTGATCCCTGGGTTGGGAAGATCCCCTGGAGAAGGAAATGGCAATCCACTCCAGTATTCTTGTCTGAAAAATCCCATGGACGGAGGGGACTGGTGGGCTACAGTCCACGGGGTGGCAAAGAGTCGGACACGACTGAGCGACTTAACTAACTAACTAGTCCATTTGTTTGTCATTCAGTTTGGTTGTTGGACTTGATGTGCTTACATTTTGGTGCTATTTTAAAAATACTGCTAGAAATATTTCTGTAAAATTTAAAAAATTTCTATTTGAGTATAGTTGGACTATGTGAGTTTTACTCTACAGCCAAGTAAATCAGCTATGTGTATACATATATCCCCTCTTTTTTGGATTTCCTTCCTATTTAGGTCACTACAGAGCAATGAGTAGAGTTCCCTGAGCTATGCAGTAGTTTCTCATTCAGTCAGTTCAGTTCATTCAGTCGCTCAGTCATGTCCGATTCTTTGTGACCCCATGAATCGCAGCACGCCAGGCCTCCCTGTCCATCACCAACTCCTGGAGTTTACTCAAACTCATGTCCATCGAGTCAGTGATGCCATCCAGCCATCTCATCCTTTGTCATCCCCTTCTCCTCCTGCCCCCAATCCCTCCCAGCATCAGGGTCTTTTCCAATGAGTCAACTCTTCGCATGAGGTGGCCTAAGTATTGGAGTTTCAGCTTCAACATCAGTCCTTCCAATGAATACCCAGGACTGATCTCCTTTAGGATGGACTGGTTGGATCTCCTTGCAGCCCAAGGGACTCTCAAGAGTCTTCTCCAACACCACAGTTCAAAAGCATCAATTCTTCGGCGCTCAGCTTTCTTCACAGTCCAACTCTCACATCCATACATGACCACTGGAAAAACTATAGCCTTGACTAGACAGACCTTTGTTGGCAAAGTACTGGCTCTGCTTTTTAATATGCTATCTAGGTTGGTCGTAACTTTTCTTCCAAGGAGTAAGCGTCTTTTAATTTCGTGGCTGCAGTCACCATCTGCAGTGATTTTGGAGCCCAAAAAAATAAAGTCTGACACTGTTTCCACTGTTTCCCCGTCTATTTCCCATGAAGTTATGGGACCAGATGCCATGATCTTAGTTTTCTGAATGTTGAGCTTTAAGCCAACTTTTTCACTTTTCTCTTTCACTTTCATCGAGACTCTTTAGTTCCTCTTCACTTTCTGTCATAAGGGTGGTGTCATCTGCATATCTGAGGTTGTTGATATTTCTCCCGGAAATCTTGATTTCAGCTTGTGCTTCCTCCAGCCCAGCATTTCTCATGATGTACTCTGCATATAAATTAAATAAGCAGGGTTCTCATTAGTTACCTAATTTATACATAGTATCAATAGTATATATGTATGAATCCCAATCTCCCAACTCATCCCACCTCCTATTCCACCTTTCCCCCTTGATGTCCGTACATTTGTTCTCTATGTCTGTGTCTCTGTTTCTGTTTTGCAAATAAGATCACCTACACCATTTTTCTAGATTCCATATAAGCATTAATATATATTTGTTTCTCTCTTTTTTACTTACTTCACTCTGTATGACGGTCTCTAGGTCCATCCACAACTCTACAAATGACCCAATTTTGTTCCTTTTTACGGCTGAGTAATATTCCATTGTATGTACACTACATGCAAGTTTTTATATGAGCATATGCTTTTATTTATCTTGTGTGAATAACTAAGAGTGAAATGACTGTGGTTTTTCCAGTGGTCATGTATGGGTGTGAGAGTTGGACTGTGAAGAAAGCTGAATGCCAAAAAATTGATGCTTTTGAACCGTGGTGTTGGAGAAGACTCTTGAGAGTCCCTTGGGTTGCAAGGAGATCCAACCAGTCCATCCTAAAGGAGACCAGTCCTGGGTGGTGTTCATTGGAAGGACTGATGCTGAAGCTGAAACTCCAGTACTTTGGCCACCTCATGCGAAGAGTTGACTCATTGGAAAAGACCCTGATGCTGGGAGGGATTGGGGGCAGGAGGAGAAGGGAACGACAGAGGACGAGATGGCTGGATGGCATCACCGACTCGATGGACATGAGTTTGAGTAAACTCCGGGAGTTGGTGATGGACAGGGAGGCCTGGCATGCTGCAATTCATGGGGTCACAAAGAGTCAGACACGACTGAGCAACTGAACTGAACTGAATTGAATGACTAATAATGTTAAGGATTTTTTTTTCCCTCACCACGCTGCTTGCAGGAACTTCCCTGACCAGGGCTTGAACCCTAGCCATGGCAGTGAAAGCTGGAATCCTAACTACTAGGCCACCAGGGATCTCCCTACGGACATTTTTATGTGCTTATTTTTCATGTATATATCTTCTTCTGTGAAATGTTTGTTCAAATCTTTTGCCTGTTTTTTATTGAGTTATTTTTTTATTACTGGGTTTTGGGAGTATATACATACACATACTCATACATACATATATATATTTTTTTAATTTTAATTAAAACATTTTTTAATGCAAGGCCTATGTAAAACATGTGATTTGCAAATATTTCCCCCTAGTCTGTGGTTTGTCTTTTCATTCTTGGAATAGTGCAGAAAGTCTTCATATTGTTGAAGTCCAATTTATCAAATTTTTGCAATGGATCATGCTTTGAGTATTATATCAAAGAAATCTTTATCTAACCTAACGTCACAAAGATTTTCTTCTATTTTTTTTTTAAAGAAGTTTTATAGTTTTAGATGTTATGTTTAGGACTATACTCCATTTTGAGTTAATTTTTATATGGTGTGAGGTATGGATTAATGTTTATGTTTTTAGCATATGGTTGACCAATTTTTTCAGCATCACTTGTTTTTGGGTTTTGGGTTTTGGTGGTTTTTTTTTTTTCCTTTTTTTTGGCTGCACAGCTCAGTTTGGGAATCTTAGTTCCCCGACCAGGGATTGAACTCATGTCCCCTGCGGAGGAAGTGTGGAACCCTAACCACTGGTGTGTGTGTGCTTGGTCACTCAGTCGTGTCTGACTCTTTGCAACCTGGTGATTGTAGTCCACCAGACTTCTCTGTCCATGGGATTCTCTAGGCAAGAATACTGGAGTGTGAGTAGCCATTCCCTTCTCCAGGGTATCTTGCCAACCCAGGGATCAAACCCAAGTTTCCTGCTTTTCAGGCAGATTTTTTTACCATCTGAACCACCATGGAAGTCCCTGGACTGCCAGGGAATTCCCTCAGCATCATTTGTTGAAAAGACTCTTCCCCATTAGATTGCCTTTATACCTTTTTGAAAATCAATTGTCACATACATATTGGTCTATTTTTGAACTCTATTCTGCTCTGTTGATCTACTTATCTATCTTGATACCAATCCTTATAATTAATTTTATCTTAATTACTATAGATTTATAATAAGTCTTAAAGTCAGAGAGGGTAAAATCAGTTCCTTTTACCCCATTTTGGTTGGAAGTGGAGTCAGACTGATGAGTTTTAATCCAAGCTCTACCATTTAATACTAGTATGATTTCATACAAGTCAGTTAACAATTTTTATTACTCATTTACATCCTTGTTTATTGTTAGAGTTAATATTATGGTGCTTGGATTAAATGCTAATTATTATTAAGGGTCTGAACTAGAAAGATGGCCCTGGATCTAAAAGGTACTAGAATGTCAGGGCAGTGCTAGGATGAATGAATTTAATGTGCTCATCAAGGACCTCCCATTGTCTTTCTCAGTGCAGGGACATGCTCCTGTCCTTTCTTTTTCTTTCTGTCTCTCTCTTTTTTAACACATATAATTGATGTATAACACCGTCAAGTTTGAGACATAAGTTTGAAGTGTACAAGTGTTAGGTTGATACATTTACATATTGTATGATTACTGCAGTAGCATTATCTAACGCCTCTATCGCATCACATAAGTATTTCTTTTTTGTGTTGGGAAGAGTTAAAATCTGGTCTTTAGCAACTTTGAGGTTTATATAATATTATATCATTAACTATTAATATATTCACTATGTTGCATGTTAAATCCCCAAAATATATTTTTCTACTAGTTTTTAGTTTGTACCCATAAACAACATCTCCCCAGTCCCCCCAGCACCAGGCAACAGCAGAACTGATCACTTTGCATTGAAACAACAGAAAGAATAACAAATAAAGATGACAAAGAAGAAATTAAAACTGGTCAGAATCCCCAAGTTTAAAATAGTCATTCCACTATGTCAATAATTTCTATACAGCTTTGTTAAATTTTTATTTAGAAAAAAATTTTAACAGAAAAGGAGAGCATTCTACACCCAGGTTACAGTAGCCTTTTGGCCCGCTTGGCATGGCTTACTTCCACTCTCTTCTTTTTTTCAGCCTTTGCAATACCTGTACCTGCCAGTCTCCAAGTGCCCCTAGTTACAGGTCAGCTCCACACAGAAGGGGAGGAGCTACTTCCAGGGTCTGTGTCCAGCATTGCAGCCCCACATCCCAGCAACCAAAAGTGCTGCCCACCTGGAGACCAAGAAGGACCTTGCCCACTGTGTTGAGTGCCATGTGAGTGCTCAGTCCAACAGGATGGCTGGTGCACCGGTGAAATTTTTGTCTGTGGTTGGATTCAGTCTTATCTGCCTTAAAATGGTGAGTTCACCATTCTGACCTACCTGCAACTATTTAGGGGGGAGAAAAAGATACATTCAATGTCTTTCTCTTTTTTTAAAGGCTTTGGGGGTGGAGAGATAGAAATCAAAATACTTTGGGACCATACCAAGATTGTATATGTTTGTGTGTTTGAAATTTAATGCAATTTACTAGTGAAAGGAGACAAGAATATCATTATGTTTTAAGGACAAAGGTTTCTAAAAAATCTGTCAGCAGTTACTGAATTAGTCACTAGGTAGATTCAGAAAGGAAAATGAAATAGTAATACGATCTGCCTCCAGCCTCTCAATTCTGTTTAGGATTGCTTTCTGGTAGATTTTAGTGTTGGGAAATGGTTTGTGCAAATCGCTGCTGTGTGTGGATTGGAAGATTGCTCACGTTATGTATAAACACGTTGTTCTAAGTGTGTTACTGCTTTGATTTAAGTTTTATATTTCCTCAAATGGTGTTTTTCTTTACAGTTCTAACTTTCTAAACTTTTCTTTTCAGGTTGCTCCAACAAAAACAGGTAACATTCCCTGAAATGCAAGTTTACCCTACCCATATTTCATTTTCATTTCCACTGTTAATTCTTATACTACCCTAAAATAGAAAGGCTATACCAAGAAAAATATTCAACATTTTTTGAGCACTCACATTGTGAGTGTAACTGGTAAGACAAATATATCGATCAAACTTTAAAGATACATCCTCATAAGATACTCATCTTGAGTTGTATAGAGTCATGCAGTCATAGATTTTTCTCAGACATAGTTACCCATTAGTAAAATATTGCAATGATTATCATTCCAGTCAAAGAAACAAAATTACAGTGAAGAGCCTAATTTATGTAAGTTTTCTTATTTGTCTTCTAAGGAATTAGAGGAGAGAGCTAGAAACAGTTTTGATCAAAATTTCAAGATTCTCTACTTTAATAAAAAAGATTTTATACCTCTAATATTGCATCCATAAAATATAGACAATGATAACCCAGAGCTAGAAAAAGTCTTTCTTTTAGAAGATGTTATCACCATTTTTCTTGAATAAATGACTGAAGGCAAGGATTATTTCTCTACAGGCTTCTCCTGGCTCATATATTTTAGAAATTTAAGTCCCTAGAATGGAAATTTATGTTCAGAGATTTATAATATCAATTATATCACAAACTCTCTCAGCAATTCAGTACAAGTAAGAACAGTTTTTATTTATTATTATGTTCGTTCCACAGAAAAGGAAATGTAAATAAAGCAATTAAAATGTGCGATAGAGATTTATGACTGAGCCATAAAAATCTGTGCTTATAAAATAGGTTTTTAAAAATTACTATGTCACACTTTATTCTTACTTATTTTTAAGACACCTTCAGGGATGACTAGGAAGCTGTGAGAAGAACTATTTGGCCATATATATGAAGTAATTTTTAAAATAATAAGTGGCCTTTAAATGGATGAAACCTAGCTCTGCTGTCTCTTAGAGGGTCCCAGAACACCCAAACATGCTGAGCCCTCAAAATGGGCCCCTTTTCGATCCCACTACCCACACTATTTGAGAGAAGGAATGGGACAGACTGAGATACTGATGATGCTGTCTATTGATTCATCCTATCTTTTCAACAGATGCAAAGTGTTTTATTGACACTGCATAGGAGGTTTCATTTGGTGTGTGTGTATTTTGATTTTCTCTGGGCTCTTGGCATCAGCTACTTATCTGTGTCTGATCACTGGGGCCAGCTGGGATAATTTAGATCTCTGAGTTGGTAGAATGCACAGATGCTGAGACTCAAAGGGTTTCACTTTTGGTTGATTGCAAATCTAGGGAATAAATTTTTCTCTTTCATCAATGCAGTAAGTGGGCCAAATATAGAACTAAGGAAGAGTGAAGAACCACTGCTAATTTATGGAGACTTACACGTCCTACTCAATCTCATATCTTTTAAGGGAAACATAGTACAGTGGTGTTGATCTTTTTTCATTGCCATTACTGGTCAGATGCTGCTCTAGATGCCATGTGTAAACAGGCATTCTGTCTCTCCAGCCTGTGCCTACCCCAGACCCTCCAGAATCCCACCTCCTCTGGTAGCAACCCCCACCCCCATGACAGTACCATGAGGCCTGGCTTTTCCAAACCCAAAATTTGTTAGCCCTGGTTCACACACACACGCGCGCACACGCACGCACACACACACACACACACACACGCGCACACACACACTCACACTAACCCTTCCTGCCTTCCAGTGTGCCCTTACATTAACTATTTCACTTAATCTTTACAATCTTAAGATGCAGATATTTTACATTTCAAAGTAAACTCAAAAATGTAGGAATTATTAGTATTCCGTATATTCAAGACAGAAAACTGAAGCTAGAAGAGGTGAAATCACTTGTACATGTTGATGCATGTGTGGTCAGTCGCTTCAGTCATGTCCAGCTCTTTGCAGCCCTGTGACTGCAGCCCGCCAGGCTCCTCCGTCCCTGGGATTCTCCAGGCAAGAATGCTGAGTGGGCTGCCATGCTCTTCTCCAGTACACGTTCACAGACAGAAGCAAGTGGCAGAGCCAAGGCTCAAACCTAGCATTCTGGACTCTAAATCCTTTTCTGTTTTCTTGCCATGAAACTCTGTGTTTCATCCTGCTGATACTGGCTTTATGAACTACTATGCTGGGCAACTGTGCCCCGCCCAGATTAATTCAGTAGGACAGAGTTTGTGGAGCCCTCAGGCTCCTTGACATGCCTGTGGGAGATAGTCTGGGTCATGCCAGCCTTTTAGATGCCTTTCGAATGCACCACTCCATGAAGGCACTGTCACAGCAATGTCTAGTTTGGTTGTCAGTTGTCCAGGAAATCAGTCCATTGCAATGAGCAGGACTGGCTAACAGGACATAAGATGAATAATGGGGTCAAAGGAAAAGCAGAGGTTGAGAGATACCACAAGTCAGAGGAAAGAAGGCCAAGGACTAGGCAAGGACAAGTAACTGGGGTGCAGAAAAGGGATGAGTGTGTAGGAGGAATGAATGTGAGACCCCTGTGGGGGCTTTCTGTCCTGCAGGGGGAGGTGGGGACATAGGCGCTTCCTGCAGAGTCAGCTTCTGCTGGCAAATGGCTAAGATGAACCCCTGAAACTTTTCCCCAGGATATATAAGCCATCAGAGTTTTCTTTTGATGGAGAAGGAGACAGTCCTGGGTGATGTTCAAGGAATGTCTGGCCAGTGCACAGTGGACTCTTTGTCCATTCTTGCAGCATGGTTATTTCTGAGATGCTGCCAAAGCCAGCTCTCTTGGCCATGGGGACAGAAAGAGAAGGTTGTCTGTGTCATGCACAAGGCGATTTGGCAGGTGGGGGTCTGCTGGAGGGAGTTGATACTGGCAAATCACACATTCACACTCTATTTACTCCTTCTCCTCTTTGTCCTTCTCCTCTTTGCCCTAGAGTTTTGTTTTGCCCTTTAATTTTGAATTTGGCATACAGTGATCTTACCCAGCAAATGCAGTGTTCTTGTTGTTTAGTTGCTAAGTTGTGTTGGATTCTTTTGCGCTCCCATGGACAGTAGCCTGCCAGGCTCCTTGGTCCGTAGGATTTCCCAGGCATGAATACTGAAGTGGGTTGCCATTTCCTTCTCCAGGGGATCTTCCTGGATCAGGGATCGAATCTGCATCTCCTGCATTGGCAAGCAGATTCTTTACCAGTGAGACACCAGGGAAGCCCACAATTGCAGTTCATTAAACATAAAACCCAGCAATTTTGGTTTGATCTTTTCTTCCGCTTGGACCTCCTACACCTAGAGCATTTTTGTGTCCGTGGAGTTTTGCAGAGTAGGCAATCTGATTGCCATGTTGTATCTTCTACCCCATTCCCAAAGTATAGGAATGCCTAGTGTAAACTCATGACATAAGCATTCATTGCTTCCTGGCAAACCATGGCCAGGTCCAGGTGAGGAGGGACCACAGCAACTCATTCTTATTCTGGGGCAGATATTTTGATAGAGAAGGAGAGAATAAAGTTTAATTTTAAATATTTTATATAGAAGAATCTGAAAATTGTTACACTCTGATAATATTAAAACAGTACAATGGAGCAATTGTGAAACAACTCAATTCTCCCTTGTTTTCCGTTAGATGAAATACCTCTTGGGAAGTGTGCAAAGTGCATTAATGGAAATCACAGCTACGGCAGGGATGGGGGATGGAGGTGGACCATCACTGGAGGCAGTAGAGCACAGTTGTGGGGCAGGGAGGCAAGATTAGGGACAAAGCAGGCTGGGGATTCACAAGATGCCAAGTTGGGGTAGAATCCTCCAGAGTGAAGTCCCTCCCTTACTCTCTCCCTCCCCTCAGAGTTCTTTCTCAAAAATATTCCCCATTCTTACTCAACTGTTTTAAAAGTACAAAATGAGGCAACTGGAAAAAAACCTCTTTGAAATTCCATTCCTGAATGGGAACTTTGAGCTTTCTGACTCTCTTCTGAAAAGTAGTAGCTTTGCCCTTTTTTTTTTTCATCTTTCTTTCTTTTTTTTTCTTGATCAGGAAAATAAGGGCACAGTTTATATCTGAAGGATGGCAAGAGAGTGACAGTTTGAAGAGTAAGATGATGAAAGAAGTAATCCTTAGGTACTCTACCTAATGTACATCTTCAAAATTTCTTTTAGTTCCCGAAATACCCACTATTGATCAAGCTTATTCAAAAATCAGCAACAGTATCACTGTGGAATGGGCTACAGTGCCAGGAGCTACCAGTTACCTCCTCACAGCCAAAGACGGGAACACTGTCATTGAGACCATGGTGGCCAATTCCCCAGGCACTGTGACTGGCCTGAAAGCTGCAACCTTGTACCAGATCACCATCAGATCCATCAGTCCTGCGGGGAGAAGCCAGGCATCACCTCCAAAACAGGCAAAGACAGGTAGCTGGATGCTCATCCTCTACTGAGCAATTGCTTGTGACCTGAATCACTTGTACTGAGGCTGCAAATGTATGATGTAATTCTTTGTCTTGTGAGCGCTGATGATTCAGGGCCCAGAAGTGAAAGCCACCAAGTGACTTTTTTTTTTTTTTAAATTCAAATAACTGTGGAGGAGGTGGTATTTAAATTCCAGATGCTTTGGAAAAGAAAACCCATTTTGGGGCATTGTTAAAAGCATCCCTGCTTTAAAATCTCTGAAAAAGAGATTTCTGTTTTTAACTTCGGTTATCTATGAAGACCATGGGGTATGATGAACACGTAGGAGTGATTTTGCTGCTCTTTGACTTATTGGAAATAAAACCAGTTCGAGTTTGTCATCAGCATGACTTAAATTGGTTTGATGAAGTTATACCTTGGCATACTTCTAAAAGGTTGTGTGCACATTAAAATAGTAGAAATTATCATTTCTCTTATTAATTTATTTTATGATTAAGAGGTTTTATCTAATTTCTTACCAACTTCCAGTTGAAGGTATGCCTAATATTAGAATTTGTGTTCCCCATTCCTCTGCTGTGTGTGTCACTTCAGTCGTGTCTGACTCTTTGAGACCCTGTGGACTGTAGCCTGCCAGGATCCTCTGTCCATGGGATTCTCCACACAAGAGTACTGGAGTGGGTTGCCATATCCTCCTCCAGGAGATCTTTCCCACCCAGGGATTGAACCTACGTCTCTTATGTCTCCTGCATTGGCAGGCAGGTTCTCTACCACTAGCGCCACCTGCCACTCTGAGTCATCTGCTGAGTCATCCGTAATTAATACACATTTAAATAACAGTGATAACAACTCTGACATGAATCCTATTGCAAAGCAAATACTTTTTTCATAATATGGATAATCAAGCTCAAATTTCCTATTCCTAAATTTGAATTATCCTTGATCGCTCTTTCGTAATGCCAAGTGCACATGTTTTTGTCTTTGCAGTACTGGCGGCACCTATTCTACAAGTAAGCTCTCCAAGTTCAGACTCTATTCTTGTGCAGTGGGAAGCTGTATATATGGCCATTGGATTCTCTGTGTCCATTATGCAAGCTAATGGTTTGGGTAGAATATGGAAAGAGAATACCACCAACACCTCCTTGACATTCACCAGTTTAGCCGCAGGAACTCTCTACACCATAAAGGCCTATGCATGGAATGCCAATGGAACCCCCGGGGATGACTCCACCTGCAATCAGAGAACAAGTAAGGACGTCTCAGCTCAGCCCCAGTCGTTCTCCTTTTTGGTTAATGAGAAGGGCTGTGCATCGCAGCCGCTGAGAGCAGCGATAAGCGATAAGCACAGAGCAGCTGGCAGCAGATATTTAAACTTATTATGAGCTTATTTATAGTGCCTTGGCAATTCCTCCCAAGTAGTTTCAATGCTCTCTGCATGTGTAAAGAAATGCTGCTCAGAGTACACAGAGCACCGTAACCCCATGTCTACCTCACCCCACCGCCCTGTAGCTGATTCAGCATACGTGTTCAATATCACACAGCAGGAAACAATTCTTGTTAGGTTTTCCAGTTACCTCTTGTCCCTTCCTAGGTTTAGACCAAGAATATAGACAAAAAGAATTGGGCCAAACAAGGATTTATTCAGCAGACATTTAATGAGTGTGTCCAAATTTTGAGGTGGTATTACCTTAGAGACATAGCAGCAAGCAAAATAAACTTCCTGTTATGATGAGAATTTTAAGCTTCCTGCTGTGGTGAGAACTGATATTTCAGACATATTTCCCAAAGCCCTCACCGTAGGCCTGAGGCCAACATGGGGCTTCCCATTACCTCTCCTCCAGCTGTAGGTCGAGAAGTTGGAGCACGGTGTGTGTTCTCACCATCTCTATTCCAGGGAGACCCAACCAGGGCCTCCTACTGCATGATAACTGGGAGCCCAAAATGAGCTGCGGCTATGAGCCCAAAGAATAAGAGGGAGAGAGAGGGAAGGGGGGAGATTTTTCCTTCTCTTGAGGCAGAGTGAGCCATCCTCTGACAATAAAGCCTGTTGTTGAGTCTCCAAGTCGTGTCTGACTCTTTTGCAACCTCATGAACTGTAGCCCATCCAATCTCCTCTGTCCATGGGACTTCCCAGGCAAGAATACTGGAGTGAGTTGCCATTTCCTCCTCTAGGGGATCTTCCCGACCCGAGGATTGAACCCTCGTCTCCTGCATTGACAGATGGATTCTTTATCACTGAGCCACCAGGGAAGTCCACAATGAAGCCTAATAGATGCCAGACTCACCAATCAGATTAATTCTTTCATCTCTTGAGGATGTCCAAGGAAAAGGCGGAAAGAAAACAGAAATGTCCTCTCCAACAGTGCCTAAGTTTGGGAGGCAGTGAAAGTTGCCTTGTCTATGAGCCAAGGCTGAAATGTAGGGGGAAGGGAAGGGTTTGCCTTTTATAATACTTCTCTAGGGAGAAATTATAATAAGGTGGCCCTCAGGTGATTCATGATGGGCCTGGTGAGTTAGGATGTCTATGATAAACCAGTCTCCCTGGGCCTCTTCCAAGGCATTCACTCATTCTTTCCTTCCACAGACATTTATTGAGGGCCTACTATATGCTGGGCATCATTAGCTGATGAGCATACAAAATCAAATAAGGCATGATTTCTACACCCGAAGAATCGATTGTGTCCCAGGAGGGGCCAATGTGTAAATCAATGGTTACATTTCTGGGTAACAGGTTCTTTGACGGAAGAATGCACAGGCACAGGGGGGCTTCCCTGGTTGGCTCAGATAGTAAAGAATCTGCCTGCAATGCAGAAGACCTGGGTTCGACCCCTGGGTTGGGAAGATTCCCTGGAGAAGGGAATGACAACCCACTTCAGTATTCTTGCCTGGAAAATTCCATGGACAGAGGTACTTGGTGGGCTGTCGTCCATGGGGTCGCAGAGAGTCGGACATGACTGAGTGACTAACACTAACTATCTAACAGGCACAGGGTGGCTCAGGGGAGCATCTACATCAGGCTGGGGAACAGGAAGAGCCATCTCCTGCAGATGACTGGTCTCTTAAAGCCTTCCTCTTCACTTGTTTCCCTATGTTTTGAAAAGTTTTAGAGACCTTAGACTTAGACTCTGTATTAGTTTGCTAGGGCTGCCACAACAAAGTACCACAAACTAGGTGATACAGAAGTTTATTATCTCATGGCTCTGGAGGGCATAGGAGCCTGAAAGCAAGAAATTGGCAGGATTGGTTCCTTCTGAGAACTGTGAGAGAATGGTATATCCAGGCCCTTCTCCTTGGCTTGTAGATGGTTGTCTTCATGTTCACATGGCATTCTCCCTGTATGTGTATGTCTGTGTCCAAATTTTATCTTTTAAAAAAAATTATTTATTTATTTATTTTTGGTTGCTCTGGGTCTTTGTTGCTTCATGCAGGCTTTTTTTAGTTGTGGCAAGTGGGGGCTACTGTTTGTTGCAGTGTGTGGGCTCTCTTTCTCATTGCACTGCCTTCTCTTATTGCGGAGCACGGGCTCTAGAGCACACAGGTCCCTGTAGTTGTGGTACTCAGGCTTAGTCGCCCCACAGCATGTGGAGTCTTCCCAGTCCAGAGACCAAACCTGTTTCCCCTCACATTGGCAGGTGGACTCTCAACCACTGGACCACCAGGGGCATCCCAAAATTTCTCTTATAAGGTTATCAGTCATGTTGGGTTAGGATCAACCTAATGATCTCAACTGATTACATTTGCTAGGACCTTATTTCCAAATGAGATCACATTCTGGAGTACTAGGGGTGAAGACTTTGACATATGTCTTTTTGGTGCTTCCCACACCCCATGTGGGAAAATCAGATTGTCCTGAAATACTGCAGATGACCGCTACCAGCCTTGGGCCCAGCATTACCCCAGAGGAGATCTGCCTCTGCAGATGAGCTGACCATATAGCAGAAGAAGGGGCCTTTCAAGACGGCCTACAGGAGAAACATGGCTCGTGTCTGCCTTGCGGAGGACAAGCTGAGTCCCAGTTTCCTCACACAGAGCCTTTCCTGTTTAATCCCACATCCCCCACCCCACCATATGTGTCTGAAGGGTGCTAGTCTCTGCACATAAGCTGTTCTCTAAGGTTTGTGGATGAGATGGTTGGATAGCATCACCAACTCAATGGACATGAGTCTGAGTAAACTCCGGGAGTTGGTGATGGATAGGGAGGCCTGGCGTGCTGCAGTCCATGGGGTCATAAAGAGTTGGGCGTGACTGAGCAACTGAACTGAACTGAAGGTTTGTGAGGTGGGCCTTATTATAGCACAGATTCCAGAGAACTGAGGCCAACTTTTCTCTTTCCCGGCCCAGGAGAGCACTCCTCAAGCTTTTTGAAGAGGACAACGCTGAGGAAAGGAAGGCCTACTTTTAAGCATAGAGGAAACTGTTTTGGAGACAATAAAAAACTTCCTTCCTGTGTGGCCATCACACTTTACACTTTCCTTCCTTCCCTTTGGTTTAGAATGAATGGAAGTCTGCTCTTCTTTTAACAACAGGGACCTAAAAGCTCTTAAATGTCTTAGCATGTATCAAAAGTAAAGAAGAAATGCTGCTGAAGCTAATCTAACTTTATCAATCTATAATAGAATACTTTATCTACCTCTTAATGACATACCCACTTGGCTCTCCTAGCCCGTCATATTTATAATTTCATTTAATTACTTCAATCACTTATCAGATTGTGTGTTCACTCATTCACATATTCAAAATATGTTGATTGAGACTTCCGTGGTGGTCCAGTGGCTAAGACTCCATGTTCCCAATACAGGGGGGCTAGGTTCGATCCCTGGTCAGGGAACTAGATCCCACACGCCACAGCTAAGACCTGGCATAGCCCAATAAATTAATTGAAAAAAAAACTCAAAATATGTTTATTCAGCACTTATATGTGCTAGGGACTGATATTAGATCAATTTTGCACATTAAAAAAATAAATAACAAGAAGATTAAATAACCTGGCAAAGTCATAGCTAGTTACGAGTTTGCATAGTTAATGGTGGATGTATTACCAGTTCTCCGGTACCATGAATCCCAGTTTTATGCTTTGTACACTTGCAATTATCCTGTTAATGGAGTATTTCATCCTCCAAGCTCCACATATTGCTAGGCCAAATCTTACTTTGGTTCTTGAGTCTACTGCAAAGTATCAATTGTTTCTCAAAAATGCAGGTCCAGGTACTCCTGCCAACATTCAAGTCTCTTTTGATAGTGGTGCTCTGAAGGCATCTGTTTCATGGGCACCGACAGAAGGAGCTTTCAACTATACCGTGATGGCTTTGAGTGACTCTTCCAGGCTGAGCTGCAGTACAGCTTTCAGTTCCTGCGCCATCTACCCTCTCCAGTGTGGAACCAAGTACCTGATTTCAGTTTCAGCAAGTAATGATGCCGGATCTAGCAGATCAACTTCAGCAGTGACTTTGAAAACCGGTATGTAAACAGGAGCGAGATCACTGGGGGGCTGGCAAGCCCAAGTGACTGACCTTAGGGAAACAAATAATTACATGACAATGTTCCAGAATGCTCTAGAACAAATGAAAGCAAAAGCCTACTCTAAATGAAAGCATAGAGTTGAACATTCTGATGAGTCTGAATAATGTTGATCGTGAAACCAGATCTCATGCATTGGAAAAAGCACTTTGAAAATTAGGAGGCCTGTTTCCTCTTCCAGATCCTTCACTAATCAGTCTATTTTCTTTTGCATTTGTAAAGTTGTAAATATACTAAGATCCAGTTTGATCACAACTCTAGCTGTGCGGCCCCTTATTTTCAACATGTTTCACAGACCTAGGCCTGGTAGGAGCTATTCTTTAAGATAAACAGGGAATGTCTATAGCTTGGAATATGTGTTTAGATATCCTCCCTCTTTCGTTCTTATCAAAGAGATAAAGACATGCATATGTGGAAGTCTACACTTCAGTTTAGAAATATTTGTGTGTTTTGAGAATGTGAACTAACATTTAGTGAACAGCTACTATGCAAAGCTGCAAAGAAAATCTCTTGTAGTACTCTCACACTCTTTTTTATTTTTCATTTCCCAGTTGCTTGTGCACCTGGAAAAGTGGCAATCCAAGAAGATCCTCCTGGCCACCTGTCTGTAGCTTGGTCCAATGTGGATCTGGGTGATTACTATGTGGCCTTTGTGAAGAGTGATGATGGCTTGGAAGTACATTGCAACACTTCCCTCACCCAGTGCAATTTCTTATCTGAGTGTGGCTTCACTTACTTTATTAGTGTTTTTGCCTATAACAAGGCAGGGCAGAGTCCTTTGGGTGATGTGTTTAATTATACCACAGGTGAGTTGTGCTTGATGCTTGTAAAGGGAGTTCTGAGTTCACTAAACTCAGTAGCAGAAGGGACCACCATTCCACTCCTTGACTTAGACTACTTGGGAGTCATGCTTGGTCCAAGAATGGAAAGTGAATCTCTTCTTTCACATTCTTTCCTGGGGACTTTGGACTAAGTGGACTCAACCTTAACAAGAATACAAGGTTTAGGAGTGAGCAGAAAGGAAAAATTGTTGCTATTCAAGCTTGCTCTGAAAAATTGAACCCTCCATCCAGATCTACTCATTGTTCATCCCTGTTGTGGATGCTGAAGGGGAGGCAATCCTTAGGTCTCAGAGTTCACTCTTTCTCCAAGCCCAGAAGACAGAGGTGCAATGGCAAGGATGCCACATGGTGTAGAGAGTTCTGGAGTAGGACACCTGGACTTAAGTCCTAACTTGACCACTAACTCATTTGTAAAGTGGAAATAATGATGTCTACCTTCTTAAGTCCCTTAGTATCCACCACTGCAAAATGGGACAAATAATCAGGAGTACATGAATATGAAAGGGTCTTTGTATGTGAGAAAAGCACAGTGCAAATATTTTTATTAGCAGCTTTATTGCTGTTACTATTATTCTCCTACACTAGACTTGGGCCTTCTACAGTGCAGGAATTATATCTCATTCATCTTTTCATCCTGAATGTTGATCATAGTGTGACTGGCATATGGGAGATGCTCAATTTTTAAAGAATGAATGGAGTGAGAGACTTAAAACTAACTATATGTACAAATAAGAATACAATAATACAACTATATAAATAACAATACTAGCTGGATTACATATATTTTTATCAAGATGAGGGAATCAAATAATTAATTGGTGCCTTTGGAATTTGGAGTCGGAGGCCATCAATAAGGTCTCAAGGGCCTTCCAGAAGGAGTGGTTTTGAACTGGATCTTTAAGGATGAAAGCAATGTCGGTGGAGCAAGAGCATTCCAGAGAAACCCCATATGATTTAGGCATTTATCACAATTCGTCCATGAGGTAATGTAGGGCTCGTCTAAAATGTACTAATGTAATGCTTCCTCCTCTCCTCCACCCCTTAGTTTTATCTAGTTTCGTGTCTGGAAAGACTGATAGGATCTAGAAATTAGACTAAATATGATTTTGTCAGGCAGGAGAAGGGTCCCACATTCCAGTAGAAGGGACCCAGTCTCTGAAACATAGGGAAAAGACATGCACGTTGGGTGGGGAACTAAGGAGTCAGGTGAGGCAGCGGGTGTGGGGGGCAGCTGGATGTGTCGATAGGGTAGAGCTTGTTATAACCTTGAATGTCATGCAGAGAGAAGTTGTGCTCTATGTAGTGGGTGTCAGGCCAGGGTCCCAGTTGGACAGACCTGTGGGAGATTCTTAGAGTGACTTCCGAGACGCCTGGGCACGGAGACGCCGGGCCCCACTGCCCCCCGACAGCCCGGCCCCTGCACTGACGTCCTTCTCTCCACTCCTGCTTCCAGCTCCCTGTTGTCCTAGTGACGTTAACCCCGTGCTGGTGTCCAGTGACAGGGCAGAGATTGTCTGGTCTCCCGTCCGAGGCGCTGAACTTTATGAAACGAAGGCTGAGGATGGGTTCAGTGTGGTTGAGTGTAACGACACTGCTCCGGCTTGCACGCTTTCTGCTCTAGAGTGTGACACCAAGTATAACATCACGGTGTATTCCTTCAGCGAAGTCCGGGGCAGCAATACATCATGTGCTTCCCAATTCATAACCACAGGTATGGTGCAGCACGGATTTTGTTCACCGATGTCTGGGTGGCTCACCTCTATGTCCCTCAGGAAAGGCATTCTGCAAGTATGGTAAAATGGTTAACTGCCATTAATGACTCTTGGGAGGGACCCTGAGAGCCCCTCTTGCTAAGGAGAGGCAGAAGAGAAGGTGGAAGAGGGAAAGAGGACAGCAAGAAACAGGAAACCCTGGGGAGAGTGGAAGGCTTGGCTGGTGACTACCTCAGCCATTCACATCCTCCTAGCTTTGGGGCACCTGCCTATAGTCACACCATGAAGGTGCAAATGTTTGTCTTAATTACTTTTGCTTTTGGAGTTCAAATGGCTCCTTAACATTTTCCAGTTAGCCCAACGATATGGGAATCTAATACCATCTGTCAATGTCAGCAAGGTTTCCACACAAAGGCTCTAGGAATTTGGCCTGAGCACAAGGTATGGTTGAAAGTAATCATCTCATTTAGGGGAGAAAACAGGTTTTAGACTAAATGTCACGTGTGATATTTCTTGACTCTGTTTCAGTTCATAATCTAAAATCTCTTAGCTCCTTGCAGTCCTGAAATAAAAAACATTTCAAAGGATGACTTTTCCATGGTTAACGTGCGCTGGCAATCCACTAATGATGAGGCCACTTACACGGTGACTGCCCGCGGAGAGAAAGGGTCGCACCAGTGCAGCAGCACCGGAGAGTCCTGCACCCTGGGCGGCTTGCCCTGCGGCTCACTGTTCTCGGTCACCGCCGTGGCCGAGACGCCCGCAGGACGGAGCCTGCCCAGCTACAGTGTGCCTCTGGAGACAGGTATGTGCTACATACAGTGGGATGCAGAGCAATACCAGTCAGCCAGAAAAAGGAATGAAACTGGGTCATTTGTAGAGGCGTGGATGGACCTAGAGGGTTCATATAGAGTGAAGTCAGAAAGAGAAAACTAAATATTGTATAATATCATTTAAATGAGGAATCTAGAAAAATGGCATAGATGATCTCATTTGCAAAGCCCAGACAGAGACACAGATGTAGAGAAAAAATGTATGGATACCAAGGGGGAAAGGGGAAATGAGTGTAAGGAATTGGGAGATTGGGGTTGACATATATATATACATGTACATATATATACTACTGATACTAAGTATAAAATACACAACTAATGAGAACCTACCGTGTAGCTCAGGGAACTCTACTTAATGCACTGTGGGGGCCTGAATGGGAAGGAAGTCCAAAACGGAGGGGGTGTATGTATATGTACGGCTGATTCACTTTGCTTTACAGTAGAAACTAACATAACATTGTAAGACAACTATACTCCAATAAAAATTAATTTAAAAAAAGAAAGAAATGGGTATGTAGCAACTGCAACTTGAACCTTAAGTTCCAGTGAGGTCCTTAGGAATTGTTTTAGGACATGAACTTTATCACTCGATTTACCCTAAGTGTGATAGAAATACATTCAACTCAGAGAAGCCTTTCAAAGAGCCCCAGTCTTAGAAAACTTTCAACACAGGTTCCATATAAATATCATCTGAAGGCTCTAATATATTCATACACCAACATCAAAGGAGGAATCCACTGACTCTGGAGAAACATTTCTTTGACTTCATATTCCCCCATGACATAATCTACCAAAGCATCTAACAAGTGACCAAATGAGCTGGCTTATTATTTATTTCTTTGGTTCAGCCCTTTCAAATCTTTCTCTAAAAAAGGCTTTCTGAGTTTCAGTTTCCTAATTGGTAGAAGAGGATAATGGTTTCATTGGGTGGTTGTGAATATTACATTTTTTATGCTGCAAAGCACTTAGCATAGTGCCTGCTCCACAGTAGGAGCTTGATAAAAGAAAGCTGTTATTACTTGATAACATTGTGTGTGAATGAAATACAGCAAATTACTTAAAGCCTTTGGGTCTTATTTTCTCTTATATATAACGATAGATGGCACTTTGGACCAGATAAGTTGAAACATAAAAGGCAGCAGAATAGAGACAATGCCAAATATGCAGGAAGGTTCCAGATATCCTATATGCTGTATAATGGGTCTTTGAAGAGTTGAGAACTGTTTGTGGTACCCTTAGGTGGCTAAGAATATTTTAAGCTTTTATATAAGTTTAAAACTTTGATATTATTATAAGCTTTTATATCAACTATGATATGTTTTATATCAAAATGCAAAACGGCAAAATGTTGTCTGAGGAGGCCTTACAAATAGCTGAGAAAAGAAGAGAAGTGAAAGGCAAAGGAGAAAAGGAAAGATATACCCATTTAAATGTAGAGTTCCAAAGAATAGCAAGGAGAGATAAGAAAGACTTCCTCAGTGATCAATGCAAGGAAGCAGAGAAAACAACACAATAGGAAAGACCAGAGATCTCTTCAAGAAAATTAGAGATACCAAGGGAACATTTCATGCAAAGATGGGCACAATAACGGATAGAAATCGTATGGACCTAACAGAAGTAGAAGATATTAAGAAGAGATGGAAAGAATACACAGAAGAACTATACAAGAAAGATCTTCAAGACCCAGATAACCACGATCATGTGATCATTCACCTAGAGCCAGACATCCTGCAATGTGAAGTCAAATAAGCCTTAGGAAGCATCACTACGAACAAAGCTAGTGGAGGTGATGGAATTACAGATGCTCATGATGATGCTGTGAAAGTGCTGCACTCAATATGCCAGCAAATTTGGAAATCTCAGCAGTGGCCACAGGACTGGAAAAGGTCAGTTTTCATTCCAATCCTAAAGAAAGGAAATATCGAAGAATGTTCAAACTACCACACAATTGCACTCATCTCACATGCTAGCAAAATAATGCTCAAAATTCTCCAAGCCAGGCTTTAACAGTACGTGAACTGAGAACTTCCTGATGTTCAAGCTGGATTTAGAAAAGGCAGAGGAGCCAGAGATCAAATTGCCAACATCCGCTGGATCATCGAAAAATGAGAGAGTTCCAGAAAAACATCTATTTCTGCTTTATTGACTATGCTAAAGCCTTTGACTGTGTGGATCACAACAAACTGGAAAATTCTTCAAGAGATAGGAAATACCAGACTACCTGACCTGCCTCCTGAGATATCTGTATGCGGGTCAAGAAGCAACAGTTAGAAACAGACATGGAACAACAGACTGGGTTCCAAATCGGAAAAGGAGTACGTCAAGGCTGTATCTTGTCATTCTGCTTACTTAGCTTATATGCGGAGTACATCATGAGAACTGCTGGACTGGATGAAGCACAAAGTGGAATCAAGATTGCTGGGAGAAATATCAATTACCTTATATATGCAGATGACACCACCCTTATGGCAGAAAGCGAAGAACTAAAGAGCCTCTTGATGGAAGTGAAAGAGGAGAGTGAAAAAGTTGGCTTAAAACTCAATATTCAGAAAACTAAGATCATGGCATCTGGTCCCATCACTTCATGGCAAATAGATGGGGAAACAATGGAAATAGTGACAGACTTTATTTTGGGGGGGCTCCAAAATCACTGCAGATTGTGACTGCAGGCATGAAATTAAAAGACTCTTGTTCCTTGGAAGAAAAGCTATGACTAACCTAGATAGCATATTAAAAAGCAGAGACATTACTTTGCTGACAAAGGTCTGTCTAGTCAAAGCTATGGTTTTTCCAGGAGTCATGTATGGATGTGAGAGTTGGACTATAAAGAAAGCTAAGAGCCGAAGAATTGATGCTTTTGTACTGTGGTGTTGGAGAAGACTCTTGGGAGTCCCTTGGACTGTCAGGAAATCAAACCAGTCAATCCTAAAGGAAATCAGTCCTGAATATTCATTGGAAGGACTGATGCTGAAGCTGAAACTGCAATACTTTGGCCACCTGATGCGAAGAACTGATTCATTGGAAAAGACCCTGATGCTGGGAAAGATTGAGGGCAGGAGGAGAAGGAGACAACAGAGGATGAGATGGTCGGATGTCATCACCGACTCGATGGACATGAGTTTGAGCAAGGTCCAGGAGTTAGTGATGGACAGGGAGGCCTGGCGTGCTGCAGTCCGTGGGTATGACTGAGCGACTGAACTGACTGATCAACTATGTACTATGAAATGCATGAGAAAGGCAAAACACATTTTATTGCAAATGTGATCATACATATTAGGAGAAGAGGTAAATGCAACCATTGCACTGAAATTTGCAACTGGAATCATTAAAGCTGAAGAACAACAAAGAATTTCTTTCTTATACTGAAAAAAGTTGGGGAGAACCTCACATTAATTACCCACAGCCAGTTAGTGAACTTCATTCTTGGGGAAAGCACTTGCTATATACAATGATGTTAAATAATGTATCAGAGAGAATGAGATTTTGCTTAACAAAAGGACATTTTTAAAGTTTAAAAAAATTTTTATTGCAGTATAGTTGATGTTCAGTGTCATGTAAGTCACAATACAGTGATTCACAATTTTTAAGTTGTGTTCCATTTATAGTTATTAAGGATATTTTAATTAACAGTTAAAGGTTTGAGGAATCTAGGATACTGACTAAAACAGACAGAATACCATGTTTGGTTGTTTTTCACATATAACCCTTAGTGGAAATAAATTCCCAATGTTTTCTTTTCCCACATTTGAGCGCCGTGCTGCTCAGCCAGTCTGATGGTAACTCAGGTCACTCAATCAGTAATCAACGTGAGCTGGACTGTTGGGAGTGGGGCCCTAACCTATGTGACAGTTCTGCAGTCACAAATGGGACAGTCAAAGTGTCACACCCATCAGAACCACTGCCTCCTGGGATGCATCGCATGCGGCATCAATTACACAGTGGCAGTAAAAGCAGTTAGTGCCACTGGGTTGACTGCGGACTGCGCCTACCAAAGTTATTCCTCTAGTAAGTGAAATTTAGACTCTAGTTCTAGAGTATCAACAGGGACCTTGACTATTATAGATCCAGACATAGCCCTTCCATCTCATTTAAAAGCATGCTGCCTCTCCACCAAGCTTGCATGGTAAATTCAGATTACTTTCTAAATGTTTGCAATTTTCCTCTTGATTCAGAACCTCAAAGCTTCAGAGGCTTCTGTTGGTGCGTGCTGAGTCACTTCAGTTGTGCCCGACCCTTTGCGACCCCCTGGACTGTACCCTGCCAGGTTTCTCTGTCCATGGGACTGTGGCCCTGTATCCCGCCAGGCTCCTCTTTCCATGGGATTCTCCAGGCAATAATATTGGAGTGGGTTGCCATTTCCTCCGGGGATCTTCCCAACCCAGGGATCAAATCTGTGTCTCTTGTCTCCTGCATCTGACGGGTCCTTTACCTCTAGCGCCACCGGGGAAACCCTGTTGGTAGTTGGTGAATGAACTCCCTGATAACAAGGTTCAAGTGTACTTTCTCTCAAAGAAGGCCTGGTTTTTATATGACCTAGCTACTTACAGCACAGAATAACTCAGTCTGGCAGAGTTTTCAGAAAGCATTTAGATCACATATACTATTTGGCTTGAATTTTTTGTTTCTCAATATTATTGTGCTACTACCCCTCTCTTCTAAACCACTCCAGCTTCTTCTATGGTATCTTATTTTAACAGGCTTCAAGAGCAAGTATTGCATTTTGTTCTTCACAAAGACCAAACAATTAGGGAATGGCGGGGGAAGTAAGGAGTGGTACAGGGTTAGCAAATAAGATTTCACTGGTATGATTCTTGTCCACTACAGTGGCTGTTTAGAGCACTGTTTCAGAAAAAAAAAAAAAAAAAACCTCTCAAGATTAATGGGATGCCTCTCAGGCTTAATGGGAGCGTGAGTACCACAACCATTTAGCTGCATCTGTTCTGCAGCATGGGGTGGGAGAGTTGTAATGTAATTTTCATAGGACTTCCCTGGCTGTCCAGTGGTTAAGACTTTATGTTTCCACTACAAGGGGCTCAGGTTTGATCCTTGATCCTTGGTCGGGGAACTAAGATCCCATACGTCTTTCGACCAAAAAAAAAAAAGGAAAGAAATTAAAAAATAAAAAGTTGCCATCCCAAAGGTAGTAGAGTGAGTCTTCAACTTAGGAGTCTAAAGATATGGCTTCTTAAACTGTCCTGCCTTATCTTATTCCCTGATTCTGTTTCCTCATTGGTAAGAGAAATAGGAATGATTACGATGTGAAAGCATTTAAAGCCTGCTGCATGCTATGTGCTAAGTTGCTTTGTGTGCTTTTGTTAGTCACTCAGTCATGTCCAACTCTTTGCGACCCCAAGGACTATAGCCTGCCAGGCTTCTCCGTCCATGGGATTCTCCAGGCAAGAATACTGGAGTAGTCACTTTAGTAGTATCCAATTCTTTGCGACCCTATGGACTGTAGCCGGCCAGGCTCCTCTGTCCATGGAATTCACCAGGCAAGAATACTGGAGGGGTAACCATTCCCTTTTCCAAGGGATTGTCCCAACCCAGAGATTGAATCCAGGTCTTCTGCATTGCAGGCAGATTGTTTACTATCTGAGCCACCAGGGAAGCCCAGAACACATATGTAATCTGCTTTATAATTTCTTTAATTAGATTTGCTGCCTAAATTCTCACCTTGATATCTAGTTCTGGAAATATGGTCTACTGCTTACCTTCACATCTAAAAAACCTTTTTTAAAAGAATGAATCAAAGGGACCTAATTATCTGTAATTGATTTTTAAAATTATTATGCAATAACATCTTCATTTTGCGTACTGAGGAATCCACCACTTGACCCTAATGTGTGGCCTGCTCATGGTATTCAGTAAAGGAAAAAGGGAAAGTACCCAGTCAGCAAGCACAGATGAAGTGTGGACCAGCAACAAGGATCATGTTACTCAGCTCAGCAAAATTTAGGTCTTTTCAACTAAAGCTGAATGCAGTTAATTATATCTAAATTGAATCCCACTAAAATCATTATGGGCTTTCCCAGTGGCTCAGTGGTAAAGAATCTGCCTGCAATGAGAGAGACTTGCAGGAGACACAGGTTCAGTCCCCAGGTTGAGAGGATCCCCTGGAGTAGGAAATGGCAACCCACTCCAGTATTCTTGCTTGGAAGATTCCATGGACAGATGAACCTGGTGGGCTACAGTCCATGGGGTTGCAAAGAGTCAAACATGACTTAGTGACTAAACAACAACAACAAAAATCATATTATGGGTACTATGGGTAGGATGTTATGAAGGATCTTGACAAGGATTCTGTGTATTTGACTCATAAAGTTTGAGTCATATACCCTTCATATCTGCCAAGTACTTGGACTCACCATTGTTCTCTATTGAAAACTCACGCCCCACCTCACCCTTACACACGGATCTCTAATCACGTGGCCCAGTACAGAAGGAACTTGATAGCCTCTCAAATCTTGCTCTAATCAGTTGTTATTTAGAGTAGGACACTTACACTGTTTCCCATAGTAACAGAGGCTAGATTTGTGGTGATGATGAAATAGTGATGTTTGTTTTATCCTTCAGGTGCCTGCTGCCCTTTGGGGGTGAAATTATATAGGCTGGGCCCTAATGGCATCCGGATCCACTGGCAGGCCTCCAGGGGCTCTGCCAATTACAGCACCGACCTCTATGGTTCCAAAGGCATTTTCACATGTGCCCCAAGCGCTGGCCTCAGTTTCTGTGATGTTATGGAGATACCCTGCGGGGATGTGTATACCGTGATGGTCTCACCAGTTGCTGAGACAGGACTGAAGCTTACTTTCTGTCCAAAAAAAATATATTCAGGTAGAGAAAGTTATGACCCTTTATTTAAAACTAACCCTTGACTCAATCTGTGAATGAAGGCTAAGAGTAATCACACTTTGCTATGTAGGAAGATCAAAAAGGGCGTGACATTTCTACATCCTATAGGCAGATTCTGGCAACAGGGGATCCCAAGCTCGTTTGGAATTGCAATGCTTTATTATAATTTGATTTGGAGGTACTCCTTTCATCACTGTCCCTCTCTTCAGAAAAAGGACCAGATGCTTGCTTAAACAGTAAAACAGATTTAAAACAATTTTCTGCTTGAGATTTGAAGATAGGTTTTTACCATGGTTAGAGGTAATGACAGACAACATGGAATATTTGAAATTAAGAGACTTGAACCTTTATTTGCACAGATTCAGACTTATGATTGAGGGAGAGTTGGAGGATCAGAGAAAAATAAATTTATAAATCATAAGCTAGGTTTGGAAATATGAGTGGGCAGACAGTCTGTGATCAAAAAACATGACTGTCAGCAACTGCCATTTCACCAGAGCTGACAGAAAAAGATGAGCAATTCTCCTGCTCTGTATTCCAGCACCTTCTGTTACCTTGCCCAGGGCATTGTCATATTTTTTTCATATATTTATAAAAAAAAGAGATCGTGAGGTCCTATAACTCTGCAGGGGAATGCAGGAAGAGCAATAAATGTTGGCTTAGAAAGCTTTACTAGTAACCAGAATCTAAAATTTCCAGTTATGTGTAGGTGACAAGAAGGTTCAAGACGGCTCCTGGTGATGGAACAAGGCCAGTTCCTCTTCAGGGGGTGTTCTCACTATCTTTGGCTGTCATGCTCTGATTCCTTGCTTTTTCATTATCTTGTCCAGAGGACAAGCTGGCCCAAACACATGGCCCTATGAGAAGGGACAGGAGTAGGTTGTTGGGTTGAAGATGAGCTCTGAGGAAGCAGAGCCAACAGGTCAATAATGATACTTCATTGTATTTGCATAACGCTTCAAAATTTATCAAGTGTTTTCACATTCAGTATTTCACTGAATGCTCAAAATAACTCTATAAGGTAAGTTCAACAGTTTTATTTTCTTCAATTTATAAGTGAGAAAACTGAGGTTCAAAGGCTCCCAAATCTCTACCTATAACCCTTCTCATCTTCTGATCGCTAAATCCATATTCAAACATGTTACCTCTGCTTAGAGATACACCCTAGGCATTTCAATCCTTTAAGACCAAAAGGAATTTCTGACCCCATGCAGTTTCTGATCTCCCATCATCCTTGTCTCAGGTATTCAGGCCTGAGAACCCTGGAGCTGGCTTCCCCTCGCCCTCACCTCCCACATCTAGTAGTCTCCAAGCTCTGTTCTTTTCACTCCATGACGGTTTCTAAATCCAACTTCTTCTCTTCATTCCTATAGCTACTTCAGTACTTCAGGGTCTCACTACCTCTCCCTTATACTATTACACCAGTCCTGTCCTCCTGCCCTCTTACCAGTTTTCATACTATCGCTAGAGTTATTCGAGGACACGGACCCAATTGTCTTATCTTTCATGCTACAAAATTCTCAGAAGTTTTCCATTGCTCCATAGGATAAAATACAGACCTCTGAGCATGGCATTTAACATCTCTTACAATCTGTCCCCCTTCTATCTTTCTATACCTGTACTAACAGAAATTTAATGTAAGTCTGAAAATTTAAAATTTTCTAGTAGCCACATTAAAAAAGTAAAAGGAAATAGGCAAAATTAATTTGAATATATTTTAGTTAATCCAATATGTCCACAATATTCTAATTTTCAACATGGAATCGATATAAAAATTTTGTATTTTTTCCATAGTAAGTCTTCAAAATCTTGTGTGTGTTTGTTTAACACAGCACATATCAGTTTAGACCAGCCACATTTGGAGTGCTCATAGCTACATGTGGTGAGTGGCTACTCTGTTGGACAGTACAGTTCTCGGCTCATTCCCCAACATCCTTACTGAGAGGACTGTATTCTCTAGTCACATGGAGTCATTCACACCCCTCTGCCCTTACCACACACACATACCATGCCACATCGTGCTTCTGGGCTAATGCTGCACTCCTCGCTTTGCCTGGAATTCTGCCCCGCCTCAACCAAGGGAACTCTACCAACCCAAATTCCCCCTCCTCTGTGTTTTCTCCAGTTCTCATAGGCTGAGTTCATCTCTCTCTTTCCTTTATAACTCCACAGCACACATTATTGTCACCACACCATATTTCTGTGAATTGAATGTCTGTAATTTTTGTTAAATGGTAATCTCTTAGACTCTCAGTACTTTGCATATAACTGTTACCGTATATATATTTTAAGTTAAAAACAAGAATGAATAAAAGAGTTCATGTGTTTCTCTATGATATTACAGCCAGTAAGTAAATGACTGAAGTCTTTGTTTCTTCTTCTAATTCATACTCACAATTTAACCTTTAGAGAGACATTTTCTCTGATGATTTGTTAGTTGGAACTCTAATATCCTATGGTGGGGTGCCATCTCAAGCCTATAGTCTTTGCCCTTTAGTAAGGGTTGGGTGTCCAGACTCAGGTTAGGGAATCTATCTTTGCTCTGGCTCCTTGATAAAAACCATGCATTTGGGGGAAGTTTGTTGGTTTTGTTTTTTGGTGTTTCTTTACGCAATATCAGTGATGCCTTAATCTTATATTTAGGATGATATTGTAAATGATAACAATGATTAATATTTATTGAGTGTTGTGTGCTAGCCACCATTCTAAGGGCTTTATGTGCATTAGCTTGACTGATCCTTATAACAACCCTATGAGGTTGGCATTCTTATTCTTGTCACCTAACAAGTGAGGCACAGAAAAGTGAAATGACTTATCCAAGTTGACACTGTTAGCAGGTGTCTCCTTCTCTTATTACACAAGCTGGTTCTTATTCATTCTTTGTTCACTTTCCTATTATTCTTTCTTAAATTGTATCTCAAATACATCAATGAATCTGTTTTATATGCTTGTGTTTTTATTTATTACAGTAACCTGCTCTGGAAGTACACTTGGAATGGGTAAGTCATTTTTCTCATGGATAAAATAGAAAGAAATTTTTTGTTGCTCTTTCAGTTCAGTTCAGTTCAGTTCAGTTCGGTCTCTCAGTTATGTCCGACTCTCTGCAACCACATGGACTACAGCACGCCAGGCTTCCGTGTTCATCAACAACTCCCAGAGCTTACTCAAACTCATGTCCATCAAGTTGGTGATGCCATCCAACCATCTCATCCTCTGTTATCCCCTTCCCCTACATCCTTCAATCATTCCCAGCATCAGGGTCTTTTCAAATGAGTCAGTTCTTCGCATCAGGTGGCCAAAGTATTGCAGTTTCAGCTTCAGCATCAGTCCTTCCAATGAATATTCAGGACTGATTTCCTTTACGATGGACTGGTTGTATCTCCTTGCTGTCCAAGGGACTCTCAAGAGTCTTCTCCAACACCACAGTACAAAAGCATCAATTCTTCAGTGCTTAGCTTTCTTTATAGTCCAACTCTCACATCCATACATGATTACTGGAAAAACCATAGCTTTGACTAGATGGACCTTTGTCAGCAAAGTAATGTCTCTGCTTTTTAATATGCAGTCTGGGTTGGCCATAGCTTTTCTTTCAAGGAGCAAGTGTCTTAATTTCATGCCTGCAGTCACCATCTGCAGTGATTTTGGAGCCCAAGAAAATAAAGTCTGTCACTGTTTCCATTGTTTCCCCATCTATTTGCCATGAAGTGATGGGACCAGATGCCATGATCTTAAGTTTTCTGAATGTTGAGTTTTAAGCCAAATTTTTCACTCTCCTTTTTTACTTCCATTGAGAGGCTTTTTAGTTCTTCTTTGCTTTCTACCATAAGTGTGGTGTCATCTGCATCTCTGAGGTTATTGGTATTTCTCCAGGCAATCTTGATTCCAGATTGTGCTTCATCCAGTCCAGCAGTTCTCATGATGTACTCTGCATATAAGTTAAATAAGCAGGGTGGCACTATACAGCCTTGATGTACTCCTTTTCCAATTTGGAACCAGTCTGTTGTTCCATGTCCATTTCTAACTGTTGCTGCTTGACCTGCATACAGATTTCTCAGGAGGCAGGTCAGGTAGTCTGGTATTCCCATCTCTTTCAGAATTTTCCACAGTTTGTTGTGATTCACACAGTCAAAGGCTTTGGCATAGTCAATAAAGCAGAAGTAGGTGTTTTTCTGGAACTCTCTTGCTTTTTTGATGATCCAATGGATGTTGGTAATTTGATCTTTGGTTCCTCTGCCTTTTCTAAATCCAGCTTGAATATCTGGAAGTTCACGGTCCAAGTACTGTTGAAGCCTGGCTTGGAGAATTTTGAGCATTATTTTGCTAGCGTGTGAGATGAGTGCAATTGTGTGGTAATTTGAGCATTCTTTGACATTTCCTTTCTTTAAGATTGGAATGAAAACTGACCTTTTCCAGTCCTGTGGCCACTGCTGAGTTTTCTAAATTTGCTGGCATATTGAGTGCACCACTTTCACAGCATCATCTTTTAGGATTTGAAATAGGTCAACTGGAATTCCGTCACCTCCATTAGCTTTGTTCGTAGTGATGCTTCCTAAGGCTGACTTGACTTCGCATTCCAGGATGTCTGACTCTAGGTGAGTGATCACACCATCGTGATTATCTGGGTCATGAAGATCTTTTTTGTATAGTTCTTCTGTGTATTCTTGCCATCTCTTCTTAATATCTTCTACTTCTGTTAGGTCCATACCATTTCTGTCCATTATTGTGCCCATCGTTGCATGAAATATTCCCTTGGTATCTCTAATTTTCTTGGAGAGATCTCTAGTCTTTCCCATTCTATTGTTTTCCTGTGTTTCCTTGCATTGATCACTGAGGAAGTCTTTCTTATCTCTCCTAGCTATTCTTTGGAACTCTGCATTTAAATGGGTATATCTTTCCTTTTCTCCTTTGCCTTTCACTTCTTTTCTCAGCTATTTGTAAGGCCTCCTCAGACAACCATTTTGACTTTTTGCATTTCTTTTTTTTGTAGATGTCTTGATCACTGCCTCTTGTACAATGTCACGAACCTCTGTCCATAGTTCTTCAGGCATTCTATCAGATCTAATCTCTTGAATATATTTGTCACTTCCACTGTATATCATAAGGGATTTGATTTAGATAATCAATAGTCTAGTGGTTTTCCCTACTTTCTTCAATTTAAGTCTGAATTTGTCAATCAGGTGTTCATGATCTGAGCCACAGTCAGCTCCCAGTCTTTTTTTACTGACTGTATAGAGCTTCTCCATCTTTGGTTGCAAAGAATATAATCAATCCAGTATTGACCATCTGGTGATGTCCATGTGTAGAGTCTTCTCTTGTGTTGTTGGAAGAGGGTGTTTGCTATGACCAGTGTGTTCTCTTGGTAAAACTCTATTAGGTTTGCTCCTGCTTCATTCTGTACTCCAAGGCCAAATTTGCCTGTTAGTCCAGGTATTTCTTGACTTCCTACTTTTGCATTCCAGTCCCCTATAATGAAAAGGACATCCGTTTTAGGTGTTCGTTCTAGAAGGCCTTATAGGACTTCATAAAAACATTCAGCTTCTTCGGCTTTAGTGGTTGGGGCTTAGACTTGGATGACTGTGGTGTTGAATGGTTTGCCTCGGAAACGGACAGAGATCCTTCTGTTGTTTTTGAGATTGCACCCAAGTACTGCATTTCAGACTCTTTTGTTGTCTATGATGGCTACTCCATTTCTTCTAAGGGATTCTTTTCCACAGTAGTAGATATAATGGTCTTCTGGATTAATTTCACCCACTTCAGTCCATTTTAGTTCACTCTTGCCATCTCCTGTTTGATTACTTCCAATTTGCCTTGATTCATGGACCTAACATTCCAGGTTCCTATGCAATATTGCTCTTTACAGCATCAGACTTTACTTCCATCACCAGTCACATCCACAGCTGGGTGCTGTTTTTGCTTTGGCTCCGTCTCTTCATTCTTCATTGTTGTTCTTTAGGGTGACTTAAGTCAGAATCAAAGCTGACTCTTCAATTAGAGAGGCAAATGCTTTCTTTCTGTGATTTAAGGGGTTCCTGCTCTCCTCTTGCATAACTCTTTCTCCCCTCTTAGGTTGCTTCCCCTCAGATTCCACAAGTGGAGAGGAACTCCACTGGATTCTGAAATTATTTCAGTCTTCCAGGGTCCCACAGGAAATAAAAATATGCTTCAGAGAAGCAACTGGTTCATGCCTCACTTGAGAGAGTGGCTCCCAGCCCTGCTGTATATTGAGTCACCCGGAGAGCTTGAAAGTAATCGATTTGTTGTTGTTTTTCAGTCGGTAAGTTGTGTCCAGCTCTTTGAGACCCCATGGACTGTAGCCCACCAGGCTCTTCTGTCCATGGGATTTCCCAGGCAAGAATACTGGAGTGGGTAGCCATTGCCTTCTCCGGGATCTTCCTGGAGATCTTCTTGACCCAGGAATCAAGCCTAGATCTCCTACATTGCAGGAAGATTCTTTACCATCTGAGCCACCATGGAAAAGCTTCTTAGGTGATTCTAAGGTGTAGCCAAGGCTGAGAACTGCTGCTTTAGAGCAGAGCTTCTCAAAGCTTACTGTGCATAGAAATCACCTGGGGTCTTATTAAACCAGACTCTGATTTGGTAGGTGTAGCAAAGATCTAAGATTTTGCACTTCTGACAAGGTCCAGGTGATGCTGGTGACACTGATGCTGCTGGTCCGACCACACTTTTGGTAGTCGGTGTTAGAATCTGTCAACAGCCTGCATAGTCCTAAGATGTCTGCTTCCAGTTTGCATGGGTGGACATGGCCAGCAGAGGTAAACGGGTGCTGAAAGGGCATCTGGAGTAAAGATAACCCTCACTGCCACTCAGATATGCTCAGGACTGATCCCCTCTAGGCTATTCTGGGGGCCTCATGGGGGCTACTCTTGGCTTGGGGCTGTGGAGATGATCACAGAGCTGTGTGTGCTGACCCAGTGAGTAGCATGTGGTGCTTCAGGAGGAATCTTTGCTACCATCTTCTAGGAGGATTGCTTGATGTGAGGCCTTGGGAATACCCCTAGGGAATATTATAAAACCCAAACTACAGACGGGACACATAAACACACACAACACACAACACACACACACAGTCAGACATGGCTGACTCCAGAGGATAGAAGAGAAAATGAAGCCTTCCTACGAGCAAACCCCACTGGATAGCCTTCCAGCCTGGGCCAGCTCCCTTCCAACACCTCCTTCCACCGGTAGGACACATGCTTCTCTTTGCTGCTGGTTCTCTGTTTCCTCTCCCAGTCCATTACTTCTCTGAGCACAGAAGACACATGTTTTCTAATTCTTGCCCCACCTGCTGTTGCTGTCTAATCACTAAGTCGTGTCCAGCTCTTTGTGACCCCATGGACTGTAGCCCACCAGGCCCCTCTGTCCAGGGATCTACTGGATAAGAATATTGGAGTGGATTGCCCTTCCCTTCTCCAGGGGATCTTACTGACCCAGGGACTGAACCTGCATCTCCTGCATTGGCAGGAGGATTCTTTTCTGCTGAGGAACTGGGGGAGCCCCACGAGCAGTTCTGAAATAAGAACAATCCCTATTAATTTTTAAAGGGTTACTGTTTCCATTGATTACAGGGAAACAGACCTGGCTTATTGAAAATAAATTATGAGAAAAGTTCTAAATTATAATTACTTGGAAAAAAACTCCCAAAGAACTAATGACCATAAGCTCTGGTCTTCAGTAAACTGTACATGGACCAAGGTCTGCATTCTTGGACCATCTTTCCAGTATTATGGTGGTTTTAATTCAATATTTCTCCTGAGCCACAGAGGGGTAGTAGAAGTATCTTGGGGATCCCTAGGAGGTGAAGAGTGGTGTATTATATATTGGTCTTCCCTAAGATTTTGTTAAAGAGATGATACTTAGAAAAAAAAAATGCTTGAAAACCATCACTCTTAGATCTTGCTATTCGAGATCACCAGAAACCTTGTTCAAAATGTATAGTTTTAGGCCCCATGCAGTTACTAAATCCCCAGGTGATTCACATGCATATTCAAGTTTGCGGGTTACTGCTTAGGTAGTAGTGCTCAAACTGGCGTGTATCAAAATCTCTTGGAGAACTAGCAAAGGATGTAGGGACCCATGCCTGCTGAAGTGGGCCCTTGTGTTCCTATCAGGTTCCCATGTGATTCTAACACTCTCCAAGTTTGAGAAGCACTGCTCTAGGTCACTGCTGTCCACTTCCTATGTCCCTCTGGGCTGGCCTTGATTATTACTTCTCCTTTCTCAGCGAGTTTCAGTCTTCAACCTGAAGAGATCTGACCTTTTCTTTAAGAGATTGTTGTAGAAATTCTGCAAGACTCTCAAAAATGATTATTTGGGGGTCTCTACATCATATAGAATTCACTGTATTAAGGGAGAAATTCTAAATTGCTGTCCAGTTTCAGCATTTCTCCTCTCTATACACAGGACTAGTCAGAGTAGGTCCCTAGCTGGCATGGAGCCTCTAGATACGCTAAGGGAAGCTTTGGGAATCTTGTTGGTCTAGGGCTTTTGGTCTTGCTTAACTCTTGGATTATCCTAAAGCTTTTCAACAGCATGAATGGGTTTTTTAAGAGACAGACCTGGGTTCAAATCCTGCCACTGTCTCTTTCCCTTAGGCAAGGTGCTTCAATTCTAAGTACAGGTTTCCTCATCTGAAAACTGGAACAAACTTATCATAAGATGTTATGAAGATTAAAGGAGATATAAATTGTTAGACCCAATGACAGGCTCAAAGTAGGCTCAGTAAATAAAAGGCTTGAGGGTGGAGAGGAAAGTCCTTTGTCTTGGGTCAGTAGTCTGAGGTCCAAGAGACTCTTGGGGAAGATTCATTTCACAAAGCAGAAGACAGAACATCCTGGTTACTTAGAACCTGATGGTCAGTTTCTTCTTGCCCTTTGAATGGTTCAGTTTATCTTACTTTTCTGCTTACTTGCTGTGAAGTGCTGCAAAAATAGCATTTCAAACCGAAACGCTAATCTGAACCTCTGACATCTGAGGGCTTTTTAACTTAAGAAAATGTCTTCATACTAATGCATTTTGTGGCTTCCTCCCTTCCTTGCCTTTTCAGTGATTTACAGAGGGAAGAGAAATGTGGAATGACACAGTAAACCATGGATGAAAACAGAGACTTGACTAGTGAGTAATTTAAATTGAAATGTTATAATTCAAAGGCAAAGTGTTATTTTTTTCTTTGCTTTAAAAATTTCTTCCCATATCTTTTGCAGAGGTTCCTTAATTGTTAGTGTGATTAGAGCTGGAAAATGTCTATTAGAATACAAAATGCCTCTAGGATAGGACAAGCTCTTTTGGCCTTTAGAAGAACTGCTCTGACTCCACTTCCTGAGTTCCAGGTCAGGTGTGTCCTCAATGGCACAGGAATTCAAGATCTGCTGCAGAGAAGACTCAGGGGAGAAATTAATCCAGAAAATCTTGTGAAAGGCTGCCAGAGTGAGCCAGCACACTGGGAAAGTCCTGGAGATGTGAAAGGTCTGCGTAGCAGAAATTCTTGGAGATTTCTTACACCCAGACATAGTAGAGACTACAACACACCCACTTCATAAGTGTTTCAGCGACCCAGCACTTGCCATGCAGCTGTCTAGCCATTCAAGAGTTGGAAGCGTCCATTCCCAAAGAAGTCAAAATCAAGCCACCACACGTTGACTGCACTCATCCAAAACAAAACTCAACAAGGACTTTGGCTGAGGCTGGATAGCAGCAGCTGCCAGGGCCACCTGTAGGAAATAACACCCTCATTTAAATTTAGGAGGAGGAAAAAAAAATAATAATAAAGTTAGGAGGAAGCCGAGCCACTCGCAGACTTTTCCAAGTGAAAGAAAGCATCATGTGTTGACACCTCTGTGTGAGTGTCTGGGAAAGCAGAGTTGCTAGCCTGTTACTGGAATGATTGTAGTCATGCTTTTGAATAAACAAAGACTTCAGATGGAGGGACAGTCAGGGCCAGAGACCCAAACTGTGGCAGACTGACATACATGCGTCTTTGGAGAGAAGGACCATTGATCTTGTTGGCTCTATTCCTCACTCACACTGTAATTGCTCCTTTTTTTTTTTTTTTTTTTGGAGAGAAAAGGCAATGATAAATCTGTTGTACCTAAAAAAATATTGTCCTTCGAGTGCCAGTAACCTTATTAAAAGATAGTGCAAGCTGGACTTGTGCAACACACGTAACTAAAGTGTTTGCTCCCCAGAAGCCTAGCTGTGGAACTAAGACTGTCTGTAGTTAGGAACAACCATAGAAGTCTGCCCAGAGGGAATTGGAGCATGGAATTAGGCTTGAGGTACACTGGGAGGGAACAGCAAACTTCCTTTTCTATGTCTGCTTTCCCTTTCTGTGTGAGACTGAGATACAAATGTGCCACTGATGAGATACTCAAGAGCATTTGCACTTGAAAAGACAGCAAGTCAAAGAACTTAGATCCCAGAAAAATAGAAATTGCTGAGTCAGACAGCACACACAGAAGAGGACCCAATTTAAGTTCACTTTTGTTCCTAAATACCAGTGGATGAACAGGAGTCGGACTAGGTGCATTGACATCAGCTGGGGAACTCATTATTTAATACAGACTTCCTGGTACCATCCCCTGGAGATTCTAACTCAGCAGGTTTGGGACCAGACCTGGGAATCCATACTTTTAACAAACTCACCAAGTGTTTCTGCCATGTGGCCAAGTTTGGGAACCTTAAAAGACTTGCATTGGCCCCATTCTTCCTTGAAGCAAAATTTCAGCGGTAGGAAGCTGAAACATGTTAAAAGATAAACTGAGGCATGTAAAACATTTTAAGAATTTATTTGAGCAGAAATTGATTTGAATTCAGCAGCACCAGAACCGAAATGATTTAGGAGTACTCTACTGACAGGAGCTGGGGGCAGGGGTTGGTGGGAGAGGGGAGACTTTTACTGAAAAGAGGTGGAAACAAAGCAAGGATATTACTTGACTGGCTATAAAACCAATAGCTATGTAGCTATAGTGGTTGTCTTATTTGGGAAATCCTAGTTGGCTATTTGTGATTACTTGTCCTTAGATTTTGATTTCTTAACATTGACACATAAAGACTTAGGTTTTGGTTTGTTCACAAAGGTGGCTAAGGTATTAGAGCCACCTCAGTCTAATGGCCTCCTTGTTTAATTAATTTAACAGAAGCTAGGGGGCTGTGGCATGTGACGAAAGATTGGTGACGAGATCTGAAGGGTTCAGAGTGGGTCCGTGCCCTGTGAGGGGACCATGAATGAACTGGGGCAGTGTTCCGGGTTGTGGTTCAGAGCCCATGACAGACTGTGTGCTGAGCCCAGTCTCTGGCAGTATGTGCCCTCTGATAAGAGTTGTGTCCATGACTGACTGGAACAGGCAAAGAGCCGAGGGCAAAAGCCAAATGGAAGGTCAGGATCCCTGGTCCCAGGACACTAGGGGGCTGCTGGGACCAGTACACTCATACCCTGTAAATACCAGAATATAGAAAAAATGAAATGGCTATCTCCTTAGCTAGGCATCTAAGTCTGGGCTGCTTTGGTCAGAATTCCACAGAAGACAATGTGGTCCACACTGGGTGAACATAAAACCAAAACACGGATGTCGCACATACTACATGCTTTTAAGTGCTTTTCCTATACTCATCCTCATAACAACTTTCTGAGCTAAATGATAATATTCCTTTATATATATATAAAGGAATATATATATATATATTTATAGGAATATACATATATATATATTTTGTTATATATATAACAAAAATGAGACCCAGAAAGGTCAAGGAATTCATCCATGTTCTCATAGCTAACCAGTGGAAACACAGATTATCAGGGGGCCAAGTAAGTATGTAGCATTGATGTATGTAGTATGTATGTAGCATTCCTATACTCATCCTCATAACAACTTTCTGAGCTAAATGATAATATTCCTTTATATATAAAGGAATATATATATATATTTATAGGAATATATATATATTTTGTTATATATATAACAAAAATGAGACCCAGAAAGGTCAAGGAATTCATCCATGTTCTCATAGTTAACCAGTGGAAACACAGATTATCAGGGGGCCAAGTAAGTATGTAGCATTGATCAGACCTTCTAATCTATGATATTTTTATGGAAAATATTTCTCTGGGTTAACATGATTAATTGATAAATTATTAGAGAAGAAGACCTGGATATAGGATGGTGAGTGAGTGATCTGCTTTAACTCAAGAGCTTTTACATTCAGTCTCAATTATTTCAACTGTGTATCTATCTGCTTTACAAATTATGCAATACAGATTTTTCATCTCTGATTAGTTGGTGGATTCTGTCTTCTACTCTGCTATATCCTGTTCAGGGAATTCAAATTTTTCCTTCAATCTGTTTAGGTAAACCAACTAGAGGAGACTAGAGAGACAGCTCAGAGAGGTTATGTGAAACTAGGGCAAGTGAGGTTAGGCAACATAGCATGATGGAAAAGCCAGTGGTTTGGGAGCCATCTTGAGATCTTACATAATTTAATGTCTCCCTCTGAATCTCAGTTTTCACATCTGTAAAATTGCTGTAAAGATTATCATTTTGTTGGGTTGTTGTGAGGTTTGAGATACTATACTCACCTTCAACATATAAATGCAATGACACTGAAGTGTTTCAAGTCATACTACTAATAAGAGGCCAATCCAGGGTTTGTGGCCCCATGACAACATGCTCCTAACGCCCACATTTGCTCCACTATACTACATTGCCACCTTGGAATCTGGCCTTCAGGAGCATGAATCACAGTTATACCCCATGTGACCCAAGTCAAACTTCCAACCCAGAAGGCCCTTTCTGTGTTACCCCTGGCACATGGTCATTCTTCTGAAGACACTTTCATTCATTCCTCATTCCTCTGTCTTGGTTTGACCCTTGAGGACAAGGAGCTTCATTTTAGAAGTGTGAGTCTGTAACATGTCTTTTTCTTATGGCTGGGGGCTCAACCCTGCTATACAAAGCAGAATCTGATTTAAAATTGAAAAGGGAGAGAAATATAATGTGTGCATTTATTTAAAATTTTGAGCAGCTAAGTCTATTTAAAGTAGATTTGAAAGAGGCCAGAGCCCCAGCTTGGCCCAATTAAGTCTAGAATGGAAAGCCATTCATGCCATAGGTTTTTGCTTGAACCCATTTTACAGTTGTTTTTATCCTTCATTTTCCTTCTCTCTCCTAAAGAGCAAAAATTGCAAGTCATCTCACAGCCTGCCCTATCTGTGTAACTCAAACCTTATTTTCCTTCCCACTGCACCACTCCTGTGCATCCTTGGCAAGTTATTTAGTTTCAGTAAGCTTCAGGTTCCTTGATTGTGAGGATTAATGAGATAATTAATTTAGCATGCTGCCTGGCATATACTAGATCCACAGTAAATGTTAGCCATTATTATTACTAGTAGTAACTAACCATTTCCACTTCTCTATGTGACCAACTCGAATTAAGACCATTGGTTCTTTGCAAATCAGTGTGAGAAAGTCTGCTTTTTGCTAGTGTATATGATGTTTATGTATGGAGAAGGAAATGGCAACCCACTCCAGTGTTCTTGCCTGGAGAATCCCAGGGATGGGGGAGCCTGGTGGGCTGCCGTCTATGGGGTCGCACAAAGTCAGACACGACTGAAGTGACTTAGCATGATGTTTATGTTACAGTTGAGGGTCCCAGAAACTAAACTGCTTTAATTCATGATTGATAACTTGTTGTTTGTTGTTGGTCTCAGGGCTTGTGGGATTTTAGTTCCCCTGATGAGTGACTGAACCCACCCACTCATCAGTGAAAGTGCTGGAATCCTAAGCACTGAACCTCCCCAGAATTCCCCTATGACTGATTACCTTGATTTCAAGTCTCAAAATAACCATCTCAAGAAACAGATCTCTGCCTAAACTTTCCCGAAGTCTGAGCTCAGATCATCTCCTTTGTGAATCAGCAATAATTCCCCTCTTTTAAATCTAAAGCACTGATAGTCCCTTCCACATGAATTAATGTTTGTTGACTAAGTATTGTTTTATTGATTCATTTATGTATATTGTCAACATAATGGCATTCACTATTTCAACCAATATTTGCTGCCTTCAAGCATGCCAGGAACTGAGCTATCTAATTAGATTTTTAATTCTTCAGAAGTGGGTCTCTCCTTTCTTTGACTTGCCTGAAAGTCCTGCACAGTTCTGGGCACAGCGGGCTGCACCTCATGGTTCTACATAATTATTAGGTCCTTGAAAAGTGAATAAACTTTTTGGAGGCTAAATTTTCTATTCGGTAGCTGACTGAGTGAAGTCTATTATAAATACCTTCTCAAAGTGAAGAATTCTTTTGTAAACCGAAGAACCCCTCTCTTTTTCATGAATCATGCGTGAATTCGAGTTTCTTAGGTGGTGTTAGCTCACAATCCGTTGGTACGGTTTCACCTTCTGACATCCCAGGACATCGAAATTTGGCTGAGAGCCTCCCGCTAGGGGGAGCGCAACTGCCCACGGAGAATTCACCCACACTGCGCAGCCTCAGTCTGGGGTTGGGCGGGAATCCCATAAGAAGCCCGTGACGTCACTTGTGGGCGTGACCCGTGGGTGTGGGCGGGGCCGTCCCCGCAGCGAAGGGCGGGGCCCGCCAGAACTCGCTCTCACAGCTGAAATAGGCTGCGAGTGGGAGGCGGCCGCTGCTCCTCCACAGCGTTTGGGAAGATGGCGCCGCCGGTGACGGAAAGGGGGCTGAAGAGCGTCGTGTGGCAGAGTGAGTGCGGTGGGGCAGAGGCTGAGAAAGGGAAGGCCACCATGCCGGGCCCTGCTTTCCTGCCCCAGGCCAGCAGTATCTTGGAGAGCCGCGGTTGGCACTTGTTGCTTTGGCTCCCAGGTCCCTGTTAGGATTTCTTCCTGCTTTTCCTGTCAGGATTTCTTCCTGCTTTCCTTCCCAGCCCTTGTTCTGGCGGTGCCAGAGATGGGCGGGGAGCTGGAGGACGAGGCCTTCACGCCGGCGACCGTCAGCGTCTGGGCTCTGCTCGGCCGGGCCCTGGCAGCGAAGTCCCGTCCTGGATGAAAGGCCCCCGGCCCAGCTTTTCCGCCCGAGGCCCCTGCGCGGATCTGGGCGGCGCTCCCGCCTGGGCCCCACCAGTAGGCGATGTCTCTCCACCCGAGACAATCTGAGCACTTGTGTTTCTTTATCCCGTCCCCCCGAGTCTCCCCACACTTGAGTTTCCGTAGACTGCGTATTCTGCTCATTCGTCTTAGTATCCGGGGGAGTTTTACAGGTGTACTTTACGATGCCTGTCCTTTTAAAAAAACAGACCCTTCTTTCTTTCTAGAAGAACCCACTTTCTCAAGAGTTCTTGAGAAGGGACCACGGGAATGAGTGTATCTCGGGGCAAAGTTGCACCTTCACCTCTTTCTTTACACTCTTGGAGCCACTCCCTTCATCTAGGGCTTCACCACTTACTGGTGACTGATACTCTGCCATTCTGCCGTGTTGTCTACAACTTTCGTAAATATCACTCCAAACCTATGTCTGCCACCTTAGCGAGAGAAGGAAACCGCCAGACAGGAAGAACCATCATTGTTTGGCCTTGCTGGGTTCAAAGTAATTATGGCCCAGTAGTGGAAAGGGGTATAATATCTAATTAGTATTTCTGGTTCTGGCTTGTTGAGCAAAGAACAGAAATAGTGACTGAGTTAATAAAATTCTGGGGGTTGTAGAGTTTCTTATTTAAAATTAAAACTCTAAATCGGTAGCTGTTGTATTCCTTAACATAGCAGGTACTAGAAACAAGTGTATAAATAGAATGGGGGGAAAAAGTTAGGACAGATTTTTCTTAATTGGATAATTATAAGGTTTGGAGAAGGAAATGGCAACCCACTTCTGTATTCTTGCCTGGAGAATTCCATGGACAGTCCATGGGGTCACAGAGATTTGGACACAACTGAGCGACTTACACTTAACCTTATAAAGGTTACCATTTTGTTTTTCGAAATTTATATGGGTCACTTTTAAGATTTGGTAATGTTTTAAAATCACAATCGTATTTAAATATATATATATATATGAAAATAGGTAATGAATTGTGTTGTATAAATAATTTCCAAGATGGTCCTTAACACCAGTATTTATCAGGAAAAAAAAGGTTAATGTTAGTAGCATTAGTGTTGATAGCATGGAAACTAGGCAAGAGGGAGTGTTTACAGATAACCAAATTTCCATCTTGTGCTGTTAAGTTGAGGTAGCACCAGGATATAAACATGGAGTGTAAGATAAAGAAGAGGGGATGATGAACGGAAGAAAGGTGTTATAAAGATTCAAAAAAATAGTTTTTGGAATTTTTGTGTAAATAGGAACATAACTAAAAGACAGGCTAATATTCATTCATCATTTAGTAAGTAGAGAAAGAGAAGTGAGAGCCTCTGAATTCTGTTAGCTAAAGAAGATGGAGTCTGAAAGAAATGAGGAAGATATCTCCTCAGAGATAGGAGAATCATATTTGACTGGGAAAAGGTTTTGCTAGGTTTAGGGTAGTACAGTTTGATGAGGTTAGAAAGATAAGTAACTTTCAATTTACCTGCAAAGTAGGAAGAAGGGAATTAATATTTTTTCAACATTACTCTGTGCCAGGCACTATTCTTTACAAATATTAAAACTTAATAAGAATTATTATCTCTAACATGTTAAAGTTGATATACCTATTATCATAGCAGCAGCATTCTAAATAGGCAAAAAGGCAGAATAGCCCAAATGCCCATCAACTGGTGAATGGATTAATAACATGTGGTATGTCCATATAATGGAATATTATTGGGCAATAAAAAGAAGGAAGTACTGATACATACTACATTATTGATGATCCTTGGAAAAACTATGCCAAATGAAAAGAAGCCAGTCATAAAGAACCATATGACTCCATTCATATTAAATGTCCAGAATAGGCAATTATATAGAGATTAGTAGAAAGTAGATTTGTGGTTGCTCATGTCTAGGGAGGCTGGGGACATGTGGGAATTATGGCTAAGGAACTGGGTTTCCTTTTGAAGTAATGAGATGTTCTAAAATTGATTACAGTGATAAGCATATAGCTCTGAATATACTGAAAGCCATTTAATTGTATACTTTGGATGAGTTATGTGTAAATCATAATAAAGCCATTTTTTAAAAAAAACCTTAAACAACTGTTAAATATAGACTTAGTATTCCAACCCAGATTTTTTTGGCTGCAGAGTTTCTGTGTGACCTGTCTGTGACTTTCTACAATGTTTAAACCTCAGTTCAGAGCCTTATTTTTTGCCCAGTCTGTTTCAGTAGCCTAACTGAGCTTCCAAGCCTTGTTCTTTCTCACTCCAGTTCATCTGACCAGACTGGTTTTCCTGTAATAGTATTGAGCTATGATCATGCTGTTCTCCTGCTTAAAAAGACCTACAGAGAGATACCCTGCACTTGTGCCTAACGATCTTTTCAGACACTTAGTCTGCATTTGAAGACTTATAACCTGCTCCAGCCTACCTTTCCTAGTATAATTCCTAGTATAATATTGATGTTTGGCTAGTCCTCCTGTTGACTTTTCTCAAAATCTTCTGCCTCCACATCTTGATGCCAGTTCTTCTGTCTAGAATGCTCCTCTTACTCCTATTCTTCAACTATCCAAGTTTTAGCCAGCGTTCAAGTCTCAGCACAAATGGGGCAATTAACTCCATAGCAGCTTCTCATTTTAATCCCGTGTCTCATATTTCTGTAGCATGTGTGGTTTATCCTTTGCAAATGGTGCCTTTTGTGGCTCTCTTAATAAGCTTCTTGAAGGTAGGCCCACTATTGTGTCTTCTAGAGATTTAAATTCCAAACAGTCCATGGCAGAATGCAATGGGTAATAGTGCTTGTTAAAAGTAAAATGTTGGGGGGGGTGGGGACGGGGAGGCGGTGGGGGGGTGGGGGACTCCCTGGTGTCCAGTGGTTAAGAATCTGCCTTACAATGCCAGGGATGGCAGTTCGAGAACTAAGATCCCACATGCTGGGGAGCAACTAAGCCCATGTGCCGCAACTAAGACCCAATGAAGCTGAATAAATAAATATTTTTTATAAGTAAACAGGAAAAAAAGTGAACAGATCAGTTCTGTAATGCCCCCAATTTATTCAGTAAATATTGAATTCCTATAGGAATACATCAATAGAAAGGAGACAAGTTCCAGTCTTCCTGAATCTTCCGTCCAAGTGGGGAATAATAGAAAATAAGTGTGTAAACAAAGAATAAACATGGCTATTTCAGTCCTTGATATCTATATAAAGAAAGAGGCTTCTCTGAATAGGTAGGTCAGGAAAGGATTCTCTGTTCAGTTCAGACACTCAGTCGACTCTTTGCAACCCTGTGGACTGCAGCACGCCACGCTTCCTTGTCCATCAACAACTCCAGAGCTTGCTCAAACTCATTTCCATCAAGTCAATGATGCCATCCAACCATCTCATCCTCTGTGGTCTCCTTCTCCTCCTGCCTTCAGTCTTTCCCAGCTTCAGGGTCTTTTCTAACAGGTCAGTCCTACACATCAGGTGGCCAAAGTATTGGAGTTTCAGCTTCAGAATCAGTCCTTCCAATGAATATTCAGGACTGATTTCCTTTAGGATTGACTGGTTTGATCTCCTTGCAGTCCGAGGGACTCTCAAGAGTCTTCTCCAATACCACAGTTCAAAAGCATCAATTCTTCGGCGCTCAGTTTTTTTTATAGTCCAACTCTCACATCCATACATGATTACTGGAAAAACCATAGCTTTGACTAGACAGACCTTTGTCAGCAAAGTAATGTCTCTGGCTTTTTAATATGCGGTCTAGGTTGGCCATAGCTTTTCTTCCAAGGAGCAAGCGTCTTAATTTCATGGCTGTGGTCACTGTCTGCAGTGATTTTGGAGCCCAAGAAAATAAAGTCTGTCACTGTTTGCATTGTTTCCCCATCCATTTGCCATGAAGTGATGGGACTGGATGCCATGATCTTCGTTTTTTGAATGTTGAGTTTTAAGCCAGCTTTTTCACTCTCTTCTTTCACCTTTATCCATAGGCTCTTTAGTTCCTCTTCGCTTTTGGCCATAAGGGTGGTGTCATCTGTATCTCTGAGGTTATTGATATTTCTCCCTGTAATCTTGATTCCAGTTTGTGCTTCATCCAGACTGGCATTTCACATGATGTACTCTGCATAGAAGTTAAGTAACCAGGGTGACAATATAGAGCCTTGACGTACTCCTTTCTCAATTTGGAACCAGTCTGTTGTTCCATGTCTGCTTCTAACTGTTGCCTCTAGGCCTGCATACAGAATTCTCAGGAGGGAGGTCAGGTGGTCTGGTTTTCCCATCTGTTTAAGAATTTTCCACAGTTTGTTGTGATCCACACAGTCAAGGCTTTAGCATAGTCAGTGAAGCAGATGTTTTTCTGGATCTTTCTTGCTTTTTCTTATGATCCGGTGGATGTTGGTAATTTGATCTCTGGTTCCTCTGCCTCTTCTAAATCCAGCTTGAACATCTGGAAGTTCTCAGTTTGCATACAGTTGAAGCCTAGTTTGGAGAATTTTGAGCATTCCTTTCCTAGCATGCGAGGTGAGTATAGTATGGTAGTTTGAACATTCCTTGGCATTGCCTTTCTTTGGGATTGGAATGAAAACTGACCTTTTCCAATTATGTAGCCACTGCTGAGTTTTCCAAATTTGCTGGCATATTGAGTGCAACACTTTCACAGCATCATCTTTTAGGATTTGAAACAATTCAGCTGGAATTCCATTACCTCCACTAGCTTTGTTCATAGTGATGCTTCCTAAGGCCTGTTTGACTTCACATTCCAGGATGTCTGGTTCTAGGTGAGTGATCACACCATTATGATTATCTGGGTCACAAAGCTCTTTTTTGTATAGTTTTTCTGTGTATTCTTGCCTTCTCTTTTTAATATCTTCTGATTCTGTTAGGTCCATACCATTTCTGTCCTTTATTGTGCCCATCTTTGGATGAAATGTTCTCTTGGTATCTCTAATTTTCTTGAAGAGATCTCTATAGTCTTTCCCATTCTGTTGTTTTCCTTTGTTTCTTTGCATTGGTCACTTAGGAATGCTTTCTAATTTCTCCTTGCTATTCTTCTGAACTCTGCATTCAGATGGATATATCTTTCCTTTTGTCCTTTGCCTTTCACGTCTCTTTTCTCAGCTTTTTGCAAGGCCTCCTCAGACAACCGTTTTGCCTTTTTGCATTTCTTTTTCTTGTTGACGGTTTTGATCACCACCTCCTGTACAGTGTCGTGAACCTCTGTCCATAGTTCTTCAAGCACTCTGTCTATCAGATCTAATCCCTTGAATCTATTTGTCACTTCCACCATATAATCATAAAGGATTTGATTTAGGTCATACCTGAATGGTCTAGAAGGCTTCCCTTATGACTCAGGTGGTAAAGAATCTGCCTGCAATGAGGGAGTCTGGGTTCGATCCTTGGATTGGGAAGATCCCCTGGAGAAAGGAAAGGCTACCCACTCCAGTATTTTGGCCTGGAGAATTCCATGGAGGAGTCCATGGTGTCCCAAAGAGTCAGACACAACTGAGCGACTTTCACTTTGACTTTCGTTTTTGATGGTCTAGTGGTTTTCCCTACTTTGTTCAAGTCTGAATTTTGTAGTCAAGAGTTCATGATCTGAGCCACAGTCAGCTCCTGGTCATGTTTTTGCTGACTGTATAGAGCTGCTCCATCTTCACCTGCAAAGAATATAATCAGTCTGATTTAGGTATTGACCATCTGGTGATATCCGTGTGTAGAGTTGTCTTTTTCTGTTGTTGAAGAGGGTGTTTGTTATGACCCGTGCATTCTCTTCGCATAAGTCTCTTAGCCTTTGCCCTGTTTCTCTGAGTGGGTAACATTTGAGCTGAGACCTAAAACATGAGAGGGAATCAGCCTTTAGGGACTACATTAAAACCCCTTTTAAAAATTTAATGTTTCGAGTACAAAGGGCTGCATTTATTTACAAAACTAATTCCTGTATATAACATCAGTAAAAATTTATAGTGCTTGGTATTGCTTATTTGCCGTTTTTTGTAACCCACTCCAGTGTTCTTGCCTGGAGGATCCCAGGGACTGCGGAGCCTGGTGGGCTGCCGTCTATGGGGTTGCACAGAGTCAGACATGACTGAAGCGACTTAGCAGCAGCAGCTGTAGGGGAGTGGTAGCAAAGCTATCACTGATAAAATATTTTAAATAAAAATTTGATGAAGTTTATTTGAAAAACACAGCAGAACAATAGTAACTAAGTAAATATAGTAACTAAGTAAAGCAATGATATTTTATTTTTCCTTATTCAGTACAGCCTGTTATAAACAATAGTTTAATGTCTATAATTTACCTTGTATATTTTAGAGGAAATGTTGGAGAAAGTGAATCTCAAAAAATTACAGATCAAAGTAATTTGTTTACAAATTAAAATCGACACCTTAAATTATAAGCTTTTTGCTTTTCATGTTTTTCTTCTAGTCCTTATATACCTTCAGATACATTTTTTATTATTGGTCATTTTGTTGCTTCATTTTTTTAAATGCTTAACATTGACATAACTCTTTCCTCTTCCTTCATAATCTTAGTAATTAGTATTTTTAATCATTCTTAAATACCTTGATGTGGCAAAAAATTTCGATAATAGAAAAGACTGTAATATAAAATTAATCTTCATCTCTACCCAGAGCCCAGACTCCTTTCCCAGAGACAGCCACTCAGGTTTTTTATAAATTCCTTGAGAACTTATTTTTCCCAAATATAGGGCTTCCCACGTGGCGCTCATGGTAAAGAATTTGCCTGCCAGTGCAGGAGACGCAAGAGACTTGGGTTCAGTCCCTGGGTCAGGATGAATCCCCTGGAGAAAGAAATGGCAATCACCCAGTATTCTTGGCTGGGAAATCCCATGGACAAAGGAGTCTGGTGGGCTACAGTCTGTGATGTCACAAAGAGTCAGACACAATTGAGCATGCATGCACACATGTATACACACACACACACACACACATGGGCATGTAGAAAATACTTTTTTGTTTTTCTGTTTTAATCTGTTATCTTTATGGCTTTTTTCATTCTGGTTACTTCTTTATCTTGTAACACAATTTTTTCCTTTTTTGAAAATTTGCAGAATCATGTATTCATTTAAACCAATTTTTATTAAGTGCCACCCCTGTTCTAGGTGTTTATTCCTTTTGTTGTTGTCCAATCAATAAGTCGTGTCCGACTCTTTGAGACTCCATGGACTGCAGCACAGGCTTCCCTGTCCTTCCTTCACTGTCTCCTGGCGTCTGCTCAAATTCATGTCCGTTGAGTCCATTCGAGTCCATTGATGCTATCCAACTATCTCATCCTCTACCGCCCCCTTCTCCTTTTGCAGTCAGTCTTTCCCAGCATCAGGGTCCTTTCTAGTGAGTCAGCCCTTTGCATCAGGTGGCCAAAGTATTGGAGCTTTAGCTTCAGCTTCAGTCATTCCTATGAGAATTCTGGGTTGATTTCCTTTAGGATTGATTGGTTTGTTCTCCTTGTAGTCCAGGGAACTCTCAAGAGTCTTCTCCAGCACCACAATTCAAAAGCATCAATTCTTCGGCGCTCAGCCTTCTTTGTAGTCCAACTCTCACATTCCTACATGACTAATGGAAAAGCCCTAGCTTTGACTGTATGGAACTTTGTTGGCAAAGTGATGTCTCTGCTTTTTTGATACACTGTCTAGTTTTGTCATAGCTTTCCTTCCAAGGCGCAAGTGTCTTTTAATTTCATGGCTGTAGTCACTGTCCACAGTAATTTTGAAGCCCAAGAAAATAAAATCTGTCACTGTTTCCACATTTCCCCCTTTTGTATTCATATTCCTTGACCTGGAATTCACAGTTCAGTGGGAGGAGACAGGTATACAGGTACTAAGTACTATGTTAGCAGCATGAAGAAGTTTCAGAAAAAGAGAAGAAAAAGAAATTTTTTTCCTCTCTGGAACTGCATTAGGGAAGACTCCAAATAGAGGGTAACATTGAAAGGTAGTAGGTTTTTGCCAGATAGGGAAGTCTGAACTAGGACCCAAAGGCATTAAAGTATGTGATTGTTTATGGAATAATTCCTTTTGTTTGAGTACAGAATATTTATTGCAAGGAATAGGGGGATGAAGGCTATAAAAGGTAGGTTGGAGCTAAATTGTTTAAAAATGCTCTAGCAGTGGGAAGCCATTAGAGACGAAAAGTTTGTCTTCCTCCTCCAGCAGCAGCTGTCAGCATTTTGGGGACTTATTAGAACAATGCTGAAAGGAAGTCATTTTTTGTTCCTAAAGTTTTCACTAAGTATAATGCTAGTATAAGGTGTACTATTGCTAAATGTATAGCTGGATAAATTTTTATTTATGTAACTACCACCTCTATGAAACGTTAACCCCAGAACCCTTCTGATTATACATTTGGCATTGCTGATGCCATACACTACTTTGTTAGTTCTCCTTTCATTTTTTCCATCAGTATTTTCACATCCTCTTTGGTGTTACAATTTAAAATATATTTCACTTCATATGTATAAGAAATAGAAGGAGAAAAGTTAGGGTAATTGGTATTAATAGGTCGTTAATTGGGTAGCATTTGGACTGGTGGAAGATTAATTTAGAGATTGGGTGAAGGCCAGTTGATGGAGGATGTTGAATGGTAGAATCTAGGTTTTATTCTGAGGTAACAGAATTTGAGAGAATTTTGAGGTAGGTATTGAAGTGACAGGGCTGTGCTTCAGGAAGAGGACTCTTGACTGCAGTGTGGAAAACGTACTGGGGAAGGTAAAGGGGTTAGAGGTAGGGAGCAGGAAATCCAGATAGGAGATTACTGTAGTAATTCTGTGAGAGAGAGTAAGAATCAGGGCATTGGTAGTGATGATGGCAATCACCAGAAAGAACAATCGATACTGCCTAGTGATTAGAAATGGAGAAAAGAGAAAATAGCTGAAGACAATGACTAAGAAGATGACAATAAAACTCATAGAAGTGGAGACATCTAGAGCAGTTTTTAGGGCATTTAATCTCAATTTGAGGCATGTAGCTGCTTAAACCTGTATTGTGTAATTGAAAGAAGTACAAGGAAAGATGAGAATTTGTGGAAAAATGAAGGATTGCTGTGGGTTAGCAGGAAATAGGGAGAAGTTGGTCAAAGAGGACAAGCTTCCAGTTCAAAGATGACTAAGTTCTGAGGATCTAATGCACAGCATTGTGGTTATAGATAAAAATACCATACTATATAATTGAGAATTGCAGAGAGAATAGATCTTACATGTTCTCACCCCAAAAAAAGAAATGGTATATGGAGTGGTGGAGGTGTTAACTAACACAGCAGTTGTAATTATAGTGCAATATATGTGTATCAGATCAATACCTTGTTAACCTTAAAAGTTACACAATGTTATATGTGAGTTTATCTCAGTAAAGTTGGGGGAAAAAATTGAAGAACTGATCTGATAGATGAAACTTTGATGATGAACATGGTCTCTGAGGAAGAGTATAGAGCAAGCAGAGCAAAAGTAAGAGAATTGAATCTTGGGATGTATCCTAATTTAGGGTGCTAGAGAAATGGATTATAAGGTTAAATAATTTCCATTAATAATTAGAGGAAATACCTTTTTAGTTCTGTAATATTAGTTGATGTGATTTCCTTGGACTACTCCAAACACATTTTACCTGTAACCAAATCACCTTTCATGGATTCCCCTAATCTCTGTCCACATACTAGTTATCTCTTTATCATTTATTTTTGAGATGCTAGCACTTACTGGCTTGGTATCCTCAGATTCTAAGGTGGTACTATATAGTTAGAAATAAAAAGCAAGCCACTTAAAATTTTCTGATAGCCAAAAAAAAAAAAAAAGTTAAACAGGTGAAATTAATTTTTAAAATATATTTTGTTTAACCCGATATATCCAAAATGTTACCATTGAAATGTCTAATCAAATAATGATATTTTGGATTTCTGTTTTTTTACTAAGTCTTTGAAATCTGGTATGTATTTTATACTTGCAGGACATCCCAGTTCAGGCGAGCCACATTTCCAGTGCTCATCAGTAAGCCACATATGATTAGTTTCTGCCATATAAAACAATGCCATTTCCAAGGTGTTAAAAGACTAGAATGATTTCTACTGGGGAGCTGTTCAGTCTGCTCCATCATAAGTCCCATGAGCATTCACTTCTTAAGAGAAAGACACAAATTTGGCAAAAATAAGCAAAATGTCTATGATTTTCTATTTGTTTTAGGTATCCAGGAATAAAGCAAGCTTAGATAGGGAAGTACCATAATGTTTCAGTGTCTCAGTGCTGCTTAAGAAAATCCTTCCTCTTTGCCTGTAGAATACTAGAAAATATTGCTCTAGGCTTAAATTATGGTTAAATACTTCAGGCTTTTGCTGTAAATCTCATATAACTTCATAGTCTCCTCGGCAAACATATAAAAGCCCCTTAACTAATACTCTTAACACTTTCAAACCTTCCCAAACACAGTAAAACCTTTAAGGTCACAATTCTTATGATGAATATCAGTAACCCTTATCAAATATACCCTCTACTTGGACATGTCATTTTTAACATAATGCCAAAAACTTCATGGTAAATTTCCAAAAGTATGAAGTGAAAGAAATATAAATTAAATAGAAATGCATTGTATAAATATCTCATCAATAATTAATAAAAACACAAGTTGCTATAATTTATATTTAATTTTACTACAGTTTTCAAAGTTAATTGCAAATTAATAAAATATTAAATGTGGGAAATTTTTGTCTTACCAAGTAGAATAACATGTATTTATGTGGATTGCCTTTGTGTACTGTTTAATAATTTTAAAAATATATTTTTAGATTAATTTTGAAAATCATTGCAAGGAATACATTGCTAATATTTATTCATTATAAATCTGAATATTTGTATCCTAATGCTGTAACGTTGGACTTTCTGTGTAACTCAGTCAGTAAAGCATCTGCCTGCGATGCAGGAGACCTGGATTCAATCCTGGGTCTGGAAGTTCCCCTGGAGTAGGAAATGGCAGCCCACTCTAGTATTCTTGCCTGGAGCATCCCATGGACAGAAGAGCCTGGTAGGCTACAGTTCATGGGATCGCAAGACAGGACTATCTTTCTTGGGCTTCCCTGATAGCTCAGTTGGTAAAGAATCTGCCTGCAGTGCAGGCAGTTTGATTCCTAGGTCAGGAAGATGCGCTGAAGAAGGGATAGGCTACTCACTCCCGTATTCTTAGGCTTTCCTGGTGGCTCCGCTGGTGAAGAATAAACCTGCAGTGTGGGACGCCTGGGTTCCATCCCTGGGTTGGAAAGATCCTCTGGAGAAGGGAAGGGCTACCCACTCCAGTTTCTGGCCCAGAGAAATATCAATAAACTCAGATACGCAGATGACACCACCGTTATGGCAGAAAGTGAAGAGGAACTAAAGAGCCTCTTGATAAAGGTGAAAGGAGAGTGAAAAAGCTGGCTTAAAACTTAACATTCAGAAAGTGAAGATCATGGCATCTGGTCCCATCACTTCATGGCAAATAGATGGGAAAACAATGGAAACAGTGACAGACTATTTTCTTGGGCTCCAAAATCACTGCAGACGGTGAGTGCAGCCATGAAATTAAAGGACACTTGCTCCTTGGAAGAAAAGCTATAACCAACCTAGACAGCATATTAAAAAGCAGAGACATTACTTTGCTGACAAAGGTCCATCTAGTCAAAGCTATGATTTTTCCAGTAGTCACGTATGGATGTGAGAATTGGACTATAAAGAAAGCTGAGCGCTGAAGAATTGATGCTTTCGTACTGTGGTGTTGGAGAAGACTCTTGAGAGCCCCTTGGACTGCAAGGAGGTCAAACCAGTCCATCCTAAATAGGAAATCAGTCCTGAATGTTTGTTGGAATGACTGATGCCGAAGCTGAAACTCCAATACTTTGGCCACCTGATGGGAAGAACTGATTCATTGGAAAAGACCCTGATGCTGGGAAAGATTGAAAGCAGAAGGAGAAGGGAACGACAGAGGATGAGATGGTTGGATGCCATCACCGATTCAATGGACATGAATTTGAGCAAGCTTCAGGAGTTTGTGATGGACAGGAAAGCCTGGCGTGCTATAGTCCATGGGGTCGCAGAGTCAGGCACAACTGAGGGACTGAACTGAATGCTGTAACACATTTTCAAAAATTGTAATGAAATAAATCAGGAAGAAACTTACTTACCTGGTTTCGTTTGTCAGATGTAATTTAGTAATGAACTCGTTAGGGATTTTCCTGCAGTTTTTTTTTCATCTTGTTTACTTAGGATTTAAGTAGAGTTGGGAAAACCAAGTCAAATAATACTTTCAGAAATTTTTTCCAGATGTGTTTATATAATTAAATATTATTGTTGACTACTTGCTAAGTTGTGTCTGACTCTTTGCAAGCTCATGGACTGCAGCACTCCAGGCTCCTTTGTCCTCTGCTGACTCCCAGAGTTTGCTCAAATTCTTGTCTATTGTGTCAGTGATGCTATCTAACCATCACTTCCTCTGCTGCCCCCTTCTCATTTTTCCTTCAGTCTTTCTCTGCATCAGGATTTTTTCCGGTGAGTTTGCTTTCCACATCAGGTGGCCAAAATATTGGAGCTTCAACAACAGTACTTACACTGAATATTCATAGTTGATTTCCTTTAAGACTGACTGGTTTGATCTCTTTGCAGTCCAAGGGACTCTCAAGATGATTCTTTAGCACCACAATTTGAAAGCATCAATTCTTTGGCACTCAGCGTTCTTTATGGTCCAACTCTCACATCCAATACTGGAAAAACCATAGCTTTGACTATATGGACCTTTGTTGGCAAAGTGATGTCTTTGCTTTTTAATACGCTGTCTCAGTTTATCATAGCTTTCCTTCCAAGGAGTGTCTTTTCATTTCGTGGCTGTGGTAACCGTCCACAGTGATTTCCGAGCCCAAGAAAATAAAATATGTCCTTGCTTCTACTTTTTCCCTTTCTATTTGCCATGAAGTGATGCGACTGGATGCCCTGATATTAGTTTTTTGAATGTTGAGTTTTAAGCCAGCTTTTTCATTCTCCTCTTTCACCCTCATCAAGAGGCTCTTTAGTTCCTCTTCACTCTCTGCCATTAGAGTGGTATTATCTGTATATCTGAGGTTGTTAATACTTCTCCCAGCAATCTTGGTTCCATCTTGTGATTCATCCAGCCTGGCATTTTGCATGATGTACTCTGCATATAAGTTAAATAAGCAGGATCATGGTATACAGCCTTGTCATACTCCTTTCCCAGTTTTGAACCAGTTGTTCTGTGTCCGATTGTAACTATTGCTTCTTGACTCACATACAGATTTCTCAGGAGGCAGGTCAGGTGGTCTGGTATTCCCATCTCTTTAAGAATTTTTCCATTTGTTGTGATCCACACAGTCAAAGGTATTAGCGTAGTGAATGAAGCAGAATTAAATATTTTCCTGGAACTCCCTTGCTTTCTCCATGATTCAGTAAACAGAGACAATTTGATCTCTTGTTCCCCTGCCTCTTTGAAACCCAGCTTGAACATCTGGAATTTCTCGGTTCACGTATTGCCTTCATGGATCACAGCCTTGTCTTGGTGAAGGGGCTTGCATAACTCAGTGAAGCTATGAGCCATGCTGTGCAAGGCCACCCAAGATGGGCAGGTCACGGTGAGAGTTCTGACAAAACATGGTCTTCTGGAGGAAGAAATGGCAACACACTCTAGTATTCTTGCCAGGAAAATCCCATGGACAGAAGAGCCTTGTGGGGTATAGTCCATGGGGTTTCAAAGAATCAGATGCAACTGAGTGACTGAGCCTACATGCACCAGAGAGAATGAAGTGGCTAGGCCAAAGTGGAAACAGCACTCAATTGTGGATGTGTCTGGTGGTGAAACTAGAGTCCGATGCTGTAAAGGACAGTAATTAAATATATTAGCCTTTTTAATATTATTTTTAGTCTCAAAAAGTTAAAATATATTATGGTTTAAATGTACCATATAGGTTCAGTATTAAAGAAAACTGGATTTTTACTCGTGTATATGTACTTTTTATGAAGCTGAGCAATTCCAAGTGATATTTCCCAGCCATCTTGGACATTTTGAGTAGTTTATTCTATTTATTAAGATTCCTAAATAGTTCTCTTTTTCTTTGCAGAGATAAAAGCAACAGTGTTTGATGACTGCAAGAAAGAAGGCGAATGGAAGGTATAATTTACATATTCACATAGAATTTGCATAATGCTAGAAACCTTTATTGGGGACTTGTACATATTTTACTTATTACACTTGTATAAAAGTACAGAGTTAGAGCCATAGTGTTTGCCTTCAAATCCCAGCTTTACCTCCTATTAGCTGTGGCTTCTTGAGCAAATTACTTGATGTCTCTATGCCTCTGTTTCTTTATCTATAAAGTAGGGATGGTAGTACGTCATAGAGTATTTGTAAATATTAAATGAATTTATTCATGTAAAGTGCTTAGAACAGTGCCTAGAACAATTATTCCACCACAAGCAGCATTTTATGATTTTAAGAAAATTTGATGTTCAACATAAGATGCATTTAAAGTGAACAAATTCTGCTTCAAAGTGAAAATATTGCTTATTTATGTATAATATTATATGTCCATATATTGAGGAAATAAATTTCTAAATCATGAAAGTTAAATGAGTTGAGATAATTTTGTTTACTCTCCTGATATTTTAATTTTATGTTATAAATAGACTATGAATTTGAGTATGTGTAATGCATTAAATTCTGTCTTTTGTGAATTCTTGGCAGTTAAATGCTTAAACTATTTCTTAATTTATATTCATTTTAAGATAATGCTTCTAGATGAATTTACCACTAAGCTTTTGGCATCATGTTGTAAAATGACAGATCTTCTAGCAGAGGGTATAACTGGTAAGTGTTTCAAATACTCACCATGAAAAACTTTTTTTTTTAAATTATGATAGGGAGAGTTTAAAGTATTAATAAATTTTAGTTAGTAATTGTGTTTCTCAGGGGATTATGTCTTATTTTTTTAGTAACTGTAGCTATAATAATTATTATGGACACTCTTTTCTTTGTGAATCTTCAGAATAACCTCTGTAAGTCAGGATTTTTCCCCTCAGCTGAGACATGTAGTTAAGCGCCCCTAACCAAGACTAAGTCAGTTGCCTTGCTGAGTTTGTTCTTCAAAATTTTTATTGTTATATATTTGTTATAGTTTTGTATGTTGATGCAGTAAGTTTACTTCAGTATTTTGACTGATGTTTGTGGTTTTCATGTTTTGTTTTTAAATGGATAGTAAGATTTATGTCATAAAATCAACTTTTGTGCTTATTTCCAAGTGTGTAATACTGACTTTTTAAGCTTCTCTTTATTACCTAGAAATGAGGCAATTGCAAATTTAAATCAGCTTTAGTGTGGGGTTATGAAAAATAACACTGCCACAGTTGCTGTCTTCCACCAGGCAGGATTGTGTTAATAAGATTTTAATTTCTCTTACCTCTTCATAGTAGCCTTTTAAAGACAGATATTAAATACCATAATTTGTAATGTGAAAACTGAAACTCCAAGTCAAATATAATTCTTTGTTTATATTTTGGACTTTTTTTTGTTAGTTGTGGAGAATATTTATAAAAATCGAGAACCTGTCAGACAAATGAAAGCTCTTTATTTTATCTCTCCAACATCAAAGGTGAGTGTTTTGAATCTAAACAGTATGTTCTTCAAAACTTTCACCATAGATGAAATTTTCTCTTAAGAAACTTAAAGTAATAAAATGTCCTTTATTAGACAGGTAGTGTTATAAACTAGTTTGTGTAAGAAAGTCTTTCTGAATTAGAAGGTTGTTTTATTTGTATTCTTCTCAATGGGAATATATGTGAAAGAATTCCTTTCTCCCCCTATATGAAAGCGGAATTTATTTGTATAAAACAATAGAGTTTCAAAAAAATTAAGTTTCTTTCAGTAATTTGTTACTCATGTAGTTTCTAGTCAACCATGATTTTAGGAGAAAGGGAATGTATGTGAAAGAAATAGTCTTGGATTAATCTTTCATTAATATTAGCTACTTCCCTATAGCATACACATATGTATCTGTATACACACATATATGCATATATATGAATGTATGTATTTCTTTATGGGAAAGGAATTTTTAAATTTATAATCTAACCATGATTTAATTCATACTTAAAGTCAAGCTTTTAGAGTCATATAAATATCAGATTCATTTATTCTGTATAGTATCTGAGAGTGCATTTTCCAACACATCCTTTGGCTTTTTCTTAGAATAAAAATGTTAATTTTACAATTCCAGTTTCATTTCTTCTAACTCTAGCAGACAGTAGGGAAAAACCCAAATATTTACTATGTAATCTATACATGTTGGCTGCTGGTAGATTTTAATGACATTTTGTATCTTATCTGTAATATAATTTTATAAGAAAATTTATGCTCAGAAAAATATGAAAGTCAAAAGTACCATTTTCACCTACTAAATTGGCAGAGAGATTAAAAAAGTGTGGGTGTATATTTAGACATTTATTTATCTGTCTTACCTATGTATCATATTCTAGCTCTCAATATGCATTATCAATGGATAATCAAGCAGAAACTACTATATACTGCTAGTGGGAGTATAGATTAATACAACCTTTTTGGAAAATAATTTGCCATATCAAGAACCTTAAAACGTTCTGAGTCATGAAATTTATTGTTAAAAAAAAATCAGTAAATGGTTAAACTAAGTTCCTAAAATCCAAAGAAATTCTTAGCGTTAATACATAATGGTAGGAAAGATCTTGTGACCATTGAAAATGAGATTTCTAGAAAATTTTAATGATCTATGTCAATGTTCATTTTTAATGTAAGTGACAGAAAGCAGGATACAAAATAAAATATTCAGGAAAGGATCAAAGAATTCAGAGAAAATGATATCTAAATGTGACTCCTTTATCTCCCACAACCAATTCTGGTTTCTCTTCCTATCCTGAATCAATTCACTTTTCGGTCCTATAGACCTATGGATGCATGTGAGACCTTGGGCTCTTTGGGCACTTGTAGAGAAACTTGGTATGAGATTTCCTTCCTCAGGGGCTGGGCAAGCATCTGGAGGCTAGCTTCAGAGAGTTCTCAGACAAGGGTCATGAAATGACAGATTTTAGGAAGAGTTTTGGTTATAAGAGATCTGTGAACCCTAGGGGAAAGGTCAGATGGGTGGTTTGTTTTCTTTTATACTCACAGCCCTCAGGAGGAGAAACCTGTTTACCTTCTTCTTATGGTACTGCCTCTCTTCAGGATACTCCAACAGCTAAACCTAAGTGTTAGCTGAACTGATATAGAAGCAACCACACATCTAAGTGGGTCAGATGACCAGAGAGAGAAGGTTTAGTAAGAATGAGAAAAGGATACATATAGCAAAATACAAGAGCTTGGAAGGAAGGATGATAATCTAAACAGAAAATAGTATACTTAAGAAGAGTCTGGTGTGACATGTAAAAACTTTCTGAAGCTCTGAAGTATATTTTCTTAGTTAAGAGGTTAACTGTAGAGGAGGAAATTTTAATTGATAGTCTGGAAGATAAAAACGAAGTATCTCAAAGCAAAAAAAAAAATCATGGAAATCATGGTGGGGAAGATAAGAGACTTGCAGGGTAGATTAATGAGCTCTAACAGAAATATGTTACTGTCCACTACTATGTTAGTAGTAAATATGTTAATATCTACTAGTAAATATGTTAATATCTACTACTGTGGGCAGGAATCCCTTAGAAGAAATGGAGTAGGCATCATGGTCAACAAAGAGTCCATAATGCAGTACTTGGATGCAATCTCAAAAATGACAGGATGATCTCTGTTCGTTTCCAAGGCAAACCATTCAATATCACGGTAATCCAAGCCTATGCCCCAACCAGTAATGCTGAAGAAGCTGAAGTTGAACGGTTCTATGAAGACTGACAAGACCTTTTAGAACTAACACCCAAGGAAAGATGTCCTTTTCATTATAGGGGACTGGAATGCAAAAGTAGGAAGTCATGAAACACCTGGAGTAACAGGCAAATTTGGCCTTGGAGTACAGAATGAAGCAGGGCAGAGGCTAACAGGGTTTTGCAAAGAAAATGCACTGGTCATGGCAAACACCCTCTTCCAACAACACAAGAGAAGACTCTACACGTGGACATCACCAGATGGTCAACACTGAAATCAGATTGATTATATCCTTTGCAGCCAAAGATGGAGAAACTCTATACAGTCAGCAAAAACAAGACCGGGAGCTGACTCTGGCTCAGATCATGAACTCCTTATTGCAAAATTCAGACTTCAATTGAAGAAAGTAGGGAAAACCACTAGACCATTCAGGTATGACCTAAATCAAATCCCTTATGACTATCCAGTGGAAGTGAGAAATAGATTTAAGGGACTAGATCTGATAGAGTGCCTGATGAATTATGGATGGAGGTTTGTGACATTGTATAGGAGACAGGGATCAAGACCATCCTCATGGAAAAGAAATGCAAAAAGGCAAAATGGTTGTCTGAGGAGGCCTTACAAATAGCTGTGAAAAGAAGAGAACTGAAAAGCAAAGGAGAAAAGGAAAGATATTCCCATTTGAATGCAGAGTTCCAAAGAATAGCAAGGAGAGATAAGAAAGCCTTGCTCAGTGATCAGTGCAAAGAAATAGAGGAAAACAACAGAATGGGAAAGACTAGAGATCTCTTCAAGAAAATTAGAGATACCAAGGGAACATTTCATTCAAAGATGGGTTCGATAAAGGACAGAAATGATATGGACCTAACAGAAGCAGAAGATACTAAGAAGAGGTAGCAAGAATATACAGAAGGACTGTACCAAAAAGATCTTCACGACCCAGATAATCACGATGGTGTGATCACTCACCTAGAGCCAGACATCCTGGAATGTGAAGTCAAGTGGGCCTTAGAAAGCAGCACTACAAACAAAGCTAGTGGAGATGATGGAATTCCAGTTGAGCTATTTCAAATCCTGAAAGATGATGCTGTGAAAGTGCTGCACGCAATATGCCAGCAAATTTGGAAAACTCAGCAGTGGCCTCAGGACTGGAAAAGGTCAGTTTTCATTCCAATCCCAAAGAAAGGCAATGCCAAAGAATGCTCAAACTACCACACAATTGCACTCATCTCACATGCTAGTAAAGTAATGCTCAAAAATTCTCCAGGCCAGGCTTCAGCAGTACGTGAACCATGAACTTCCAGATGTTCAAGCTGGTTTTAGAAAAGGCAGAGGAACAAGAGATCAAATTGCCAATATCCACTGGATCATCGAAAAAGCAAGAGAGTTCCAGAAAAACATCTATTTCTGCTTTATTGACTATGCCAAAGCCTTTGACTGTGTGGATCATAAGGAACTATGGAAAATTCTGAAAGAGATGGGAATACCAGACCACCTGACCCACCTCTTGAGAAACCTATATGCAGGTCAGGAAGTAACAGCTAAAACTGGATATGGAACAACAGACTGGTTCCAAATAGGAAA